>NC_054409.1:22911447-23235510 GCF_017976425.1 Toxotes jaculatrix | reverse complement strand
GTGCCAAAGCTTTCTTTTTCATTTCTTCCCTGTGTGGCATTCACTCTTGGACACGTTTGTCAAAGATGTTTTAAAGATTAAAGCTCACATGCTTATTTGTATTGATGAAATATCCCTCCCTTATAATAAAAAAAACTTAGAAATAGTTTGCTTATTCCTTTTAATATCCCCACACCATGCAGACACTGAATTTCTCAGTGATTTGCCGTTTTTTTTTATAAATGCATAAGCTCAGCACTTTGTAAGAAAACTGTCCTTTTAATTCAGCTTTTGAAAGTATGTCCTTCTCTGTGTGAGTTCACAAGGAAGTAGTCAGGGTGTGCACATCCTGTTTGATCTGGAAAACAAAACAGATCTCTGTCTCAGAGATAAAAAAGACATTGTCTGGCTGTTTCGAAATGTCCCGTGACTTTTGCATTTATTCCTCTCGGAGTGTGGGAATTATCTAATAGAAATAAAGTGCTGCCATGGAGACAGAAATCGACTGTTGTAGATGAACACTCTGCTCCCCCCACGACTTTAATCAGCCATTAATCTGTTAAGTACGTTATACTCGAACGGAATTTACATTCTGTCCCAGGAATGTTTACGCTGAAAACTGTGAAATCATGTGAAAATAATGCTTCAAATGATTATTCCATTTGTTCATATAAACGTTTCAGTGATTGGTTTGGTTTGTTTGGTGCGTTGCTGTCAGCTGTGGCAACATGCTGCTTAGCTTAGCATGTTAGTTAGCTTAGCTAGGCTGGTTAGCATGACTGCATTAGCTTGCCCTGCCATGTGAAGCCTGGTCATCATGTGGATATGACGTATTTTACAGTGTTAAACTGAAGTCATTTGGCAAACAAGCTAACAAGCTAACAACATGTTGCTCTTTCATACTGTTCAGGGTCTGAGATGTTGTGTCTGTTCCAGGCTATAAATAGCAGCACAGAAATAGACACAGGCCTCTCGTCCATCATTCCTCCTCCCAACACAACACGTGGTCAAAGGGTCGCTAGACGGGCCAACTTCAGATCCAGTCTCTGGAACTGATGGCGACCAGACCACTGAGCTGCTCACTGCCTTTCTAGGCTGCCGGGCCAGCCAGTGTAGGTTAGGCTGAGCAGATTTATATAGATAAAAGGCCTGGTTAGATTTATGATAGCACAGCTTGATAGCAACTGCAAGGCCTAATGGTAGGTCAGAACATCATTTAACATGAATACTATAATACGTCCACTCTCTGTCTGCTGTGTTTTTCCCCTGCAGGTGGTGGTTGGGAGGTTGTTTGTTTGCTCAAACCCGCAGCTTCTGGTCTTTCTGTCTCTCTGGGTCCTGGCGTCCTCGCCGAACAACCTCCTTTCAGTAAGTCACTTCTTGTATCCTGATTCTGTGTGTGTGGCCTCTCTTTTTGTTTCCAGCCTTGAGCCGGATGGCAACACAGAGAATAGACAAGATACAAGGACACAAGACAGAACTTTAGCAAAATCAGAGTCCGCCTTTGTAAATACACGTCATTCATTCTGAGATACTGTACTGTGCTTCTGAGGGGTTCATGGGGTTGAAGTGGTCATGTGTGTGCTGGTTTACCATTATTTGTCATGTTTTTTTGTCCTCTTCATCCTTTTCAGCTTCTTCTCCTGTAAATTTCCAAAGCTGCAGTGATTTGCCAACATTAAGTACAATGGTTAGAATAAATATGAGCCATATGGGTTCACAGCCGTGAACTGGATGAAGGCAAATTTAACTTAAGACAGCAATGGTTCATATAACCTCAAAAAAAAAAAAATCCATGTTTCCTTTGTTAGGTGATTTTCACGATTCCTTCAAGGAGGAAAAGCCCTCAACAGTTAGAATGTAGGCAGCTGTCTAGTTTGGCTATATGCCTGGATCAGGTCCTGGCCTGGAAACCTTGGTTCAGGAGGAAAACAAAGTTACCAGAATCTTCAGTGCAGCCAGGACTGAGGCAGGCAACAGCAGCTCTCACCACCCCCATCATTCTGAATTCAAACCTTACTTCTATCCTTCACCTCAAAAGAAATTAAAAAAGACTCATCACAACCCGCAGAGTGAGGTTTTAAGTTGTACTGGTGGGATTTTATTTTGCTTTTTCTGACAGGAACTGACAAAAACAATCTTACCACACAGATAAAATAAACCACAGAAAAGAGATGAGCCTTTGTCTTTGTAAAATAGAATTTTAAAAATATGTGTGCATTTTTGTAGGTTTTTGCCTTAGACTGTCTCTTTATATACCGTCTATGGCTTTGGCAGACAGAGCAGCTCCATACAAAGAAAAATGCAGTTCACATTAAGGCCACTGTGAGGCAGTGTGTCTCAATCACTGGGGTTACGTGGACTAGTGGTAAGCATCAGTTCTTTTTTGCTTTGGAGACCCTGCTGCATTAAAAAAAAACCCAATACCTCCCTTAATAGCAAAATATTAACCTCTTAATCAGCTCTTGAAATGAAATCTGACTGCATCAGGACTCTGTTGAACTAACCAGATCTCACCTCAAGGTGTGACACCTTGAATGTGGACACCTTGAATGCCCACAGACTTAGTCAGGGTTTAAACAAGTTCTGCGAAATGTTTGACACTAAACAAGAATGTGTTGTGAGGCCTGTCTTGCCTCACAATACATTCTTGACAAATAGCATCAAATAGCAATCACTTTAAACTTTACAGTGAAGCAAAATAAACCTACTTTCCTACCACTGCTCTGTAATAGTTAAATAGTCAAAAAGTGTGAAGAGCAGAGATCACAGACAAAGTCGAGCTGTAAGCTTGAGGAGGAAATGTGTCAGCTGGGCCTGAGCTCATTTTCAGGCAGCAACGTCATCCTCTTGACAAACAGCCAGAGGAGCAGTGAAGGCTTCTCTGTAGCTGGCTTTAAAAGTGTAGTTAATGGGTCCAAGATCCAGCTCCATGTGCATACAGAAGTGTTAATGGTTTGCCTTTGCATGTCTAAAACCAAAGCAACCAAACAGAAAGTAAAAAAATTATTTCATATGACTCTGGAAAGATGACATCTGTCGTTTCAGACACAGAGGTCAAGCTCTTCTCGACTTTTTTCAGTCATGATACATGTGCTGTCTGTGCATAATGAACACTGACATCTCACTTGTGCTCAAAGCAGAGCAATGCATCCTCAAAAGAAACCCGACACTAAGGTTAGCAAAGGCTACCAAGAGCTATTTAAGGCTTTTGGCATGACTCGCCTTGTTTTTTCTTAAACCTCCAATCGTCTGTACAGAAACACTGCAGATGAAAGTACAAACACCTTAGCAGAAAATAAATGATTGGTCAATATAAACAACTGAGACCGGAGGGAAGGGCAAGGGAGACAGTTAAAACACTCACAGGTAAACGAAAAGTACAGTGTCAAACACTGGAAACACCAACACCAAAAAACATTTTGCAATCCAGAGGAGGGAACATGAGCTGCACTATGAGGACAGTGGTATGCTAAGAAAGATAAACTGAGCAACATGTATGTCACATAACCTCTTCCAGGAAATGGAAAAAAACCCTAATGATATTTCTTTTGCAGGGTTAAACGCAGGACACGAGAACAAGAAGTTGTTGTATGTGCGACTTCACTTACCCAGCAGCCTGCACTTGGCTTTGATACACAACTCGTGTGTGAAGCCCAAGTGTCGAGCTACATGTGTCAACTCAGTCCGAAGTGCTGTCTTTACAGCAGCAACGCTAAACAGTCACAGTGGACATTAAAAAAAACTTTGATAAGTTAAAAAGTCCGTTAGCCTTTGCTGACAGCTGTTTTTAAAAATTATTTATGATATGTATATTTGGTAATTTTGCCTTGTGTGGTTAACACTGTGTACATCACCACAATCAAATGGCAAAACATCCCACAAGCAAATGTTTCATCCAATTACTTTTCATGCTCTATTGTATTATTAATGTCATCCTACCCTCAGTTGTTGCAATACAGTGTTGTTGTTGTTGTTGTTGTTGTTGTTGATGTCTTCCAGCTGCTCGTGTTAGGGGGTCACCACAGCGGATCACCATCCGTGGGCAGCAGCCAACAGTTGGAAGGATGAACAAAAGTATGAAAGAAAAAGGGGTTTCAGCAGTTGCTGGGAGGGCTGGTGATTTCGCAAACTCTGTGCAAGACGCTGGTAAGCTCGTGGAATTCAAACCATTTGCCAGAAAATTACAGCCGTATAAAATTTCATTTCAAAACAGAGAGAGAACTGTTGAGATCTTTGTCCAAAACATTCTCTCACTCTCAGCTGAGGCAGGGTTTCTTTTCATTAGCTGCACACGTGTACTTATCTACTATAACTGTACCTACAGGTCTCCGTTCAGCAGACTCAACACCTCTCACCTTAAGCTGTGCCAAACTGCCAGCAGATAAACTCTGAACATAGTGGCTTTTCCTCGAGTATCAGACGCTGCTGCTGCTTTCGAAATAAGAGCACCGGGTGATATATCCCTCGCTGACAACATAATTAAGAGGTGGTTCTTCACTTGCACCAGTTATATTTGTAACTTGACATGTGTTCATATCACTCTGACACGAACCTACCTCCTTTGCAAAAAACATTTTTCCTCTGATTATTTTAAACATGCCTGAAAACCTGGCTTCAAATCACAATAGCACCAAATGTTAATGACTAAAGAAGGAAGGACAGCAGAGTTCTTTCCTTTTTCTCACACCAAAATGTGTGGTTACTTTCAGCGCTAGTTTCTGACAGGAAAGAGAAAACTGGAGCAACACCTGTGCAACTTTTAGACCTTCACTCTCCATGTCCACGACAATCGGATGATCCAGTATTTTCAGTTTATGTATACAGTTTCTTTAAGTGGCTTCAGATTTAATGGAATATGAGTGTTTGCCAAATGACGTCAATGCACAGACCTTTTCCCTCCGACTCGGCTGCAGAGCCAAACAGCTCCACTGAGGATGAGACCTAAACACCTGACACTCGCACTGGTGCGCACAGGTGTAGCGTTCTCATGCCAGGTCACCTCGCTCACTCACACATGCCCCAAACCGCAACCTCCCCCTAAAATTAATAATTTACTGAAACCCAACAAGCCCTCTTGACTCCATCTCGAGTAGTGCCCCGTGTTCCGTAGCTAAACTGCTTAAAGCAACGAGCAGGAAAAGACTGAGCCCTGAAGCTAATGACGCTCTGAATGTGATACAGAGGTGTTAACAAATACTTGTAAGCTAATAGTTACAGGTTGGAGAGACGATGATCAGGGGACTCAGAGTGGCTCTGTCCAACTTTCCTGAGGAGAATTAATCCATAGTGCAAATGTATTTAACAGTTGCATTTGATGTCTGTACTCTGTTGTGTACTTAAATCAGAACTCACACAATGTATACACAATACACGCTGGAGACATTAAATCAGTCCTCAGCTTCTCAACCTATTAATCATGTTTCCTTGTAGTGCTTTTCAAAGGCTAAAAATATCTTATGCAACTCTTATTTGTTTTCCAACCCACAGTGCAGACTTCCACTAAGAAGTGAAACATGTAAATGTTGCGTATTGTTCAGCCTTAACTGTCTTATCCTGTCCACATATGATCCGATTTCTCATTCACCATCTGAGCTGATGAGGAAGTTCAGACCACAAAAGTCTTATTTTTCACCAGATCTCCAGTCATCAGCAACCACAGCTTTTCATTTTGTTCTTTTTGGCAACTTCAGAGGAGCAACTTCACAGAAGGAAGATGAACCAAACAGTAAAAACCACTCAGAGACTCGTCCGTTCTCCCTGACCATCAAACTGCCAATAAAACCAACTCACCGGTCTCATTTTTTTCAAATCATTATCTTTTAATTACTGTGCAGTTTGTCTGTTCTCTGTTCAGCTCTCTCTCAGCAAATAGATTCACAGTGTTCATGATATTACAATTATACCTTGAAACCCACAAAGAGGAAGTATGCTCACACTTGTGAGTCCTTTTAGTTCCGTCTATGCACCACCCTAACACGCAGGCACATCCAAATATACTCACAGCTGTAGAAAAGGCATGCTGTTTGCTTTTTCGTCAATCTGCAATTCATGTCTGAACGGCAAACTAATGATGGGAGAAGTGTCCTGCAGTAGTTAGAAGTGAAACTGAGGAAGATTAGTGAGTAGCGCAAACTGTAACAGGTCACATGTCCTCACAAAGAAAACTGTATAGCATGTTCTGCACTCCGGATCTCATGAATACACAAACCATCAAAGAGAAAGAAGAACATCACTTTCAAAAGTGTGTTGCATGTGGTTATCAACTGTGCATCTGTGCAAGGCAAGTGATTTAAGCTACTCAAACAAGTTTGCATGTTGTGCAGTAATTTTAAAATTTTGTCCAACAACAGCACAAAGTGGTTAAAAAATACCGACGAACGCACAAACAGCCACTTTTGACTTGTTTCGTGGTTGGATGTGAAAATTCTCGTCGTCCTTTACTCAGAAATATGTTTTGTTACTTTGATGTTTGACGTGTCTCGGCTCTCACCTCGAGATAAAACACTCGTGGTCTGACATGCAGCTAAAACTTAACCCCACACACACTCATAATCAACTGAGGATGAATCATTTTGTCTTCGGCAGTTACACCTTTAAAACCAGCACAGGATTTTTCGGTGGAATAAGAACTGTGGGTGTGGGTTCATACGTCTTAAAACATGCCCCGGCGGGGATCTTTAAAATCCACACATCAGCTATTTTAGACCTGTTAGAAAGTTCACACAATTACAGGACAGTTGTGTGAACTTTAAATCAAGCAGTTACTCTAAAATGCCTTTGTCTTTACGAATCCGTAAAATAAATGAAAAATATACCATGACATGGGCTTAATGAAAAAAAGCTGTGAATGGATGTAGTGAGGGGAGGGGGGGTGGTATTTATGCATCGTTTCTCTGACTTGTTTATGTGCATTACTGAGGCCACAGAGACGCTACAGCTGTCTCCACTGCCGTGTGCTGAAGCCAATCATTCATCACAGCTTTTTTTTTCCTGTTCTGGGAAAAACAAACACAGTCTTCGGAAACAATCTTATGTTTAGTCACATTTAATTAATTGTTGAGACGATTCTGGATTTTAAGGACCTGGAAACGGATGATCAGGTTGGGGCATGTCTCAAATGTAACCACTCATTACAATGACATTACCTATCATTAAAGTCATTAACCCAAATTTCAAAATCAAACGATATTTCTTACTTACACCTACAAAGAAAATACGTTTTTTCTTATTGTAAGGGACTATTTCATTTTTTAAATGACATCTGTAGTTGCTGTGAGCACCACAAATTAGATGCCTTTGACCTCCAATGACTTGGCAGAGACAGTGATCTAAGAGACAAACATCCCTGTACAAATAAAACCAAAACTCTCTACATGGATTCAAGCCAGCAGAAAAGGACAATGTGTCTTTTAATTTGAGCGAACTGATCCTTTAGGGTGTTCACAATAGAAAAATGTCAGAAATGTTTGCAGCCTTTGAAACTGGCTGAGGCAGAACGTCAAACATCACTGTCGTAGGGCTGCTTGTCTGGTTTTAACCAACAGTCAAACACCCACAGAGAATCCGTTTCCTAGAATGGAAAACAGCAAATTCTCACATTTAAGAAGTTTGGCATATCTGCTTGAAAAATAACTTATTAATATACTGTCAAAACTGATGCAGATTAATTATGTGTTGATCGACTAATCATCGAAGCTCTGCATTACACAATAACTTGTGTTAACCCTTATGACAGGTTTGGGATGCCGCTGATTGGAATAACTTTTGTTTTTCCTCCAGCTTCTCCTCCAGGCACTGAATGAGAATGGGGTCCACTCTGGGGTCGAACTTATTGGCGAACCAGTGTCCATAGTTGAGTAACCAACGCATTTCTGCTGCGCCATAAATACAAACGCTGCGAACGTGTTGCCCTGAGCAGGGTGGGTACAAGTTCTCCTCCAGGTAGTGCCACTTCACCAGCCTGGTCTTACTCATCAGGTCAGTGATATCAGCCTGGGATCTAGGCACCTCCCCGGGCACACCGGGCAATCGCACAAGCGTGGCCCAGAAGTGCTCATCTGGGGAGTAGGTGTCCTCTGACCAAGCTAAAAAATCTTTCACCACAGGCGAGGAGTCCATGTGCACAACAAAGTCCCGTGACAGGACGAAATACGCGTTGCCAGAGAATATCTCGATACCATGAGGCGGCGGCGTCTTTACCTGCTCGGTTTTCACCGGCAGTTTTTGATATTCAAAGGGGACATCTCTCAGCTCATGGTGAAAGGTGAATCTCTGCTTCTTTTGCTCACTGGGTCGACTCGTCTCCAGCATGTTGGTGCCATTTAACTTCTTCAGTTCTGACACCAGCTCGATCTTGGACTTGAGGGGGAAATCTTGGCCACAGAGGTTGATGACATACTTCCACTTGACTTCTGACACCAGAAGGTCAGACAGACAGTTGAGGTCAGCTTTCAGTCGACTCATACTTGCATAATAGACAAATTCTCGCTTGGAGGCGATGAAGACGTTGGGCAAACAGCGGGCCAAACCCTCAATGGCCGCAATAAACTGAGGTGAAGATTTCTGGTCATAGTGAATGCAGTAGATGTTTGCTGGTGAGTACAGAGCTTTGAGTAGTCTCTCTGTCATCCATGCAGATTTGTGCACAACCAGAGAATAAGCCAGAGGGAAGTCTCTCTCCTCCTCTGTAACACACACATCATCATAACCCCTGGACTTGATGAACAACGGGCAGTTCGAGATGAGGTCAACGAGACTTTCATCCTTATCCTCCACAACTTGATTCCTTCGGATGATCAGAGATTTGGCCACCTCCACTGGGTCCATGTCATATATAGCTGAGCAGCTAATGTTGTACTTGTGAAATGTCGGGATGTTTTCTAAAACTGCTGGGGGAGGTAAAGACTCAGAGAAGTAGCTGTACTTGACGCACACCAGTAGCCCCGCACTCAGAACCAGCAGTGACAGGAGTGGAGTTAGGAGCTTCCTTCTTCTCAGTCTCACACACGAACATCTTGGATTCATTCTGTGGTGAAGGAGAAAACGTGAAGTGAGGGAACACGAACCAAAACTGAAACGAAACTGTCCGTAACATCAACGTATTAGGTGAGAAATTTACACAACGCCCGAGAAGCAGAAGCGGTGGTTTTGACAGCTACACGGGCCAACTGTTAGAAATGATTAAACACACTCACCTCGATCCATAGGCAGGTGACGGTCACACAGTTTTCACCAAGTCACACTCTAAAAGTTGTAAAACGAAGACACGTTCAGATTTTATGCAGCTGTTCACACAATAAAGCGACAAAATAATGAAGAACTTACCGATGGCAGATGAAATCGTAAAAGTGGGCATGTGTCTTCGGTGCCATTCCACTTTTACGCACGACTGCTGCGACACCTCTTGTCACCATCAACTTGAAACATCTTTCCATTAATCGCAAAAAGATTCGCATTTAGCCCATGTTTACCCAGAGCTCACAGCGGCCAAGAAGTAGAAAACGCACTGACTCTCAGCATGTGCTGTTTCAGTGTCTTGGTGAGAGGAAAGGAGAATATAACCCGGAAAAAAAGGAAGGAGGGGCACAGGAAAGCCTCTGTATGCACTAATGAGAATGACATAAATAAGGGCTGCACAAATGTTGTGTTTCCTTTTTTCGCCGCCGTGTTTGATCAAATGTAAAATTACGCGTAGAGTAACGGGAATGTAGGGAAATAAGCAGTGGAGCTGTGCGCAAATTACAGACATCCCTGAGCCGATATCCCTAACAGTGGACCTGAAGCTGCTTAATTTAAAGAGGGTGAGTTAAAACCCCGTGGTTGGAGTCATCTGAACTCAATACAAGAAAAGAGAGACAAGTTCAAGGACACAGGGAAAACTTCAGACTTAAAAAAAAAAGTTTTCTGTTTTCTCAGAGCAACTTTTTTTGTTTCGTGAAAATGCAGGAGTGGAGTGAGATTCAGGCCCGTGAGAACGAAAACGTCAAGGAAAAAGTGAGCAATGCCTGTTCAGTGTGCCAGTAAATCAGGCCCACTTGATCTGGGAAGTAAGGGAAAGCGTCTACACCCACTTCGTTATTTCTGTCTGAACAATAACATAAATGTTTGTGCCTCTGTGAGAGTCAGACACAAACAAAAGCGTTTCAGAATCAGTGCCACACAATGTTTTTAAAGCAGCGTTTTACAAAAGTTAAAGTTTGAAACCAACACGATGAATTCCTGTGAACGACTTCAAACAGGTTCTGCTGGTTCGATGCGGTCCAGGCTGAGACCAGAGACCAGGCTGAGCCCAGAGAGCTGAGACCAGAGTCCAGGCTGAGACCAGAGACCAGGCTGAGACCAGAGACCAGGCTGAGACCAGAGACCAGAGACCAGGCTGAGACCAGAGTCCAGGCTGAGCTGACCGTGTCACCACGGTTAATGCGGCACTGTCCTTTAACTATGAGCCCATAAAAATCATACTTCTGGCTTGTGTGTGTTTGTGTGTGTGTTTTACAGGAAGCAGAGTTTTAAAGCAGTGTTTCCTTCTTACAGTGATGAGCCAAGACCTAACTAAAAATAGCAGCTTATTCATAGGAGCGTAGTTTTGCAGACCAGTCTTCCGTGTACAGTAAACTGTGGCATTTACCGTCAGGAGAAGACTTTAACTCCCTGACTTGACTCATAACCCGCGATCCGCATCTCACACAACTATAAACAAGTTAAAACCGTCCAACAACGATGGCGGTTAGGGTCTGGAGGGAGAAGCATCCGCTGAAGGAGACGCGGATATGAACGCAGTAGTAGATAAGGGCGAGTGGTGCGTGTTGATTAGAGCCAGAGGAGGCGTTCAGGTCCCAACAGCTGCAGGGCTGCAAATAAAGATACCTGCCTTTTATAAGTCAGACCTATGAACTGAAAATGTTTGCACAAGGTGCTGAAAGTGTGGCCTCTCATTGTTCAGACAATCATACATATTTTGTATTAGTCTCAGTTTTTTTTTTTTGCTATAAACTTCACCCGCAGATACACTATAAAGCAACGTTTAATTAAAAAGAGAGAAAGAGATAGCACTCGTTCACCCCGTTTCATGTCATCCATGACGTCGGTCTGAGGCCTCTGCAAACTCAGCTCAACCACATTAATGTTTCATACATGATAAACTATGAAGTGACATCAGCTGTCTCATCCCTGAGCATGCAAAAAAAAAAAAAAAAAAAAAAGCATTTATCTCTTCCTGCGAACAACGCCTAAAACAAACAGGCATCGTTTGCATAAATAAAAAATATCCACCTGCAGCACAGCTAGATAAAATGCATGACAGAGCGAGAGCCTCTTCAGTCTCGTTCTTTAATCTGAATATTTTAGGGAAGTACCTGCAGCCTCTCGTATAGATTCCTATCTGAACGGAGGGCCTGGGGATGGATGATGCCAGACGCTATTTGCGTAAGATCTGTTATGATCAGCTCGTAAGGGAGCTATTTTTGAACCCTGTTGGATTTTGTGAAACACTTTCTGAACTCTCTGTGGACTGCTTTGAAATACTTGTGGACATTTTGAGCTCCTTTTTTGGACTTTCGTTAAACTCTAACGTGACTCCTTTTGGACTCTTGAGGACTGTTTCTTTGATAGTTCCTGTGTTCAGTGGCAGACCCCGCTTGTTGTGTTGGTTTCTTGTTTAGTGTTTCCTGTTTTATTTTGAAGCCTTGGCCCTTGTGTATCTGGTCTCACTGTACTTCCTGTCTTTGTCTCGTTTCCCGCTTTTGTGATTGTCTGCCCCGCCCTTATGTGATTCACCTGTTGCCCATTACACCTGTGTATATAGGTCTCACTGTTCTTCTGTCTCCTTGACAGTTTGTCCGTGTCTCAGCCTGTGTCATATCAGTGTTTTGCTTTAGTCTGTCCCTGCTGTCCTTGTCCTGGAGTCTTTGTCTACTGCCCTGCCCTTTGTGTTACCTGTTTCACAGCATGAGTTTACCTCCTGGCCTTGTCTTCAGGCTTTGTTCCTCTCATTTATCTGTCTGCTTTGGGTTCTTGCTGGTCTCAGATTCATTCTGTATCACGACAACGAGCCCACACGTACAAGAGAAGAGACACTGGGACAGACTGAATCCACAGAAGAACTGAGACAAGTTTACCAAGATGCCTAGTACCTGCCAAGTAAACTGAAACTCTGTGTGCAGGTGTTACAAGGAGAACTGGTTCTGTTCTAAAGGTGGAGGGGGTCACGGGAAATGTTTTTTTTTTGTTTTGTTTTTTTTTCTGTAGTGCACTTTGTGGGAAGTTAACTGATAAATCAAAACAACACATGGCACATACATTATTTTTGACAGCACCGTCGTTTTACTTTTACTGCCCAAACCTTTTGTAAAGCGCGATACATCTCACCTTATTTTCCAGGTGACTGTGATTCATTATCACCACGTCCATGTGATCAAACAGCTTTAATGTCATTCTATTGTCTTATATAATGTATAAGGATGACATTAAATATAAATCTCTACGCTACATTAAAAAACATTAAATTATTTTAAACTGAGTCAGCGATCCCCGCGGGCCCGGACGTATGACGCAGTGCTGACGTCAGGGTTTCCGTAGCGCCATGTTGGTTTAGTTACATCAGGGTGTAGTAGCCAGCTAGCTAAGCGGTTTGCGGTATAAATATCATGGAAGGGAGTCTCTGACGACGGCCAAACTTACATTTGGAGGTACGTGAACTTAAACGGTTCGTGTGTTGGACGGCGACTACAAAGTGCTGTGACGCTGGGAGGCGAATCGACCTGGCGACGGGCTGTGTCGGTTATTCCGGGTGTGACAGCTAATGTAGCTAATGCTAACCAGCGCTAACGGTGAATGTCAGCAAACAGCCACGAGCTACGAGCCTGACTTATTGTTTTTAAACGTGGATATTACCTGTCTTTATGGGTGCCGAAGGGGAACACCTGAACGAGTTGGCAAATTGTGATCTAAAAATGTGTCTGTCGCGGCGGTTAGCCAACAGGAAGAAGCTATGTTATGATGTTAGCCAAACATATCCGTGGGTTTTGGTTTGTCATTAAAATACCGCAGCTACAGCTTCTGCCAGCATCACCCGCCTCACACTCTTTCATATTAACTTGGTTGTATTTCGTCTCGTTGACTGGAAACGTTGAGATGAAGTTATTATATATGTCTGTCACACAGGTGAGGCTTTGACCTTCTGCATCCTGAGACCATGTTGGCACATCTGTTCAGGCTCCATGGCCTGCTGGTGGCCTCCCACCCATGGGAGGTAATAGTGGGCACCCTCGCTCTCACTGTCTGCCTCGTGTCCATGAACAGCCTGGCATCTAGCAGTCAGGTGTGCACCTGGAACGAGTGCCCCAAAGTCGAGGAGGTGAGTCTTGGTGTGGGTGTGGCAGCTCATCCCATTTAGAATCACGTCAAAAAAAAATATTGCACAAGCTGTGTCTGCAGGCTAACCAGAAAACCTGCCGGGGCCTGTTTTCTTGCAGAAAGTCCACAGCAGTGACATAATCATCCTGACGGTCACTCGCTGCATGGCCATCGTTTACATCTATTTCCAGTTCAAGAATCTCAGACAACTGGGATCCAAATATATACTGGGTCAGTATGATGTTGTAGAAGTTGCAGCATGTTTGTAGCATTGAGCTGTAATGGAACTGATTCGTGTCATTCAGCGTTGCTGTGAAAATACCACACTGAATGTTCTGTTTTTCTTCGTCATCTCACAGGTATTGCAGGATTATTTACCGTGTTTTCCAGCTTTGTTTTCAGTACAGTGGTCATCCACTTCTTTGGGAAAGAGCTGACAGGCCTTAAGTAAGTTTCATATGCTCTGACAAAGTCATATTTTACGAACAATAGCCACAGTTTCTGTTGGGGTGTTTATATTTGAGGGTACAAGTGACTAGTGCTTCTTAAAGGAAACATGAATCACTGTCTGTATTCTGACTGTTTGTAGTCTGACATAACAGGGCGTCAGAAGAATAACATACTGCCATTTTGTGATCATTTGACTGTTTTTCCTCCAGTGAAGCTCTGCCGTTCTTCCTCCTGCTCATCGACCTGTCCAAAGCCTGTGCACTGGCCAAATTTGCCCTCAGCTCGAACTCTCAGGTAATATTACACACCCTGTACTTACACATGTGGGGACTGTAACTGAATATCTGTTTATTTATGAGGTAAATGTCGATGGGGTGTCACTGACTACTTTTATGGCCCCGTGTCTTGAGTATAGGAGGAGGTGAGGGAGAATATTTCCCAGGGCATGGCCATCCTGGGCCCCACCTTCACCCTGGATGCTCTGGTTGAGTGTCTGGTCATTGGGATTGGCACTATGTCAGGTAAGGAAGACCAGTATTTCTTCACCTCCGTAACAGTGACAGGTATATTCTGTATATCTATCATCATCTATCATTCTGCAATCTGATTGTTGCATTGGTATCAGTTCATCTACAAAACCATCATCGGCTTTGCCGATGATGGTTTTGTCTTATCTTCAATCAGTAATCAACATCTCCAACAACACCCGCAACCTACGCTCGAGTAACTTCATCACCTTTATCACTCCAAAAGTCTGCACTTCCTTCGGTCGTTCCTCATTCCATTTTTCTGCCCCTAGTGACTGGAATGAGTTACAAAAAACATTTAAACTCTGTACCTTCATCCCGTTATCTACTTTCAATCACACTTTACCATCTATAATATCATACATAATATATAATAAGTATATAACACAGTCTGTGATGACTGTAAACTGGGTGGTAATGTAATTCTTTGCTGTTCTCTGTTGTTTTCCAGGTGTGCCTCAGTTAGAGATCATGTGCTGTTTTGGCTGTATGTCTGTCCTGGCCAATTATTTTGTCTTCATGACCTTCTTCCCTGCTTGTGTCTCCCTGGTCCTGGAGGTAAGAATGATTGGTGGCTTTTAGGAGAGTTAAAGTTGAGTGTGACAGGAATTTAAAGGAACTTAACCGACAGCTGATCTCTGTGCGTGCTTTTGTTTGTTTTTCGTGTACAGCTGTCCAGGGAAAGTCGCGAGGGTCGTCCAATCTGGCAGCTGAGCCACTTTGCCCGTGTGCTGGCTGAAGAAGAGGACAACAAGCCCAATCCTGTGACCCAGAGGGTTAAAATCATCATGGTGAGAAACCGGATCCATCCATGTTACCGCAGATATTATCAGCATGGCTCTAAGTTGATTAGTTCACTCTGTAGACTGATTTATGCATTTTGGCTTTTTTGAAATAAGACAAACAATCTAACGGGAGTATTTCATGATATCCTTCAGTCTCTGGGTCTAGCTTTGGTTCATGCCCATACCAGACTAGCAGCTGAGAATCCAGGTCATAATCGAACGGCGGAGGGGCCCATAGCTAAGAGACTGGAGTCTGGTGGTTCCATGTGGCCTCTGAAGCTCACCAGGTAAAACCATTAAAGGAAGAGGATTGTTCGTTCTCAAACTACATGTGACTTATTGGCTCCTGTGCTGTAATTCGCTGATGCACGACTTCTTCTCTCGTCACCTGCTGCCAGTATGGACATGGAACAGGTGATAACCCTCGGCCTTGCCCTGCTCCTGGCTGTGAAGTACGTCTTCTTTGAGCAAACAGAGACGGAGTCTTCTCTTTCCCTCATGAGTCCCATTATCAGCTCCCCTCCAACTCAGAAGCCCAGGGTGGCGGGGGACTGCTGCAGGAGGGACCTCCCATCCCAGAAACTCACGAATGGTATCCCGGCAACCAGCCCTACCTCCCTGGCTGTCTCAGAGGCTAAAGTCTCCCCTGAGGCTCACACAGCGATCAGAGAGCGGGGTGAGGCTTACACTTGACCCTGCTATCTTTAATAATGTCTGTCCTCTCTGATGTGAATGCTTTGTTGCTGAACATGAGCTGTGTGTCTGTCCTGATTCTCCTACAACAGAAGTGTCAGAGGCTCCAGCAGTCTCAGTGGAAAGCGGCCCCTGTGTTGGGGAATCTCCTGCTCCGACACCTTCTGTTCCTCTGAGCGGCTCGAATTCAGAGCCCCGTACGCTGGAGGAATGTATGGCCATCCTCTCAGACCCTCAGGTAAGCTGCCGGTGCAGATGGAAATCCTCTATTGGCACAAAGCACAGGACACCTGAGGTTCTGTATGTGTCTGAGGGTTTAATAAATCACTGGTCTGTCCTTGATGCCTTCCAGAGAGGTGCCCGGTTCCTCAGCGATGCAGAGGTGATGAACCTGGTAACCTCACGTCACATCCTGAACTACAAACTGGAATCGGCTCTTGAGACTCCAGAGAGGGGCGTGTCCATCAGGAGGGAGATGTTATCACCCAAACTGCCTGTTTCCTCTGCCTTGGCTTGTCTCCCTTACAAAGACTATGATTATTCTAAGGTATTGGCAACAGGATTATTAGTAAAATGCGAGCAGATTTATTTCCTCCAATGGTTTTGGACGAATAAAAGGTTTCTTTGTTCATGAGTTTTATTCAGCCGATATTTATGTCCCTGTTCCTTGTAGGTGATGGGTACTTGCTGTGAGAACGTCATCGGGTATATGCCGGTGCCAGTAGGAGTGGCGGGGCCTCTTCTGTTGGACGAGAAGCAGTTTTACGTTCCTCTGGCGACCACAGAGGGCTGTCTGGTCGCCAGCACTAACAGAGGATGCAGGGCGCTTTCTGTAAGTGAAGAAATTTTAGCTCGAGCTGTGGTTCCCTGTTTGTGTGTCTGCGGGTGGTTGTTGGGAGGGTGGGTGCTGTGCTGACTCTGTCGTCCTTCCTGTCCAGCTGAGCGGGGGCTGCCACAGCAGGATCCTAGCTGACAGCATGACCAGGGGCCCCGTGGTGAGACTGCCCTCGGCCTGCCGGGCTGCAGAGGTCAAAGTCTGGCTCGAGACCTCGGAGGGTTTCAGCCTGATCAAAGAGGCCTTCGACCAGACCAGCAGGTCAGAGGAAAGGCTGTGAGCAGCTGATTACAAAATCACACATATGTTCTGTTACTGTAGAACATACGGATCACACGGGAATATTTACTCTTGCTAGGTTTGCTCGTCTGGAGAAGCTGTTGGTCAGCGTCGCTGGGAGGAACCTGTACATTCGCTTCCAGTCTCAGACAGGAGACGCCATGGGCATGAACATGCTCTCCAAGGTATGAGTGAGTCTGTAGCACTCAGCTGTCAGTGCAGTGTCTGTCTCTCACACAGCGCTTTCTTGTATCTCCATTACTGCAAGTACTGAACTGTGTGTGTGTCTGTGTGTGTGTGCTGCGTTCTCCCAGGGGACTGAGCAGGCTCTGCACAGACTGCAGCAGCAGTATCCAGATGTGGAGGTGCTGTCGGTCAGTGGCAACTATTGCACCGACAAAAAGTCTGCCGCCATAAACTGGATCCTGGGCCGGGGCAAGTCTGCTGTGTGTGAGGCCACCGTCCCTGCTAAGGTGGTCAGAGAGGTAAACGCTCCCAAAACCGAACTCCTCACCGGCGGAAACCATGAAAAGTCTGATAGTTTGCTTCTGTCTTTTGCTTTTAAAATAACACACTTCTTTCTGACGAAGCATTTTAATGTGTGTGTAGGTGCTGAAGAGCAGTACAGCCGCTCTGGTGGAGCTGAACGTCAACAAGAACTTGGTGGGCTCAGCCATGGCCGGCAGCATAGGGGGCTTTAATGCTCACGCTGCCAACATCGTGGCAGCGATATACATCGCCTGCGGACAGGTAATCCGTCGCTCAGATCACTGGATTCTGAAACGACTGAATTTTAAACGCATCGCAGTCTCAACATACCAGACGTATATGACCTGACTTACTGAGCGACACGTCCGTGCTGTGCTTCCAGGATCCTGCTCAGACAGTGGAGAGCTCCAGCTGCATCACTCAGATGGAGCCTGCTGGTCCAGATGGAGAAGACCTGTACATCAGCTGCACCATGCCCTCCATAGAGCTGGGTACCGTGGGAGGAGGCACCAACCTGCCGCCACAGCAGGCCTGTCTGCAGGTGATCTCATCCATCCTTTTTTTTACATTTTGCTTTTCAAGTCTCCAAATTTTGGAGACTGTTTGTGTGTCCTCATTCGTCCTTCGCTTTGTCAATGAACCGAGGAGACATCAGAGGAATCCCGTTTATTTAATCAACATTTTTTTTTGTGTCACTGATTTGCAGCGAATAAAGAGCTAGAAGAGAGGGGAGGGGTTTCTCAGGCAGCTGATAAATAAGGAATTGATTGGATTTGAATAGAGTCTGATGGGATGTGCAGATCATGACACATCATTTCAGCAAACCCGTACAGACAGGAACACACGGGAGAAGTGTCCCTGGTTTTCCAGTGATTTTCTAATGTAAAACCTTCACAGTAAATAACTGCATCGGTTTCTGTCTGTCTTTAGATGCTTGGTGTCCAAGGTACGAGTCCGGACCGGCCTGGTGAGAACGCCCGTCAGCTGGCCCGTGTAGTCTGTGCCACCGTCCTGGCAGGAGAGCTCTCCCTGATGGCTGCTCTCGCTGCCGGACACCTCGTCAAGAGCCACATGACTCACAACCGGTAAGACATTTTACTCATGTTCTCTGTGGTCTGTAAACATCGTAGTTTTCCCCGCGGGCGCTGAGTTTGTTCTGTTTCTGATCTTTTAGATCTAAAACAAATTTGTCCAAAACGCCTGCGACAAAGTCAGAGGCAGCCGCGTGACATTAAACGTTGAAGGTCCATCTTCAGAGTCAGCCAGGGCGAACTAACCGGCACCAAACTTCGCTGTGAGGACTGAAGGGGTCTCCTAATGACGTGGTTCTGAAGGGAGAGCTGTTGTTGGGTTGTGGAATTCCAGATGTTAAAGACTAACAGGCTAATAGCCTGCACATGCTGAACAGCACAGCTGATGTGCGCTTGCTTTGTGTGTCGCCCGACTGATTGCAAAAAGACGCTCTGGGCTGAGTCGTTATGCTGCGGTTACTAATTTGTGCCATGTGTCTGCATCTTAACGTTGCAGTAGTGTTTGAAAAAGCCTTCGCTGCTGTCGGCGCTGAGCTGAACTGGGAATCATGATTGGACCGGATCCTCCGTGCTCGAACAGGTGTCCTGTGCCTCTTAAAAGCCAAGAGCTTTTTCCGTCGCACACGGAAAGACGCAGCTTCTGCATTAATTTCGGTGTAAAGTGCATGAGGTGAGATGTTCTGTTGCCGAAGAATTCATCTTCATGCTTGTGAAAAACTTGAGACGGCGCTGTCACTGCAACAAGTGCCATCCGCTGAAGCTTAAAACGCCAACTTCCTGCCTGAATGTATGTTGTAACTTTATCAGTGTTGTAGGAAATCACTTGCACAACCCTTCCTGAGCTGAGGTGCTGCTGTATACTGTGTATACTGTAGAAAGACTGTGGCTGTTGGACCTGAGGTTTGTGTCACAGCATGGTTTGTTCAGACCGTGATCGACCGCTCAGACAGCTCGCAGGTTACTTTCTGTGTTAAGGCCGACAGGAGAACCAAAGCCATATGAATTCATGTAATAAACTTTTATGGTACTCTTTTATGTGCGACACTCTTGATTGAATGGCATGGAGGAAGTGAAAGGATGGGTTTAAAGCGTCACTGACCACAGGTCCCGCAGGTTCTTGTATCGTCATTTTGGGACAACAGTGATGCTCAGAGGTGGCCTTACATACAGCTGAGCCTTAGCATGTTCTAGTTAGAATATTCAATTAAAAGCTATTCGTGTCAAAAAGATTGTATTATGTTTTATTTAAAAAAATAAATAACACTACGTTCCGTCATTCTCATGTGTCCTTCGTCTTTCTGTGACATGAATAAATGGCTCCAAACACGGAAAACCGGAGGATAAACTTATTTATTTCACTTTTAAAATGGCACAAGTGCCACGTTGTCACAGTACATTTGTAAGTTGATCCCACAACATTAGTATGAACAAATTTACAAAACTGTATTTCTAATTACATTCAGTTTTAACAACCTGCTAAAAACTAAACTTGTATTAGAAATGTCTGCTTTTAGGTGAAAGAGCTTCCGCCTGGCGTCTCCACTGAGCTGAAAGGCTGAGCATCATCCGGCTTCACTTTGCCTCTCACCCACATCTTTCAGCTACAAGCTCTAAAATCAAAAGGCTTAAAGGGCTAAGACTGATAACGCGGCTGCGCATCTATCGTCAACGGTATGACCACAGAGAGAAAATTTAGTGATGTCCACAAGCTGAAATAGTACTCAGGCAGAGGTACTGGTCATTCAGTTTGAAAAGTCTGGAAAATTATTAAGGTGATAAAAAGTTCAACTGAATTTTGTTTGATTCAAAAACTTAATCTTAAAAAAAAAAAAAGAAAAAAAAAGATCCAAAGTCCTAAAAATGTACTAATGTGAACTTACAAAAATAACCTGCTAGCCCTCAGTACATGTGTCGTGGGACAGGTTTGAAATCGACTCCGAATTGAAAAAAAAAAATAATAATAATAATATGGGGAAAATGGCCATGAGGCACTTCACTAGTGATTTTGTGGGTGCAGCACATGCACCTCTTCCTCAGCTGAAGCTACATCTTCCTGTGACACTAAGGCATCTGGGCTCGACTCAGTCACAAAGCTGCTCTGCAGACATTCAGTGAAAATGTTAGTGACACTATTTACAATTCGTTTAACGTTGAAAATACAGGCTGTGCTATGACATTACAACATATCAACAATGACACAAACATATAGCCAAGCAAATAATGTACATTAACTCTGTTTTGTACATTAAATACATGAAAAACTCCTCGACTTGTCCCTCCATCAGCACCAACACGAGGCGTTTTCATGAGAGAGACAAAGTCAAAAAGGTCAAGTCTTATTTCATAGGGGTCATGGTTGATGACGGCCCTCTGGACTTAATACAAATACGATGATCAGCTCAAATCAATCGATCTATCAATCAATCATGTTGTCTCACTTGCAAAAGTTAGCAGCTTAGAAAAAGAAAGCTGGGAAATGAATAACTAAATATTTCAGTCTATTAGCAGAGATCTTTGTTTGTTTTTACAAACTTCTTATGGAACATATGCACATTTAAATATTTATATATTTGTCAGAAAAGAAACACAACCTGACACAACAGCTACTCTTACAGGTCAGTCCTCTACAAGAGCATGAAAGATGGCGTCGTCTGTGTTATTTGGAGCTACTGCAAGAATTTCAGGGAGGGAAGGTAACAGGCCCACTGCCAGCTGCTTCATCAGGAGATGAATACTGTCCTGCTGAGTAACAGCAATTTACTGTTACAGCAATTCAAACACAACGAAGGGGAAAACAACAAGTAACGGATCTTGAAATGATTCTGTTTAATTATGATACCACTGCGAGGTCTGAACGCAGCCACCAGAGGGCGCCATTATTACCCTTCCTCCCCTGCAGGAACTAACTTTTATTCAAGAGCTGGGAAGAAAAAATCCGTGTGAGGAACTGGTCTGGTCACAGCAGCAGAGCAGCTGAAGACAGCGGGTCCTCAGAGCTTCACTGGGAGTACTGGAAAGAGGGAAAACCTTCTTATTGTCACGGAGGCTTGTGTACTGAATAAATACTCACAGGTGAGACATGAAAACATTACGTCAGATCAGTAAACTCCTGTCACGTGTTACCTGTGAGCTTTAGAATAAGATGGGGCTGCCAGCAGTTTTCTCCTGGACGTAGGCGGTGAAGCGCTTGAGGAACTTGGGGTACTCTCTCTTAGCCACGGCCCTGAGCACGGAGGCAGGAGCCCAGCCTCCCGGGTTTACTACACACACACACACACACACACACACACACACACACACACACAGGATACCGTTTTCACTGAGCTAATCTGCACTTTTGTTCAGGTCAGTGTCACAAATGATCAATTTACTGAGGGTAAAATATGCCCCCAGCTGTGGGCGGGGTGACGGCATAACATCCATTCCCGACACTCAGACTGGATGGTTAAAAATAAAAAGCCTGTGACAAATATGGGCTGGTACATGATATAAAAATACTCCTACGCGTTTCAGCACATTTGCTGTTCTCAGAACACAGAACAGGGTTTCCCCTGGGTTTACAGCCGGGGGGTAGGGGGGGGGGGTGGACCACCGACACAAATACTTAAAGGACACAGGGTGGTGTCCACACATTTTAATTATTATGGTTAAATCACAGCTCTTCAGTATTTCCCAGCTTTATAAAACAATAATTCCTGATTAAAAACCTGATTATTAAAAATGTTTTGGAAGAAACTAAATAAAGTGGTTTTAAGACAGTTGACCTGCTGACACACTGATCATATGATCCACACTCACCATTGGCCACGTAGGTGATTTTGCACAGGATGTTGTCTCTGCTGATCTCTTTATCTCCCTCTGGTGGACTGACCAGGGTCTGACAGATCATGGCGATGTTGATTTTGGCACGGACACACCTGTTGGTCGGCTGTGGAAGGTGACGGACACAGAATTAAGAGAAGCTTCAGTATCACAGGTAAAACACTGTGAAAGCTGCAGCCTTGATAACTTTCCTGCTTGGTGTCTGAAAACACCTGAAAATGGATCTGACTGGACCTGATGGCTCACCTGTGCATCGTCGTGGTCCACAGAGAAATTGCAGACCAGCCAGGTGTCTGGGTCATTCTCGTTGTTAGCTAAGATCTTTCTCATGGCGGACAGGTACAGCACGTCCCTCTGAGATGCAGGCCACACCCGCTGGAACAGATTATTTCATTTCAGATTCAACAGATCATTTACAAAAGCTGATTATAACAAGCTGACCGAGCTCTGGGATGTTGTCCGTGATGCTGAAGCTCTTACCTTGTGTGTTTGATAGACAATTGCAGCGTTTTCTGACAATGTCTCCACAACATTAAAGCTTTCAATGGTGGCTAAAGGAAGCAGAGCACAAAGATTTTTTTAAAAATGGAATCTTAACAGTTAAAACTGTCTCTGAACTGGCACTGCTTTAGTGTTTAAAGACCTACTCTCCCAGTCGTTGCGATAGGCAGTGTCCCAAAAGTAATGGCAGACCTCGTGACCGGTCACCCCCTTTACTGAATGAGTGGCCTTCAGTGGGTCCAAAACAATCCCGTTTTCTTCCACCTCTCTCCTGTACACCTGCACACACAAGTCAAAATGAAGAAAAACAATTTACCAAAACATTTTCTATAAGACTTTTTATTAAAGTAATGTCAGAATTTACCGCACAAATCAGGGAAAGTGTTAAAAATTTACCATTCTGAATATCCTAATCATACCTTCATTTCTCCCTCCTCTACAACCAGCTGCCAGTTGGCATCTCCACCAACGTCCTGTAGGGAGTAGGTCATGTGATTCTGCACCATCTCCTCCACCTAAAACACAAGGCCAGGGACACAAAGAGGAGGTGTTATCGATTATATAAGACAGCTTGGAAAGGTCCTCAGACAGCAGCATGGCAGAATGTGCACAGAGAACCAGAGACAGACAGCAAAGGACACGGCGCCTGATAAGCTGCACAGTTTGAACTATGTTTCTGAATTAAAAATATCCTCCATCACCCAAAGACATCTCTGACAAGCTGCTTGACCTGTAGCACTAACAGGAAAGTCCTTTATTCAGTAGTGTCATGTCTCTGTGAGTAATATACGCTGACATTTCTGATTCAGAAAGACTAAAATGTGACTTTTACACAAAGCCTTGATTCAACAAACACTACCTACAACAGGCCGGTTAACGCATTGTCCATAAACATGAATAAACGTTAGCACAGATATAATAGAGCTCATGCTTCACGCTGTACACAGTGAGTTAGACGGTGTTTTTGCTGTCTTTAAAGGTTAAGAATACATTTTATATTTTTTTTCACAAGTTAAAAGTGTTTTAAAAAAGTATAAAAATGTAAAATATGTATTTTTCTTTAGTTCATTGAAATTGTATCCGAGTGAATGTTCTGTACTTTTCTTGGTTTTTTGAAACGGCGACAGAGTGAGCGCTCTTTCCGTGAATATCCTAACTCGCATCATGGCCGCTGCGCTCTTCTCTGCTACGTTAGCAGTTAAGTTACTTCAGTAACGTAGAAACGTGCTCACAAAGTTGGTTCATGTGTTCGCACGCGCTTCAGCCTGGGAACACAACAGTCTGTAAGTATTGTGTGTGTGTTAGTAGCTTTCTAAGTGGTTTATGTTTATTGTGTTGTGTTGTTAGCATTCTGTGTTAGCTGCTACCATACGAACGAGCTAACGCGTGTTATTTAGGCGTTTGTTTGCTAGCCCCATTATATTTTGCGTAGCGTACTGTTCAGGTTATTGTGTAGATGCTGATTTGTGTCGTTTTTTCTGTTGTATTTTAGTTTTTTTGTGAATGAGGGTGTGTGTTTGCGACTTAAGGAAAAGCAAGAAAAGTAAAAAGACGTTATCTGGCTGTCAAGCCTCGTAAATGTACGCGCGGTGAGGGCGGTGCAGTCTTGAATGAGCTCTCAGTTACTGGAGGTTCATGCAGACACGGTGTTTAGTCTACAGGTGAAACACAGAGGAAGCGTGACTGGCTGAGCCTCGGCACTGAGTTACCTCTGCGCTGAATCTGTGGATGTCATGAGGAGGGGCTCTGACAATCAGAGCGGGGGAGGACTGACTACGAGGCTGCAGGGGTGATGGACAAAGCAAAATGAAGGAGAGGAACAGAGAGAGTTACACAGAAGTGATGTGAAAAGCTGAAACGAGTGAAATAAGAAGCATGAGAAATAGGAGGAAATGTAGGTGAAGCAGGTGGAATGGTGAAAGCAGCTGGTGTGGTTTTAGGGAGTGAAGGATCGAACAACCTTGTCTGAGAATCTATGAGAGCCGGTGCTGGAATAGACGTCTACGAGGGGAACGGGGCTGGATCTCTGTATCCTCGTCTTCTCGGTCTGAGACTGGAAACAAACAAAGACAGGTCGTTTTATCGCACCGGACACCAAAAATCATTTTATGTCACAATGCGTTTCACCCTTTAACCTCACCTCAGCAGTTCACAGTCTGTCAGTAAATGCTAT
The DNA here is from genome assembly GCF_017976425.1 of Toxotes jaculatrix. NCBI lineage: Eukaryota > Metazoa > Chordata > Actinopteri > Toxotidae > Toxotes > Toxotes jaculatrix. Next base: position 23,210,590 of record NC_054409.1, on the reverse strand, counting down.
GTGATCTTATGCTCACCTGCTCCTCGATTTTGTCTTGTCTGTCAAGAGCAGCTTCAACTGCATCGAAAAACTCATCCTCATTAATGAGGCTGTTTGGACCCTCCTGAAAATAAAGTGCAAGGGAATCTTACTTCATGGGTTCTTACGCAACCCAAAATCCACACTGTGTTGTTGTGTGGAAGAATTTTAAAATGACTCCACCTCATAATCTGGACCTCCAAAGTGAGACTTCTTCTTCAGTTCGTTCAGGGCTGACTTGTAGCTCTCCTCTATTCTTCGCCTCTTCTCCATCTCCTACACACACACACACACACAGACACACACACACAAATCCAAAATCAATTTACAGCCACATCTGTGGAAAGGAGGTTGGAACAATAGAGTAAACTGCATTTTCAGTTTCTGTTCCACTGTAGACAAAATGTTACACAATCCTACTCATCTTTTTAAAGCAATCAATGTATAGAATACAAGTCTCTCATTACAGATAACTGTTCAAATAACAGATGAAACCTGGCCATCTGGACACTGCAGCGATTCTAATGTTACACACCTTATCCAGTCTCTTTTGCCAGCTGTCTTCTCTCTTCACCATGAGGTCGATACAGTGGGACAGAGTGGCGAGGATCCCAGCTGTGGTGGCCTTGAATGTGATGGCTTCACCCTTAAAGTCTATGCCATTGATTCCCTTGGGACTCAAGGACTGGAACACTGCACAAAGGGTTAGGTACGTCAGATGCTACTTGTTTTAACAAGGATCACATCTCCAGCTTTGATTGAAATACTTAAGACATGAAACAAGGCTTTAACTCACACTTTTCTTTGCTGCCATTGTTGTTGTGCAGAAACTCTCCGTCAGTCCGGGTGTTGGGGAAGTCATCTTCATCGTCCTCCACAACTGAAAAAGGAAAAAAGTAAAGATTCAGAGGAAGAAGAAACACGGAAACACCAAACAGGTAGCCGCTGCACACACGCCTTTTCTCGAGGGACTCTGAAAGTCATCCAGGGTTCCAGGACAGGGTAGAGCCTTGTGGCCCATTCACAACTCAAGCCACACCATACAGTGCACACAGTACACCATCAGACTGGCAGAACTGCGCTGTGCTGGACAACATGACAATGGTCTGGTTTCATCTCCAGAACAGAGAGAGGGTGAGAGAGGAAGACAGAGGGTGAGGAGCGGAGAGAGGGAGGTGAGGAGAACAAAAGCAGGGCTTCATTCACTGTGGTCATCCACAGACGCCCAGTTCAGGCCGCCATGAGCGAATGTTCAGCCGGCCAAGACGGGCTGAGAGTGAGGGGGCTTGTAGAATAACTGCTCTCTGAGTCACAACGCACACACTAACACATTCCTTACAACATTCAGTACATGTTTCTTATAAACTACAAATATTTTCACAGTCTTTGTATGAAACACACAAACTAAAGATTCTCTCACAAGAGACAAGTTATGCATATTTTTATAATCAGTTCTCATTTCTGAATAGGTAAGGTAAATAGGCTTCAACCAACAGTTATTTTTATTATAGACTAAATTCCACAAAGTAGTGAAAAATGCTCATAATCATTTCTCAAACTGTTTCACAAGATAAAAAGTTATTCAGTTTACTACGACACATGGCAACGCATCAGATGCTAACATCTGAGAAACAGGAACCAGTGAATGTTCAACTAATGGATTAATTAACTAACAGTTTCAGATTTACTATAAACTTAGATGCTACTGGAAAGTTCTATTTTTATGATCAAATAATCTTCAGTTCTCCAAAATTCACCACTAAAAACACCAAACTGAGTAACAGAGTAACTGGTTAATAGGAGTGCAGGTGTCTGTGGTTCTTACTTTTGTCTCTCTGCAGCTCATCCTTGGACACGGCATCTGAACAGCTGTCAAAGTATTTCTGAAGCGTGTCCACCTGCCTGCACAAAATGTCTCTGAAGGTCTCCATCTCCGCCAGCTTCTCTCGCAGGCTGTGGCCCTTCTGAAGAAACAATAAGGCAACAGAGAGGTTAGGCTTGTGTTTATATTTCCATTGGTCCGCTGCCTTTTCAGTGCGCACATGCTGACAAAATTCACCACGTGTGTGTGTGTGTTTGTGTGTCTGCAAATATCCAAACACCCCTCATGTGTGCAAATACAAAACTGAAACCCGCGACTTCTCCAGGCAGAGTAAACATTAACCAGAAAACTCACCTTGAAGGAGGATGTGGAGGTGGCAGAGTAGCCGCTGGTGGCTGATGTGAGAGACAGCATGGAGCCATGTCTCCGCAGACTGGACTCTGAGCCATATCCAGAATCAGCCTGCAGAAAAAAAACAAGTGAGCCATGTTGTCACAAAGCAGTCGTAATTACTTAAGAACATTATTATTATTATTCACTTTAGACAAAGATTTAATCAAAACAAAAGACTGTATGTGAGAAAAAGAGACTGTGATTCAAAAAAACAGCCACAATTCAACAGTGACTTATTAAGCAAACCCAGTGACACAAAAAAAAAAAAAAAAACAGCTTTCAAGAAAGCCTTCATAATAATAATCATAATAATGTTGTAATGCAGCACAACATGACACAGATTAAAGTGACCATGGCAACTGAAACATCAGCTGACTTCCTGTAAAGCTGACTGGTTCCCCTTTCCTCTTACTTAACAGCTTGGACCTCAGAATAGATGGTCGGTGACAGCAGAGGCGGAAGGTTGGCGGCTACTGGCAGAGAAGAGAAACAAGAGGTATGTGTCCCTTTAAGATACACTTCCAGTTTCAGCCACAAGAGGGCATGGCAGGTAAACACACGTGACTGGCATTTGTAAGAGCTCGGGGTAACTGTCGGTCAACGACCAGAAGTAACACTGCCTGTGTTCACATGGATTTCAGTCACTGGTGTTTGCCTTTTAGCCAACATGCTGCTACCCCACTGACTTAATCGGCACAGATAGTGCTATCAAACTGGGTCGCTTAATCTGTTTGATGACAGGAAAAAAACAACAACATCCAAGCAGGCAGACATTTTGTCACAGGAATAGTATTTGATAAAAAAAAAAATCAGAAAATACAAAATAAAACAACAGTAAAAGTAACATTTATCAGCTGCTGTGTCTCCTGTCAACAGTCTCGGCTCTTGAGTATAATACCCGCACGCATGCTCTTAAGCTGCATGCAGCAGAGCAAGACTGTGCAACTGTGCAAGCATGTGTGCTGATTAAAGCCTCACTGCACACACACTACTGACTTTTAACAATGGAGGACATTAAGCCTGATAAAAAGCTGCCCTGAGCGGAAACAGATTTCTACAAGTTGTTTTTTTTAGTGATAAAAGAAAAAAAAAAACATGATCAGTTTGCAATAAACGGTGACCGCAAATCACCAGAATAAATGTCATATGGCTGTGACTGCATACGTAACGTTTTCAACAACAAGCACTATTTATTGAAACCGTATCCAAGAAACAAGAGTTGTTTTAGATGTTTCACTTTTCTCTAACTATAAGACCAGAGTGTTAGCTGTTGTGTGTTGTGTTTCCTCGGAGACGCTGAGCTGCGGAGTGCTGTGAGTAATGTGGGTTAGAAAAGGAAGCAGGACCTTCTAGGAAGAAGAGTTTTCAGTGGTGACTCATTGTGGGTGGGATGATGGCTGAGTGTGATTGTATGTGCACGAGGCTGAGTCCACTCCGGCTCTGTGAGTCATGGAGGCTCCCTGGTGCTGGCATGAGTGAGCGAGCAGGGGGGAGGATGGGGTGGGGATTTCCCGACTAAGGACCACGAGCAAGCAGCTTGTGTTTTGGTGGACAGAATGAAGGTGTGGCTGCTTTCTCCTCATCTGTATCAGACAAACGTGCAACTCCACATGGGATTACGCCAGCCTTAGACTACGGCTTTCAAACATACAAGTCAGTATATAAAACATTTTCTTGATATTATGCACCTGGAAATCCGTTTTATCTTTCATCTCTGGCTAGGATGGCTAATAAACTCAAGGTTACACAGGACTGTTTCAGTGATGATGCAGAACATCTGCTGACTCTCCTTCAGGACAGGTTAGCCTCAACTTTTCAGGGTTGTTCCCAGAAAAATAATTTAAACAGGGTTGTCTTTTGGCTGTGCTTTTTCAGGAAGTCGTGTGACCCTTTTCAGGGTTAGCAAAGCAAAGCTTGGCCCCGTGTTAAAAGCCTTTCCAAGACTCATGCACCAGTAGTGAACCATCTAAGATTAAGCTGTCCATATAGCATACATGCTAACATAAACACACACACAGTTGCCACTACAGTGCGCTATGCTAAAGGCAGCTGAAGTACTCAGTAAGTCCTAAAATCCTACAGACTTGCCAACAAACGCACCAGTGGTGGAGGGATGATTATTGTTCCCTGGACTCCTCCCCTCTCTCTCCTCCCCTCTCTGATACTCTAATAGAAACACACACACACACACATGCATATAATGATGATACTTATTTGCTGCAAATGTGACAAGGATTTGTTTTCTTTTGATGCCAGCAGTTCGGTGTCTGCTGTGGTAATAGCGTGCATGACTTACCCTGTGCAGCTCGATGGAGTCGATCCACTGGTGTCTGTGCTCTGGGTGTTGTGCCCTCAGGTACCACACACTGTCGTTTACACTTATGTCCAGCCGACACTCGTCAAACTCATGAGGCTAAAAACACACACGGAGACATACACACAGGAAGAGGATATAGAATGAAAGGTTAGGTTGATCAGGGCGCAGTAAGAATGTACTGTTGGTCCTTTCAGTATCAGTCATTATTATCAAATCCTCTCGACTTCTGACAGAAGCCAAGCGAGGATCAGATGTTGCAGGATTCTGTGAAATGAGCCTTGTTATGGAAACCCCGCTGGTTTGATAACTATGGTAACGCTGTCATACATTTCTCACTTTGCTGTCATGTTCTTTTTTGAGCAAGAGGAAAAGCCCATCTCTTTCCTGCTCAGGAAGTGCAGGGAGGGACATGTGTGAGAGGTGGCCATGCATGTAAATAGCTGTTAAAATGAGAGTGAAAAAGCAAACTGCTAATCCAGCTCCTGTGCGTTTCATGGTGGGCGGCAGTCTGTTCTTGCTTTGGCTTTAACAACTGGAAACATGGCAATCCACCGCAGTCACAGTGATGTGAATAAAATGTCTTCATTGTAGGTCTGTCTCAAAGGGATAGAAGACAAAGACGAGTACCAGAGGCACAGCAACCTCCATTTTCAGACACTGTCCCATAGGAGGAGAAGTGGCAGATAACTGGCCTTTTAAGGCAACTTGCAGGATAGAGCATAGTCCTAATAGCCCTCCAGTGTACTGTCAGTGCTGTAAAACTGCTGTGCCTGCATGGCCAGAAACCAAGGACTGTGTGTGTGTGTGTGTGTGTGTGTGAGCCTGTGTGAGCCTGTGTGCTGGAAGGGGGCTGAGGTAAAGGGAGTGGAAGTGAGCAATGGCATCTACCTGTGTAGAATTTACCAAATGCAAAAGGTCTTCTGGAAGGACACCTCTACAGTGAGTCCAAAAGCTAAATCACACTCAAAGTCAGTGAAAGAACAGGATGGTATATTATGAGACAGGGTCTGGGTGCAGTCGAGGACACGGGTTGAGAGGAACCTAGAACTGGAACTGTCTGAATGAGCAGAGACTGTAGTCAAACTGAAAACAAACAAAAAAAAATTCACATTTTATATTCCAGTACTGGTCACAATACAGTAAACACATCTGGGATGTCAGTGTATCTGTAATGCACAGTAAGTGCAATCATTTACCATGAAGGGCCAAGAATCTGCAATGTTGCAAGAACCACCACAGCCACTCGATTCACTGAGGAAGAATTTGTGATTGAGGTAAACAACTGTAGTCTTTGTTTAATTAAGCCACGTATCGATTATCTGGGCTGGTTAATCAATGATGTTTTATGAGTTTAAGTATTATAATTATTCTTTATTGATTAATCCTTCCTACCAATTCAGTTCAGTCTATACAAGATTAACACTAATTAAAATATTATATTCACTGTGACAAGCTATAATAAAGCGGGCACATATGATCGTTAACAATTGCAAGCTTGCAATCTAATATCAGCCAGTGAATGTGTGTGCCCAGAGACAGTCCGAGCCCAAACCATTACTGAACACATTATTACTTTGGTGAGTTGGCAGAGTAATGAATGGCCCTCTATGGTGTCTTTAAAGAGGTTTCATAGCAGGACGTTGTCTGACACCTGGACGGTGCTGAGGCCAAGGCCAGATGCTCAGTGTCAGTAATGCACAACATGAGTGTGACTGAGAGAGACAGAAAGAAGAAGCACGAGCAAGGAAGGGAACAAGTGTGATGCAAATACCATCAGTTATGAGAAAGAAAAAAGAGCAATGGATTAACTTCAGCAGCAAGTCTGCAGCAATCCATGTGAAATTATATATAGATAGCTGGGATGTTGTTGTTGTACCATTTGGTTGCTGGGAAAGTCAGAAAATGAGTTGCTCTTGATCACCCCTGGACTTTGGGGTCATGGGTATACTGAGGAATGAAAGCCTGAAGTTTACAGGGATCCAAGGCTACAGTAAACAATAATCTATCAAGGGAAGGTCATCTTAGCAGCCTCACTCTTTACAAGACAACATGACGGGCTGAAAATTATCTCGGCCTGGGTCCTATGTGACAGGCAAGCAGACAAAAAAAGCTGTATGGAGTATTTAGTTTGTCTGTCTGCTTTAATACCTTTCAGCTTCCTGTGACCATGCACAGGACAAGCAGGTACAAAGAGATGGATGGATATTTTAGATCTAACTGTAGAAAAGCACCTTTAATATCCCACAACAAATAAAGATTTAGATTATCTCAGTGGGTTAAAAGGACAAAATCTAATGAAGAAAAAAAAATCAAAGTTATTTTCATGCACTGAGAGCTGTTTCCCACACTGCTGCTACACAATAAATTCATAAAAATATCTGCGGTAAAGCGTACACGCTGACCACAGGAACCAGTAGGGATGACACAAATTATATGTAGGACACGAGTATCAGAGCAGACAGAAAACACAGCAGTTTTTGTTAATTCAGGTGATTGTATTGTCATCCTTGCCTATTTTTGCCGTCGTGGAGCCTCTGCCAGCAACTATTTCTGATGTCTGTCAAATGGCCTCCATTCTAGTGGGGCCCAGCAGCAGCTCAACCCTAATTATATCCCACACCCACGTCATCAGTGCCAGTCTTTTATTCTAGGGACTGATATTTGTGTGTCTTGCTTGTTTCAGACAGTTTTCAACTGTAAGGAGCGTGTTAGGGAGGAGAACTGGACAGGAAGGGGAAAAACAATATTCTATGAAATCATGTACCACTGAAAATATTAACGATGAATGCCAAAATCAAAATGATGAGACTAAACAGCTTCACTCTGTCTCTATTCACTCCAAACATAAACTTCCTACTCAGCTTCAAAAAGACTCCCGCTCTGTCCTCTCCCTTCCAGTCCCTTTAGAGCTGGTGTACGTGTCTGCAGTCACAATCTCCAGACGTGAATGGATGGGAGCTCCCTTTAAAAAAGCTTGAGATTTTCAGTAGCTAAAAAAAAAACCAAAAAAACAAAAAACAACAGAGGGACTGAAACCAACGCAAACACTGAGAAACCTTACAAAGCTGCACCAAAACCTAAATGAAATTCATTACTCATTTGTGCAAATTTAAACATCATAATTCTACTCTCTGGAGAGGAGATTCAGTCAAATACAACGTCCTATTCTTGCAACATTACTGCTATGGCGTGATGCCAGGAACATCTTTCTGCAGACACTAAAACAGGATCCCCGTTGCACTAGTGGAGGAAACACTGACTCACAAAGTGGTCAGAGTGAAAGACAGGGAAAGGGAAGGATAAATCAGCGAGGGTGACAGTAAGAAAAACATTCTGTCACTGAAACACACACACGTATCTACAGACTGGGGAGTGTGTTTCTTGACCCTCCACGTGACCTCCAGTGCAGAGGAAGTCCCATTCTACGAGGAAAAGTCTCATTTCCTGGCTGAAGACACTTTACAATATCCACAAAGCCTGACATCACTCCCAGCAGTCTGTTTGACCTTTGTGTGACCCTTTCTCGTCACATCACAGAAAACCTCAAGTGTGATACGATGAGGAAGAAGCCACATCGTCACATTCAGCGCCTTCAGACCTGAGAATAATCCAGCCCCAAACTGCTACAGATCCAGACCAATTCCAGTGAGAGAAGGAACTACAAGTAGGCCAGTGTGCTCTTATTAACTGACCATGGATCTATAAATGGCAGTGGTGGTTAGCACCACTTAACAGTTGCAAACCCACATTTGCACCAACAGACAGACTTACAATCACATGCAACCATATCTCAGAGTATCATGGCAAACATAGTCCGTGCCATGCTGCTTTAGAAGTGGCACACATTTTGATGGTTGTCCCTGTTTGCTTCCACTAATGTGTCTACGAAATTGTTACTGATACTTAAGCGGCCATTTGACTAAGGTGACAACAGTAACAAAGACTTTACACCATTTTGACCTTATCAGGTGTGAAACGGGAACAAGATGCATATCAGTGTTACGCGGGCAACTAGCAGGCCTCGAGAGAACATAGTGAAATAAATGGCTAACATTAGCTGATGCTACAACTGTATTTTAAACTGAGCTGGTTAAAGTTTCTGCTTAATTCCCATCGATGACAGTACTGACTTGCTGGATAACTTGTGTTTACTTAATTGGTAATCTACTGTACAAATCTGCCTGGTACTAATGCTAATGTTATTTATCTGTGACATTAATTCTCTGTGTACATTTTAACTCACAGATATGCAACATCCAATCCAGTAAAGTGTCATCAAGTTTCTTCGTAATGAAGGTGGCTGTGAGCACATAAAAAGGTACGTATGATCTACCTATACTACTCTACAGACAGGTCGTGGACACAATGAGATGAGCAGTGAATAATGTCATTTAATCCAGCAGCTCTGCATGAATACTGCCTTTGCAAAGCCCACATTGCCCAGTTTTATTTGAGACTGTGTCAAATAAATGCTGTTTCTGATCTGCTGAAGTTTCAGGGCACAAGACCAAATGCAAGAAACATAACAAAGGAGAGAAGAGTGGGCCACCAGCACTGAGCTGTGTGTATGATATACAGCTACATTTCATTTCTGAGAAATCGTTCTGAGCACATGCTCTTCTATAATGAAGAAATCAAACGTTGTCTTACAGGTCCACACAAGTCTCTCAACTCCAGTGTCCAAACTGAAATCTATGAATGACTCATAGTGAAACTTAGACAACAGGCAACCCTCTGAACTACATATATACTGTTTATCCATGCATGTGTATGCATATAGTGTGATGAGGTTGGTCTTAGAAATCTAATCCCATCTAGTTAATGTCAGAGCTTTGAGGGGAAACAACCACATGGAGAAATCAAAGAGAGAAATACTGGTGAAGAGAAAATATTTCTGAAAAAAGGCAATAACTGTCAGCTGATGACGATCACCAGCCATAACCCTTCATCATTTACACCCTCTGAGGCGTGTTTCCATTGGAATGAGAAATGACTACAGTAGAGCACCACACGGAGGTTAATATTTACATAGGCTGGGAATGGATGAAGCTGAACAAATACAGCTAATAGCAAAGCCTGCCTCATGCTGACTGGGAACACTAACTTATTCATTTCCCTTGTTACTGTTTGGAGAGAGACACAGACTGAGCCTCGGTGAATGACTGACCTGGGTCCCCATTGAAACGTGATGAAAGGTGAAACAGTGTGAACATCCAGCATTAAACACTGTTGACACATTTGGATTTATTTTATCTGTGCTTAGCAAAGTGTGACAGCTCTCTTGACTCTTTGAGACAGGATATTATTAAAGGTTCGGTAAACATGGGAACATCTACTTCACTGTAATGCATGCTACTGCTGCCACCATTTCTCGGTTTGTCCTATACAGTGATACAGAATCACTAGTCACATGATGAGGTTTCCAGTCGAGTGTTACCACATGGCATGCTGTTTTGGAACTAGAACAGTCACTTGACAGGCCAGTTACCCTCAAGCGCAACTTGGGACATAATCAGGAGTTCTTTGTAAAAATAGGTCATCACCTGCAGTTAAAGATTGAGAGATTCCAGGGTGTGTCAAGCCTGAGGCCTACACATGGATTCAGGAAAGAGCTGAGTCTTTCCTTCATGAATTTAAGAGAAACATATGGTGGATGCCCAACATCTGTATCACATCTTATATATGACATGCCAAAATTCTCAAAACTATGTGAGGGCCTAATGGAGAAGGAGAGGGGGTGGATAGAATGTCTGTGGAAGCAGAAACAGAAAAGACTTATGTTGCTCTTTAGATTTCTCTTCATGGGCTCCTCAGGTGGTGAACCTGATCTACTCATGTTGATTTTAACATTATATTACATGGTTAGAAAACCATGGCTTTGTGTCAATAAAATGTAAACTACAGAAAAAAAACCATGCATCAGTTTTGTTCCCTGCTTAAAATTCTTCTAAGTTTTTTATTTGTGGAACAGTTTGACGAAATGCCAGTCGCACACGTGGAACTGTTTCCACACGCAAGCAAAACCAAATGCATTATGAATTCATTTTCTATAAAGGAGCAAATTATTTTGTCATTGCTTGCGACTTGTGCAAAACATGCAATGTGGGGAAAAAACTGTTGCCAAAGGTGAAATTCTGTGAATCTTAAACAGTGGTGTAATCGCCATGCAAGAAACAACCTTTCTGGCCAGAACACACAGAGATGACGAACAGTTCTTCTACCAGCCTTCTTCTCCTTTCTGATCACTGTTACAGGCCATGTACTTGTGGCTGGTGTGTCTTTTTTTTTTTTTTTTCAGGTAGACTCCCAGGATGCACCTGTGATTATCTGCAGGTGTGGGCGGCCTATAAAAACCTGCCACACCTCTCCACTCTCTCCCACACTTCCTGCTGCAGATGACCTGGCAGCAGGGCTGCTGCTCACTCCACATTTTTCTTTTTTCTTTCTATCTTTGATTTAATAAATGTAGTAAATTCTCTGCACCTTTGTGTACTCGTTGTGTTGCTTCCCTTTGAGCCAGTTTTTGCAACATAATGGCTCGTCCAATTTTCCTGATTTTTCTTGGTTCATGCGTGTTTGTTTTGTTACTTGGTGGAGTGTTACAGCTTTGTGGGTCCCTCCTTGTTTTTGGATTTCCCTTTGTTTGGTGAGTATGATTGTTTGACATGCTATATTTTGATAAATTCAAGTATTACTTTGGGCATAAATTTCTGAGCTCCCTGGTTAGAGAGGGTGAGTGTCCCAGCTGGACATTAGTCCTTCCAACGCTTCACTATTTTGTTATTTTTCCTTTTTTGTTTTCGAGGCTATCCTGTCTTTTGGGTGTGGCTTTAATAGCCTGCTGGGTAATAGCTTGCCTTTGGACCCAGTGTGTTGTGTGTTTAGTTAATTGAGCAGCAGCGGTTGTTTTGTGCCCTGTTTATTAGTTTTGCTCATTCACTTTTTTTTTTTTTTTTTTTTTGTATCGCAGTTGTTAAGCAAGCTTTGTTGGGAACAATGGCATTTGGCATGCGTAATGTACCTGCAACTTTCCAGCGGTTAGTTAACCGGGTCCTGGAGATGGACATGAAGTGCCAAGATCATTTTAAAAATCTCAAAGCACTTTTGACCAATGCACCTGTTCTCTCAGCTCCAGATTTTAACAAGCCCTTCAGGTTAGCTATGGATGCTAGTGATGTGAGAGCAGAAGCTGTTCTGTTGCAGGATGGTGCTGATGGGGTGGAACATCCTTTGTGTTACTTCTTCAAGAAGTTTGATGTCCACCAAAGGTGTTATTCCACGATTGAGAAGGAAGCCTTAGCACTCATTCTGGCCTTGAAGCATTTTGATGTTTGTGTTTCAGGTGCCTCACTGTTGGTTTACACTGACCTTAACCCACTGGTGTTCATCAGCAGCATGCGCAGCAACATTTTTCTTTTGTTAACCCCCATCTTTGATTTGATAAATGTAGTAAATTCTCTACTTTTGTGTACTCGTTGTGTTGCTTCCCTTTTAGCCAGGGTTTTCTGAATGGAAGGTCAAACTAGAACAACACTCAGAGAATCAGCTGAAGCTGCAGGTGAGGTGACACACAAAAGTAATTTGTGGCTACACTTTACAGAGTGTACACTTGGGTCTTGAACAGCAGTGGATGTGTGCCACAATATGTTGTACTGTCTTGGTGTCTTGAACAGCAAGAGTGTTGTTTCCCCTCTCTCTTAGCAAATGTAGAACTCTTACACAAACAACGATGTTCATTCTTGTGAGACATTTTGAAAAGACCCATATTGCACAAATGTCATTCGAAGAAAAGAGTGCCACTTCTAGGAAAGAACCTCAGTGTTACTTACGGTAATAACGGCTTTACTGAGGCAGAGGGAACCTCGACAGCCATACTCGGTCTCATCCTGAGACTTGTAGTAGCTCAGTGTGTTGTTTTTCAGCACCACCCAACGGTCCTGCCAGCCATGGATATAGTTTGTCCACTGAAAAATAAATGTTTTTTTTAAATATCTATGTACTAAAGGACAATAAAAATACAAACACCTCCACAATGTAATGGAACAGGATATCTTTGAGATAAATACCATCTTACTTAACATGTTCAGCTGTCACTGAGACTACTACTTTAGTTCTGTGTATGTTGTTCAAATTGTATGTTTAGAGACTGCACTTTGTGGTGGTGTTATTTTGAAGGGTGCACACCTCATATTCTTCACTTAATTTACAAATAGAAAGAATATTTAACATCTTAGAATATAATTTAGTATAGTACAACAAAACCACCAACTACAGACTCAAAAAAAAACAAAACAGCTGAATCGACAACAACAAAGTAAGTCAAAGTATGTCTTTATTAAAAAGGACTGTTAAATAGGAGAGTGGTCTCCATTTCTCTGGGAAAACCTGAGAGGACACATGTGGGACTTTATGTAAGGTGAGGGTTCATTAATCCTCACAAGACATATGACGTATAAAGGTCTTAATCAGTTTGAACAGGTGAGCTTTTCTGGATGCTGATCTGCTTAATCTCACAATATGCTTGGTTAGCAGGTCAGCATGCAATCTGTTTAGAAACAACCACAGTACAGTGAGATTAATACCACATTGGCTTGCCAGCTGCTTAAGTAATTAAAACTGGGGTCAGTTTGACCAAAACAAAGTCTTGCACAAGTGAGCAGAAGCATATGGCAAAACAGGTTACCAGGACTTTGTCTAGCAGTAGACTTAACTATGTTTACCAAAGAAAAACAGAACAGATCAGCAGCTTGTAGAGTTGTTATTTACACAGTGCACTCGAATAACAAGCATTTTTTACTTATTCTAGAACCCCAACAAATGTTTTCCTGCACCTTGCATGATGTTAAATGAATTTATACAGAATCAGTGGACACTGGCCCATAACACTAACAGTACCATCTGCTGTATCCACACTCTTATCGTGGTAGACGCGACACAGGAATGTGCAGCTAGCCTGATTTAACCCTTGAAATTAGCTCATCTGTAGTCAAACACAAAATCAGCACAAAGACCTTTAATCCTTTTTGACAGCTAAACGCCGATATCTGCAGAATGTGCCCCAAGTAAAACTAACACCTGACCCAATTATTCGTATTAGTAACAGAATTGTGGAACCAACTGAGATCAGCAGACACTTGCACAGTACTAGTATTAAATTAACAAACCCGGAATTAACTATTAAGTCCAACCCATACCACGGTAAACGAATCAAAAACAAATTTTGATGGATCTGTGAGCTAATGTAGCTAGCTGTGCATTATATACCAGGCTATTCAATTTCAATAGGGGCTTTCCTTTCGCTTCACTGTGGATTACCGATCTAATATTGCTGGTGAGCAATGCTGGCGGACGGTAAAGGATCCCGGGTCGCCCTTCCCTCAAACAGACATGCCATGATTTGTCATAACCTTTCCAGACTGCTGTGTAGAAAGGCACCTCCCTGACAGTTATGCCTTTAGCTCTCGGCACTGACATTGACCGTGCACGGTAAACTTAGAGGAAATCCAGTTCGGTCTAAACGTGACTTACCTTGCTGAGGACTCCGCTGAACTCGCCGATACCAACGGGATGTCCACTCTCCTCTCTTGGTTCTAAATCTTCCTCGGAACCGGAGGAGTTCCAGCTCTGGTTGTCTGACATTTCTTTAGCGCTGTTTGGCTAACGCTTTACAAGCCGAGTGCAAAAAAACAATATGAACTTGGTATATGACGCTAAGGTGGTCAGGTTTAAACGGACAGCTCTGTGTGTGTGTGTGTTTAACAAGCAAATAGAGAGCAACAGTTCACGGAATCATGTTGTGTTGTTATCGACTGGCTAATAGCTCTAAGTGCAAGAGGAGTTCAACACAAATAGCCGAGGCTTGGCAGGATCGTTAGCCAGCTCCCACCGTGTAAATTAACGTTAGTTAGCTAAAACGGTTGGCACACATTTTGTGGTCCAATAATCCAGGTAAACGTCTGCTGTCAACTCCGCTCTACCGCTGCTTTTTCGACCGGCGTACGAGTCCCAAAAGTGGCGGAAGAGGCTGAAATGTGCTCAGGCAGGCTTCAGCAATCCCAGGTAATCCGCCGCTGTGCTTCCAGAGAAACGCGGTGAGGCCGTGGCAGCCGTTGTTTACCTCTGTGGACTGGTGACAGCTCTCCGGCTCAACGCCATGTTCAACTGACGTCTGGGGGGCTTCTTGTCGCGGGGTGCGCGCGTGTTCCAACTTGTGCGCTGCGCAGGGGCGCTGGCCCGCGTGACGTCACCGAACCACTCCTCTTTTGGAACGAGGCTCCGCCCCCAAGTTCAAGGCAGCTGAAAGTGGCAGTGCTAGAACGTAGAACGATGAGAAACGGAACACGGGTTGAGGAGTACTAGAACGTCGGCGGAGGAGTACTAGGAAATAGGCCGTGGAGTATTTGAAAATAGACGGCGGAGCACAGAAGTGTCGCAGGTGCGATGATCCAGATTACTGGAGGTTCAGCTGTTAGCCCAATTTAGCTTTGAAACACTGACAGGAAATCCCTGAACTCGAAATGATTGTCATTAGAATTACTTTCTCAGTGAAACACACAGTTATTTATATTTTCAGATTAGTATTGATTTCTATTTTATTTCATGGCCAAAGTAACCATTCAGTGGGCCCAGGGGCTAAAATTAGCTGTGGGGCCCCCACTGATGCCCTTTTTCGTAATAGATTAACAAACATTACAGAAACATGTAAAAACTATTCATATTGAAAAAGTGCTAGACTGTAGTAATTCTAATTGCTTAGAATAAACACCAAGACTAAAAGGGCAGAGACAGAGATATTATTCAATCTGGGGCCAAATCCATTATTTCACAGATATTTAAGATTCCATGAACCAGAAATCACAATGAAAAGCCACATCATGGAGTTACAGTAGGTGACTTAACTGTAGGTTTAGTCAGGGGTTAAAATAATGAAGTATAATTTTAAGTTTCCATTATTTGGTGAAATAAACAACCGAATAAAGAACCATGGTAAAATAAATAAAATCAATGAAGGACATGGAAAAAAAACACATAAGGCATAACTCCAGTTTTACAATAAAACATTTTACCTCGTAATATGAAGTGACATAACACATTCATTCATGAAATATGTTCCCTGTCTCTGTCTCCTTCCTTGACATAATCCTGTACCAGGCGTGTACTTATGTTAACCATGAGTCATGTGATAATCCTTATGCGATTTAGCACATACACAAAGACACACACACACACACACACACCTAATCTTGCTAAACTCAAACAAACTCAGAGTGTGTCAGAGTGTTTCAGTGAGAACTACGGTAACAGGAGAGGAGAGCTTTCAGCCATGTCATGGGTTTTGTGAGACTGATGCAGTTCCATGAAATCATGAGACCTAGAGACGAAGAGACCACAAGACTTCTATTAGCTGCACAATCCAACTCTTCTCCTCCATTAAAAGGAAAAGTCTGAGTGGCAGGAAGCAGAGATTTCACTTATAGATCTTTTAACAAGTTTTTTTTTGAAAGCTGTAGCTGCCACAATGCAATGAACTCACTAATCCAAATGATGCTCAATAGAAAATGTACACAATAGTTTTATCAGTGGTTTCTTGAAACATTGTCAGCTTAATTGTTTCCCTCTTTCATAGCACTTACTTTCAGGCTTTCAGGTGTGACAGTTTAACGGTAATCTGCACACTGGTTTTGATAACCACACTGTACAGGATAAGAAAGTACAATGTAGTAAAAGCGGGTGAGAAAATAAGACAAGGCTCTTATCTCTCAGACTTTACCAGTGGGCCTCACAGCCAAGCCTTTCATTTCACACTAAGTCCCTGAAAACACTGACAGTCACTCAGCAATGTGGTATTAACGCCTGGAGAAGGTCTTGTAGATAACCTGTTGTCTGATTGGATGGGATTTCAGCAGGTGATTTAATCACAGTGCCATATAAATTGCCCTTGACTTAGTGGCGCTGTGATTCATTTAGGGGCGAGGAGTCAAGGACCATGACTCAGGCAGGGCTGATCAAGCAGTAACGTGATTAAATCACATCCTCTTCAGAGCTGCGGATTCCTCATGGGTCAGCAGCTCCAAGTAGGCAAAAGGGAAGGAAGCAGCTGGTTCACTAGGATGGTTAATTTTACTTTATTTTACTTAGTGTCACACACTTCCTTATGGGAGGAATATAACAGCACAATAGTGTAAGTATTACTTTTTCAATTTATGACATTTGCAGTTAAAAAAAAACTGGCAGCCACTCTTTGAAGATGGCAGCAGTTTTCTCAGATAACAGCAGTTAATTCAAGTCTCAGAATAGCAACTTTTTCAAAGATATTTCTTTAGCAACAGGCCATTTTACACCAGCTGCATGTGGACGTGACCGCCTCGCAGCAGAGTCAGGGAGGACCGCCTCAAGGAAAGTCTTGCGTAAGAGACCTCAGTCCAGGTTGGAGCAGAGAGTGGCCTGCTTCAGAAGCTTGCTGTGCCCTCTGCTGGTGGGTTCATTTTACTTCATTTCATTTTTAGTGTCATTATATTTATCTTCCTTGTGAATGTTTTTGTTGTGAATCTGGTTTTGAATTTTACTACAAAAATTAAGGAGCAACACATGAAAAACTTTGTCAGTCTAACCCTGAGTAATTTATTTCACAACAAAGATTGCAGAAGATTGAGGAAACAGCTCGCTCTGTTGGCTGATTCCAGTATTTACAGTTTAAACCTTTGTCCTGCGACAATAACAAACAAAATCCCAACATTTCAAATGTCACTCGTACATTCATGTACTTTATACAAGATACATCTTAAACCCCCCCAAAAGCTTGAGGTTTGGCACATTTAAACAGTCTGATGTTTGATGTCTGTGGAGCACAGACAGGTGAGAAAGGAGAAATAAACTGCTTCAGGAAATGGGGAGTTTGGCTGAGAAGCAACTGGTACATTAAAAAAATGTGTTTCCAGTCCCATAGATCAGTGAGGACTCATGCATTATGGATAATATCTAGATAATATCTTTTTTTGTCCTTTTTGCTCTCCTGTCTAGACAGATGAGACATATTTACCCAGTGTGGCTCCAGTTTTCCTCCTCAGCAACTGAAGCAACAGGAGCACTACTGAATATGATATCGGTTGTTGCAGCATATCTTGTTACTTCACACATACACACCTGCTCAGCAACTGCATCATGCATCATATTCTTTTATCACATATTTATAATCAATATTTAATGATCATTATATTCCATCAGTCTGTCAGTCATTGAATTATGATGTTCAAGCCTCAGGACAGATGTGCTGATCTTACACTGTGTGTTGCTGAACTACACTTTTTTTCAGAGCAATCTTTGAGACTGTCTTCCTGTCTTTTGTTCTTTTGACAGACTATTTTCACGTCATTGCAAGACTGTACGTGTCCTGTGTCTTGTATTGTCTCTATTATATATTTTGGGCCTGAGACCCAGGGTCATTTCCCCTCAGAGTATAATTTTAGTGTCATTGTTCAAGCTTTGCAAAGATAAACAGAACAGACGGGCCTCCAAGTGCATAATGTGTGTAAAGGGCAAATTGAAAAATAAAACCTTGGAGTCATTCAGTCATGTGAAATCTCACCTCCAGAGAGTCACAGTGAAAAAAACGGTCAACCTGCAAATTGTATTTTTATAAACTTCAGCAGAAATAGTGGTTGATTGAGTTCATTCTCCACCAGAACAAGACCAAATAACACAGGGAGGAAAACTATTGGACCCCTCTGTTTGTCCAGTAGGAGGCAGTGTGGTATTTTTGTTGAGTGGCTCAACAAGTAAATTAATTTTTTTCACTCTTAAAGAAGCAAGATTTAAACATTCCCATGCTTTTCACCAGTTTGATATGTTGAAGAAACCATAAGGAAAGCTTACTCGTTAGTAGTGGAAAGAGCAGTTAAGACTTGTTTTGAGTCGACTGCAGCCATCGATTTGATCCTGACGCTGTATTTTTTTAAATAAACATACAACAGACAGACTATCTCTGCCTTTGGGGTGAACAGAAAAAGAATCATACTCTATGTTTTAGATTAAATTTTTCTAAAGCCCCTGAAAATGTTATTTCAACTCTTTTCTGTATAACATTAACTATTCACGACCAAATAAACGATTGAGTTTAAAGTTTCGGGGGAAAACACCCTCAGGTATTATTTCATAAAGAGTTTCACACTTCATCAGGACTGCATGCGTGTGTTTTGATTAGATTTGACTGACAATGACCTGGAGATGTGAACAAACGGCCCACACACTGTCATCACAGTTTGATTCAGATGTTGTAATCGGTGCACAAAATAACCAAATAACCAAAACATGTTCATGTCAGACCCATCGCTCACACCAAGAGGGTAAATGAGAAAATAGGTTTTTGGAGCGTTTAATGTCAGATGGCATCAGATGCCTATTCATGTAGTTTAGTACCCGCAGCACTGTCAGAAGTAACTGTTATTAATGGGGCTGTTATTAATGGTGATGATTGCACCGCAGAGTGAGACACGCACAACACACACACACACACACACACACACACACACACACACACACACACACACACACACACACACACACACTCATTCACACCTGCAGTCCCCCATTAAAGCACTTTGTCATGCTACACTTGCTAAGCTATTTCCATAATTGATTTACAGAATCAAACTTGTCTCCTGAAGGAGGATACACTGAGCCGCTGAACTGTGCGAAGCTTCATTATGGACAAACCCTTTCATGGCTGCCATGATGAACCTCGCAGAGTCCCAGTCTAAAAACTGTCTCACCTGAGGAGCGTGACGACTCAACGCGAGACTGAGACTCTTTATTTACCTGCTGTCGTTTCCCACTGCCACACGCTGCCTGCTGTTTCAGAGTAATTCACAGTTCAGTGGAGCCAAAACTGAGAGAGTGTGTGAAAGTGCTAAACTCAAAGACTGAGTCTGTCCTCCTGTAAAAAAACAAAAAAACGACCCCATAGGTTGTCTGTGCAAGAAGCTTATTACAACCTACAGTCCTTAATTGTGTTTATTATTGTAACCATGACAACAAAGGTCCAGGCTGGCACACTCCCATGGGTCATATCAAAGGCTAGGGACACATGATCTACATGATCTTAGAACAGTGGCAATTTCTGCACATTACAATTTAACTTTCAAGGATATTTTTTGGGGGGTCTCTGCGTGCTGTATTCCCAGAATACAGTGTGCCTGCGTGAAACAGTGGGCACTGTGAGGGAGGAAAAAATAGAGTGGTGCATGTGTGCGTCCTCTCCTCCCTCCATCCCCCTTTTAAAGACAACAGAGCAGAACAGGCAGCGAGCGGCAGCCTGAAATACAGCTCATTTGTCAGTGACACGGGAATGCTTTGACCTTCCTGAGACAGGCAGGCTTTGCCAACTCAGCGGTTTCTCTTTCTAGTCGAATTACAGTCGTCATCCACATGAGTGGAAATGGCTCCCCTCATATATGCAGCTGAGAAGCACAGCGCATAGCATGCAGTTTAACAATGAAGAGCTGAGGCAAAGCAGGAGGTCTACTGACACACACGACGCCTACTTTATGTCTGAAGAGGAATCCCTGTTGCTCTTCCTGTGGTCTCCCCACCGCCACCACCACCCCACCCCCCATTAAAAGTTTTTTTTTAAAAATATGTGTGAGTGTGGATTTTTCCTTTTCTGAGTTGAGGATTTAAAAAAACACATATAGTTGCATAAGTGCAGGCAGAATTGGTGCAAACATGCAAAGTATAGACAGGTTGACTGAAAGCTAATAACAAATGACATGAACTTTCAGTCTCTATTTAAAAAAAATGTGTGATTATACAAGACTGAGGAAACAGCCAGCAGGCTACACTGGTGCACTGTCCTCAGATATGATGTTCCTCCCTTTACCTCTCTGTTTCTGTGGTGTGTTCATTCTTTACCCTGTATCACCAACAGCACTCAGGTGCTGTGGTTTCACCTGATGACTCTCTAATCACTACTGGTGATCTGGAAACACATTAGCAGTAAGTGGACAAAAATCATTTTTATTGCCATATTATTGCTATTATTCAGCCCCGGCTGCTTCTGCACTGCGTCACTATCAGCACCGATAAAACAAATGAACAAAAAAAACTATACAATGCAAAATACGCACAAACCAATAAGAAATTTACAACCAGACATTTACACTGATCAATTTTGACTCTTCTCATTAATACTTGTCTCGGGATGCTCTTGCCGTCGTCATTCACTGAATCAGTCACAGGAGTGTGTGCTGAAGATGCTTCTTAACCTTCAGACGATTGCTGACAGTTTCTAAGAGGAGAGGAGGACTTCTGATATGGAGCTGCTGAAAATAAAGTCTGCATTTACAGATCCACTGTTCATATGCAGTCGTTTAGGAAAAAAAAGCTGCTCTGACTGTGTGCTGTGTTCACTCAGTATAGTGAAGAGGTACTATAAGATGTGCTGTGAAGGCTCTTTTTCAGTCTGCAATCTTAATTAAATTACACGGAGGACCAAGACAAATACCTTGGGGACAGAAGCTGACACTTCTGTTTATCCCTCTCAGCGACCGTTTTGGATATAGTTCGATCAAGTGTTACTAAAAAAACAACAAACAAACAACTGATTAGCCAATGAAATTTGTGCAGCATTTCTGTCTTCCTATTTACAAAATACTTGTTCCCTCAAAAGTGGAGATAAAATGTTTATGTTGTGTGTGGGACTGAAATGTGAAACAGATAAGCGGATAATGACTTAAAAAACTGAGACATTTCTAGCACCTTCTGGATATAATTGAAAGGATCAAAAATACTAAGTACAGAGCTGCACAGGATGCCTCTATTAGTGTATTTTCTCCTGTACTCTGCAGTAAAGAGTTTGCTCAGCTGGGTGAGTGGGAAACTGGAGGTTTGGGTGATTATGCGGGGCCAGTAATGGCTGCAGTGGGCCCGGAAGCACGTATTATTACAGTAAGTACAGCAAAAGCAGCGCTGATGGATATGACAAAACAGTGTCCTCTCCTTCTCTTGCACATACTAATGGCTGCTTGTTATGGAAGTAATTAAGAGAGGGATTCACTTATGGCTTTAACCTGTCAAGTCAATCCAGATGAAAGTGCTGAGCCGAGGATATACTGTAGCAGCCAGATTCACCGCCCGAGGAATCCCCAGCTGTGAGTCATCTGACGGTTTATTGTTGTGTGAGACGTGTGGAAGTGGGAGGGAAAGCCGCCTTGCAGAAATCTCTGATTCCCTTCACTGCTCGTCTGCCTCATCTTTTGAAGGAGGGATCCTCAGCGTAAAGCAAATCAGCTCTGATCAGTGTCAGCAAAGAGATGATGCCACAAAACAAAGACAGTTCACAAAATGTTCCATCTCACACATCTTTCTACCAATTTCCAGCTCCTTTTTTTTTTTTAAAACCATGTGCCCTGATCTTGTTTCTTCCTGTGCCTCGGTTTGGAGAAACCTGGCTCCCTCTGCTATTCTCCACAGCACTTTGAAATCTCTGAAAGGTTCATGCTGACACTGGTGCTGAATAAGTGAACAGCCAGCATTTCCAAGTATTCTGTCCCACATTTATTAGACATCAGTGCAACACAACTGCACAACAGAATTCAGATTTTAATAAATGCCGTTGTAAATATGATGCATACAATACATTCAAGGCTGCATTTTCAAACCATTTTTCAGTAAACGATGGCCCCTCTTTGAAAACATGTGTTAGTTATAAAACAATATTTTCATTTCAAAGACAATTTCAAAAGGTTCAAAGCCTGCCAGCTGTAGAAGGACATTGTAAATACAGCCTTCTTGAGGTATTGTGCATTGACTACTGGACCATGTAGAAATGCACTTCTGGTCTGAATAGCCCAGCTGCTACTTGTGCACATAGATCACAGATCCATTCCGTTTCTGGCTTCAACACACCCTTCAGTACTTCAGCACACCCCCCAGCTCATCGCCTCTGGGGGAAGTTTTGGTAACTTCCCAGCGCACCTCGGTGACCTCGGTAAATGCACCTGGCTTTGTTTCAGTAAAAATGGCATTGTGAGTGAGGGCAGGAGGAAATACAGCAATGAACAGAGGGCAGTGAACAACGAGAGGTACGGCCAACTTTCTGCTGCCAAGACTGCCGCTGCCATATGGTCTGCAATAAAGCAGGCAGGTTTAGTTTCACTCTTCTCGTACAATATCTGGCATGTTGCCTTTAAATTATGACACCCTTGTTTTAAACGCCAGCTTCCTGGAAACATTAACAAGTCAGCCAGAGACAGCGTTTGAAACGAACTTAATAATTCACCTTTTAAACAGACAGGGCAGTATGAGGTGCACTGTAAACCCCAGCAGTGCTTCTGACTCATAAAGACTGAGGGCGCTGTAATTCAAAACTTTCATAAGGTTCATGCAGCTCATCACTATTCATGTCTCTGAACGAGTGATCTAGTTCTCATTCCGTATGCCTCTGTCCTTAGGCGCAAACGTCCCCGCGCACGGTTATACCTTCGGAGCGTACACCTGTTTCACGTACACTGACGTCATCTACGTCACAGCCCGAGTCGATTTGAAAAATCTCGTCCAACATGGCCGCCCTCGCTTTGGACACAAGACAGGAAACATGGAGCGACGTGCGGGCGCAGGAAAACAGCTTTCTAAGCCTGTATGTGTCCATCCACATCTCATCGACTCATCACAGAGCAGCTTCACTGGTAAGGAACGTTAGCACAGTTTCATACTGCTTATTTTATCTGTCCCCACAGGATCAGCACGGTGGGTTCAGGTGATGCAGTGGAAGTTTGCCCATTACCTGTAGTGCAGTGTTTACCTGTAATATGTGTGACCTCAGATTCTTGATCTTCAGATTATTTGGATGTAATCAGTTTCCACACACTGAACATGCTCGGGGGTTTACCGTGTGGACTGGGCTTTGATAAGGGTCAGTTTCACCTGTGATCCAGTAACTGTGCCATGAGTTGTGTCTCACTTCACCTTCACGATGCCCAGATTCTCCAGTGACAGTGAGGGTTAATGTTTGCTAAGGATCCTTGTGAACATACTGACTTTATCCCTCAACCTTCACTGTCTTCTTCAAAGATGACTCTGCTGTTTTTACATCTACCTCTTGCTGAGTCACAATGGCAGCGTAAGTGCTGTGTCTTTGACACTCAGCAGGAGACTGGTCAGTGACTCTCGGAAAATATGAGTGCAGATTGCCTGTCGCCTGTTGTTCCTCTAAGCTGGTGCCATATGACATCAGTAGACCGTGAGGTTGTTGGAACTGGGCTTAAATAGCATCGTAATAGGATTACGCCTGTCATATGCAGTTATTTCTGAAAGAGCTCTGCACTGTAACACTGGCCTCTGTGCATTGATTCAATTACATGTATGCATAAAAACTCACACACCACACAGGCACACACACACACACACACTTGCTTGCAACCAAACGTGTCCATTCATGATGTTCACAGACCACTGCTGTAACCTCTTTAAAAGGTAGTGGCTGACAGGAAAGTGGGAGTAATGGACTGAGATGTGCCCTCCTTCTCCACTGGTTTCTACCCCTGATGTTATATATCGTTCTGTTTTCTGCCCCCACTTTGTTTACTACTCTGCCACTGATCAATATTTGTAGTCTCTTCTTTAACCCTCACCCTGTTCTCTTGTATCACCTCTCGTCTCCCTCGGACAATAAATCAAACAGGGATCCCTGTGAGGAGCGGTCAATACTTCATAGTGCTGCTGTCACTCTGCGCTTCATATTTCACCCTGAGGTGTGCAGCCTTCTTGACAAAGCTTTCCTGAATAACATCGGGCCAAAGAATTGATTCTTTTCAGTTGTTAAACAGGCTTTTCAATTGGCACCGACGTTCAGTAATCATAATAACTGAAGCTCTTGTGTTTGTGCAGTGAGAAAAGATCAGTGTATATATGTTTTTAGAGAGACTCATGAATGAAACCCCATAAACTCCATCTGGTAACATCCAGTGATCAAAGAGGAGGCAAACCCCCAGCTTTTATTTTTAACAGACAGACAGAGCTGCTGAGAAGCTGCTGCAGTGCTCCGGAAAATTCAGAAACACATAACCCATAAAAGAAAACGAACAAATTCTAGCTGGTACTGATGCAAACAAACAAACAAACAAACAAAAAGAACAACTGGGTCACTGCAAAACAAAAGTGGCTCAGTGCTGGATTCATAGTTTCTTATAGTAATACAGAAACACTCATTAATGCTCTGTAAGTGGCTAAAAGCTTATTATTCATTATCATCCTTTTTCTGGTGATAGGTTTAGATATGTCAGTGTTGTGTTTATAGCTTTTACAGCTTCCCCCGAATTTCCACAAAAAAAAAATCAATTAATGCAGGTTTGAAAAATGAACTCAATGAGCTTTTGTAATAGCTGCGCTTCCTTGTTTACTCCAAGTTTATGCGAAAAACGTTTCAAGGTTCGTTCTTCACTTGTAACGCACTGTATTTTCCGAGTGAGGCGACACGTACCTTGGCTTTAATGTTACGCAGTTCGTATGACAGTGCGATCGGATGTTTCTGGAAACGGAACGAGATGTTCTCCAGAAATGCAGAGGAGTCGAGCACAGAATCAGTAATGAGACAATGTGATTAAAAACAAAGGAGCAACACAGATGTGGGATGGATTTAAGTGGCCGGACACAACTGAAAGGAATGAGTGGGAAAGAAGGAGAAGAGAAAAGCAGAGCGTATAACGGAGTGGTGTCACTTCTGTACCTGTGGTAAATGTTATGTACAGTGAGACTCTTTCTTTCTTTCATCCCTCCTGTCTCTTCGCCCACCTCTGGCTGACAATGAGGGGGGAAAGCAATTAACATCACTGTCACTATCCATTTATTATCTTCCATCCTAATGTAAGATGACAAATTACGGAGTGTGATATAGGACGCCGCGGCCCCCCTCCCAAACTGTCCTGTGTGTGTGTGTGTGTTAGGTGTGTGTTAGCAGGTACAGAGAGATGGAGTGAATGGGGCACAGAAGTTTCCATCGTTCCCCCTGAAAGTGTTTGTGTAACTCAGAAATTAATGCTGACTTAGTGTTTCTGAGGCGTCAGAGGGGAATCACGGGGATAGGGGGCGACGTGAGCTTTCACTTCAGTGGTCATGTGACATACAATGTCATCAGTGCGTCCTGTACAGTGACTTGCTTGACGGGGAATAAACGTCATAAATGACAGGTGGAGTGAGGTCTTAGTGAGAGGTGCAGCACATACATGCTGAACTGAACAACAGGCGCTGTTATATTTAAAACCATCTGAGCCATAAGCGCTTCGATTTTAAACTATAACCATTTAAATGAAATACAATTTAAAGGTTTCTCCAGTCACTTCCTGGAGACTGGATGCACTGAGTCTGTGTACATTTCCCTTCTGATAGAAAGTCTGCCTCTGCTTTACCTGGGGTTCTCTGTGCGGATCACAAATGTTGTTTCTCATCCACCTCCAGGCCCCCACCCCCTCTTCCCTCCTAGGTTTTCCCCTGACTGCTCGACTCTCTTCATCTCTTTTTCTACGCACGTATAGCACCTCCGGAGGATGTTACATGAGCAGTCCTCCCCTCAAGTCTTATGAATTACCATTTGCGTGTCCATTCAGCTTTTGTCTGTGCTCACAGAAGACTCCCACTAGTCCACAGGTCAACTCAGTAACCTGAGTGTGATTACATGTTGTGTTGACTGATGTACCCTGGCTATACTGCCGCCCACACGTGCCTCATTGCATTAAGTTTCACGTGACACTTACTCACGCACGCACTTGACAGCATCTATACACCCACATACACACAGATGTCATTTGCAGCGCTTGTAATTAGTACACAAGCAGTTTGTTGAGGGTAGAGACGGCAGAGATGGTATTTTTCTCTTCACTAATCTTCCGTTTGTTCAAGTGACGGGAAAGGAAAGTGAAAGAGGAGAGAAAGGTTACAGCCCCGCAGCATTTTCCAGCATCGTCAGGTTCATGTCATGCAGGGTTGTTTGGTTCTTTTAATGCTCAGAAAATAGGCTGTTTCTTTGTGTGATGCTGTATTTATACCTGAGCAGAGAGGAACAGCTGTAACAGAGGAGAGTGATAAGATGGTGGCGAGCGGTACAAATGTTTATCTGATTGCTTTGATTTGATCTTCACTTCCTCTGTGCAAAAAAAACCACAACATAAAGCGACTTAAACAGCAATGAGTCATAAACATGGTGATGTAGCTTAAAACCAAAACCAAAAGGTAGTGAACAGATGCAAAGAGCAACATGGCCGCGTTAGTTTATCCCAAATCATTCATGTTACGTAAGGAACAAACAATCCCTCTCATGCCTTTAAATAAGCTTCTGCGTCATTTTTTTTTTCTGCAAGGAGCAAAATGACTTGACACGTTGGCATTTACCGAAGGTTTGTGGACAAAAGTATCTGCTCTCTGTGGGATTTGGAGACGTGACACATGAAAGATCACAGGGCAAAGGCAAATCAGGCTGTTGTCATGGAACTTTCCAGGTTACAGAAAATGAATGGATACCAAAAATATCATTTCCACCGGCTCATTGACTGCATTCCTTTAATCCTCCGTTATGGTCGGTGCGGCTCAGGTGTGACCACCGTTCGAAGGCACTCATTATGGTATTGCTCTGTTTTATCCTCACAGAAATAAACGGTGTCATATTAAAGTGTAATAATGAGGAATGGCACTGAGTTTGATACTAGTGGGATCACTGTGACATGACTGAAGCCTCAAGCCGCACATTTCGAGTGGAGCCTCAGACGAGAATAAATCCTGGTCGCATCTAACAGCATCACAAATAATAGTTTTGCCTCTGAACTCCTCGTCTCTGCCGCCGCCTCTGAACCCATTCCCCTCCTCTCATCCTCCAGCAGCCTCCTCCTCCTCTGCAACCCTTCACCCCTGTGTGTTAAGAAATGTAATTAACCTTGCTTTAACCTGCCAGGCTATTCCAGAGGCCATTTGTCTTGTTACTTAACACAGTATCTCAACCCTCACCAGCTCTTTTATGTGGCTTTGTTAGAGGCCAGAGATGAGTCCACTGTCGTGCGTTTGGCTGAATGAGCAGCTCTGTTCAGTATCATCTAAGAGCTAAATTGAAGTTTGCTGTTTTGAGAATAAAATCTGAGTCATTGTTCACCTCGTCAAAGCAAAAAACAATTTTTAGTAAAGTTTAATAATGTTAATTTCTACCTGGAACAGAGTTTGTCCGTCACTTTGTATGAATCAGTCTTGTCCTTACTCACTACTCTCAAAATACATTTTTCAAAGCAGTGTCTCCTTGTGTGTGTGTGTGTGTGTGTGTGTGTGTGTGTGTGTGTGTGTGTGTGTAAAGTATGAGCAGTAAGATGAGTGGAGTGTGTAATTACAGGGAAAACAAAGCAGTGCATCCTGATGCATTCTAAAGCAGACCTTGCTAACAACCCCCTTTGTTTTTTATGCATGAAATTATAGGCCCACCAGGGCATATAATTAGAAATCAATTAAACTCCATATCACACATCCAACTAAACTGCTCAAAACAATTCTGCAGTGTATTATCTGAGTGTACTTCCCAAGGGCTGTAATATTGA
Source organism: Toxotes jaculatrix (assembly GCF_017976425.1). Taxonomy (NCBI): domain Eukaryota; kingdom Metazoa; phylum Chordata; class Actinopteri; family Toxotidae; genus Toxotes; species Toxotes jaculatrix. Next base: position 23,182,479 of record NC_054409.1, on the reverse strand, counting down.
GAGGTTTGGAAACGAGTGCAAAAGTGTCAAGTTTACTCATAAGTGCTGAACAGGATACGAGGACTGTTGTGTGCGAATGTTAGCGCTTATATAAACGAGAGTTTAAAGGTGTGGACTCGCCCCTTACTGTTTCTCTCAGTCTTATTCTCTGTGTCCACCCACTCACCTGCTTGCATCTCGTATGTATGAGCATATTTTTGATCAAAGACCGAGAGTGAAGGTTCACGAAAAGGAAAAGGAAGAACAGGAGAAGGTAACAGACAAAGACAGATCATAATTATGTCACGGTTTCTTAGTTTGCGTGCCCAGATCATAAATCGAGAACAGAGCTCATGTTATGTTCATGCAGGGACAGATTAGTGCCAGTTGAGCATGTTTGTGTTGTGCATATGTGTGTGTGCGTGCAGGCATGTGCTAATATGAGTGATGTGTGTGTGTGTTTGGTTTTTTTCTATTCATTTCAACCCTCAAATTAAACAACAGCTGCTGGATAGAAATGCAAATGTGTCTGCATTTTTATTGAAGGACTGAGAGGGACGTCCTTCCAGGCTTCCTTCCTCGCTCCTTGAGATCTCTCCCGTAATGGTTATTACTGAGAGCAGAGCAGAGGAGTGCTCATTCACCGGAGTTCATAATGGCTCTTCTCTAGCCATGCAGAGTAGGATGGCTTTTTGGGGACTGCTTGCACTCTCTGCCCAGACGTCCGCGCTGAACTCTTTTAGCCTCAGACGTGTTTTTTTGGGAGTCGTTTGGCGCCGACTGGCACCAGTCATCAAGTCCAAACCTCAACAGATACAAAGATTAATTGCTAATGAATATGATTGGTAATTGAACCCCTCTCAGTGCCTGCAGTAAAGTGCTTTGTAAGATGTATGTCAAACTTATTTTAAGCAGTAAAATCTTGATTATGATCCATTAATGTGATGGACTGAGATTATAAAGTGTAATGGATCCACTGATAAGAGCCTCGATGATTTGATTTGATTAAACTGAACTCTGGGTGTTGGCAGTGAGTTCGGACTCCAGTGGTTTTGAATCGGTGTTGCAGATCCAGCAACAGTCCGTCGCCCCTCAGTAAACTTCTTCCCCAGGAGCCACATCTCAGCCCTCACTCCTTCTCTGCTTTGTTCTCATCCCGCATTCAGACTCGTCCGTGTGTGATGCTGCCAACCATCCTGCATCACCGAGCCTTCGCCGGATCCTGTTGCACCATACGGAAATGCTCACTATTGTCCGTAGGATTCAGGCCTACTGTTTGATTTCAGTCTGCCCATTACTCCAGCTACCCCCCCACCCCTCCGCGTCCTCCTCCTCCCCCCAACACACTCACGCTTCCCACCTCCCCTCAGCCTCTCAGCCTCTCTCGCCTTCCTTGGACTGCAGCAGAGAAACCGCTGCATCGAAGAAGACAAGGAACAAGAAATCTCGGCGCGATGCCTTCCACCTCTGCTGCCGTGTAGAGAAGGAAACCGGAGGACGGACACCTCAGAGTCACCGAGCTCAGTATGACGGATCTGGTCCTTTCTGCTGGATTGTAAGTATTTCTTTTTTTTTTTTTCTTATTACATGTGCCAAACTGTAACTTCCATCTTCCTCCGCACTCTGCTTCAGTGTAACATAGATCTTATTGTTATCTGCCGGTTTGGATCATTGAATACGCAAAACTGAAGCAGGAGATGTCGGATGCACCTGCTGATCAAAGATGCTCTTTTTTTTCTTCTAGTGGCAATAAAATGGTGAATAAACCCTCTGTGCGCACGATTGACGGAAAAGTTGGGCAACTTTCTAAGTTGTCCAGCATGAGCATCACTGAGTGTGCACAGAATTTAAAATCCACAGCGCATAAACTGCATTTGATCAGAACATGTCCTCGTGCGTTTTAATCTGAGAATATTCTCACGCACCTGCATAATTCGCCTTTGTTCTTTTGGCAAAGTTTGCATGAAATGGAACCAAAAAAGGGACCGTGTGCGCAGTTTAACCTGCTGCGCTGTGACTTTTCGGGTCTTACGTGTGTGCGGTGGTAGTGGTGATGCTGGTGAGGCGGGGGTGTTACCGTCCTGACGTGATCGATGGTCGTGGAGAGATGAGTTGGTACACACTCGCGGCACCGCGGAGGCAACCCCGAGCTTTCCCCGTCCGCCGGGCGCGCACATGCAGTCACAGTGAATCTGCAGTGAGCTGCGCAGAGAGAAAGAGAGAGGGAGAGAGAGAGGGAACGGGATCCATCCATTACTCGGGAGTCAATCCTCGATGCAGCGTGAGGAGAGTCATCTCACTGTGCAGCGCGCCGTGCCGCCGCCGCCTCGCAGGGAGGATTGATTCCCAGGCAGCCGGACAGGACGAAATCTAATTATGGGACGCGACTTGCGTCAAAAGACTCCGCGTGATTGATGTTCCTTCCTGTACGTGGTCTGTGGGCTGTGCTCAGCCTGTGGAGCCGCTGTGCTGGCTGCAGTAGTAAACGGTGCAAGTGGAACAAAGAGGAAGGAAAGTGACAGATGAGTTGTGCATAAAGGTGTCCCAGGAGGCTGAACGGGGAGTTTGATTGGATCAAACACGTAGAAATTCTGACCAGACAGGTGTTTGCTCCGGGGCAGTCCTCTGACCGGATAAAGGTTCACTTTGAATAGATATTTGTCAGTAGATTAATGTTTGCCTTCTGCCTGTATACCTCTGTGTTTGCTTTAGCTCAGCCGATGACAATCCAGGCATCTATTCAGTCTATAGAACCATTTTCCGTTGCATGTTATCTCAGCTCCATCCAAACACAAAAGAGGGCTCGGCCTGAATGGGTCTGCACCACATGTCGTGATGAGGGTCAGGGCAGAAAGTCAGGATGCACTCTGACAACCAATCACAGGCCTGGAAAGAACAGAGAGTTTCACATTATCAGGCAGTTCAAAGCCGCTGAACCAGTGGAAGTGTGGGTTTTTGCATCTTTGGATAGTGCCAGGCTAACTGTTTCCCTTTGTTTCCAGTCTTTATGCTAAGCTAAGCTAACCACCAGTGACAAGAAAAGGATTAAATACATTTCCTCAAATGTAAAACTTTTCCTTTTATCCTGAAACAAAAACCAAACAAAGATGCAGGTGTAATTTTATCTGTAAAATAAATAAACACTTTTCTGCTGAACAACACACAAACTAGCAAACAAAAAAAGGGACTACTGACAAAATTTAAAAACACACAAGATGCCATTTTTACATTTAACATAGAACACAGACACACACACACTCACAGTTTCCATCAAATCACAATCTGGGCATCCACACACAGGGGGGGGGTTTCTGTGTGGATGCAGCAGCTGGCCGAGCTCCAGCAGTTAGTAAACCCTCACAGCCCTCGTTATATACAAGCAATCAGGCAGCCGTGTGTGTGTCTGCGTGTGTGTGTGTGCATGTGTGTGCACATCAGGGGGAGAACCCAAGTTAAGTGCTGTGTTGTGTGGTAGTTCCCTTTGCAGCAGTGAGTTTTTGTGTTTGCGCTCTTCACTTGCGTTCAGCGGATCTCGGAGCTGTGAGGCACGGTGCTGCTGTATAATGTAGTGTGTGTTCATTACTTTTAATCTAAGCCTGCTCTCCACTGCTCCCCCAGCAGTCGTGCAACTCCAACAGCCCCTTGAGGCTGCGTGTTTAAAGTGCTTGTTCATCAGCCTGCTTCTCCCTTTGGGAAACCAGGGCACATGTTTCCGCTACCTTTAAAAAGTTCATCTTTACGCATCTGAGAATCTGATCAAGCTTTTCATCAAAGAAATCAAATTCAGTTTTCTTTAGTTATTTGGAAAAACCCTTTACTCTGTGTGATTTGCCCCAGAATCCCCCTCTGTGACCTGTGGGCTTTGTACTGATTTGGTCTCATTGTGTCACCTGTGTCAGCTTCAGGGGAAAAATTCAAGCAGTGTTTTTTTTTTCACCTTTTTTCCAGCAGTGGTCTTATTTTTCTTCAGAGTCACGTTCCTCATCTCACAGATGTCTGCAGTTAGCATGGGATGAAAACTGCACCAGGGACATGCACCTCGCTGTGTTTGGATGGTGAACACGTTGTGATCTGATAAAAGTTTATCCAGGTTCAGTTTTGTTTTTTACAGACGACCAAGTGGCCTAATTTAAATGAACCTGACCTTACAGTTACAGTTGTACTGTAGTTGTGAGATTTTCTTATTGTCTTTTAAATGGGGATTTTCTCGTGCGGCATCTGCAGATCTTGGTGCGTAGTTTTATTCACACGATGTGCGTTAGCAAACGCTCACTGCAGCCATCTGTGGGCACTGCAGAAAGCCTGTAGGGCTCTGAACACACTACTTGCATTTACACACTGTCAACCAGTACGTCGCATGCGGATGCAGGATCTTATCTGTCTGACTTGCATGTTCTGCGTCGTTCATCTCGTTCCCAACTTCAAACTCACAGTTAGTTTCGGTTTTGTTCTTAGAAAGTTTGTTGGAATAGAACGATGTCCTGCAGAAAACATTTTCTCCATTTTCCCCCGGCACAGTATGAGAATATCTACCAAGGTCCCACAGTATGCACCTACAGAGTGTATGCATGTGTGCGTGCATGCATCTGCTGTATGCGCGTGTGTGTGTGTGTGTGTGTTTCCGTGAGTGATTAATGAACGTAGCTGGATGGCGTCAGCGGGCCATGACAGCACGGCTGCGAGGAAATCATTTCTCTCTCTCTCTCCGTGGACTGCTGATTCAGAGCTCGCAGGAATTTTGCTGATTGCTAGAATCACATCATAAGGGTGCTGTTATAATAACCCCAATCACAGCATCGCAGCAGAAGGCGAAGGGAGTCACCATCAAAAAGAAATAAAAGCGGCCATAAATGATATTAGCTTCCCTGTTTATGGGGGGGGGGAGGGGAGGCCAAGGTTGTGGGTTAAAATGTAGGGACTTCTTGTGTCACCGTATGTGGTTCCTCACATCAGCAGTATGCGGTGTGTGGAAACACCATGTAGGTTGCGTCAGAAATAGGCTGGACGTTTGGACTAGACTGTTAAAAATTATCTCTGCAGCTCAAACTGCATTGAAAGACTTTTAAATGTCAGTATTAATGACCGTTTGCATAGGGAGGAGAACGGTTAGCCTATCGTGAATAACGAAATGTCAACAGAGGAGGGATATCTTTCATATTTGGCGTCGCCATCAAGATGGTGTCTTTGAAATTCTTGCCGCACTCGGATGAGAGAGACGAGAGGATGGAGAACGAAGAATGACGGGAGGGAGAAGTGAAGAGAGATTGACAGGAAACCACAGATCAGCACGGGGGAGGTGAACTGAGACCAGGGATTATACACAGACCCGGCTGCCCGTTATGCATCATTATTCATTTTCCCTCCATTATCAAACGTTCTCCCAGCATTGCACTGCAGTCAGTTGATTGGTCTATTTTCTTCGTGGCCATTTGGTGCAGGAACTCTCAGAGCACATCATGAGGTCTATCACAGAGTTCGACCTTTAGTCTCAGACGTCAGGCACTCAGCTGGAGGAGCTGCGCTGCTGGAAATGAGTTTGGGGAAGTTTGCAAAGAGGAGCGAGCTCACATTCTGAGGAAACGTCTGTTCCTCTAAAATGATTTTTGAGATTATTTGCCTCAATACGAAAAGTGTCACTTTATGCTGGAAGCTGCAGCTTCAAGTCTTCATACCAAAATAAAAATGAGACCTATGATCTTCAGAAACAGCTGATGTGATTGTTAGTATATTAAGCAAATTAGCCTGACGATGCCGGGGTAGTAACGGTCTTCTCATAAGAAAGATGTGTCATTTTGCATACAGTCTCATATATCAAGTGTTTCAGTACAACTGTTACAGCTACAGCCGTTCAGGTTCAGCCCATCAGAACTCTCAAGCGGCATCCATTTTATTAATATACTGACTTTTATAACTGCTCACAAAGTCTTATTGTAGAACATGTCGTGGCCTAAACTCCAGCAGCTACAGGAATTTGAGTTGTTGCTCTGAAGCTCGTCAGCCCGGTGCTCAGACGCATCCATGGCCAGAGGGAGTTTGTGTCTCTTCATCTGGCCGTGCACAAAGTTAGTTAGAGCACATTTCCTGCTTCATTTCGTTGGTGCATTGCACCAAAATCTCTTGGGCTGCTTTATGTCGCTGTGGAGCCCCGGGCTCTTGTGCTCAAATGACAGATCTAAACTCATGTTTTATCTAATCCCGCAGAGCAAAGGTGAGCAGAAACACCATACATCAACCTGCCACGGCCTATTTGGGCACTAACCCAGTCTCAGCCCCTCAGCATACGCTCCACACTCCAGGGACTGCAGACACAAATAGAGCATGTTAACATGTTAAGACTAATGTAGAGATGATGGACTTTTTTATTTGCTGGTAGACAAACAGGACTGAAAGGTTCCATTTTATCACACTGACATCAAGACACTATAATATGGAGTGCTACTAGAGTACTTCTATTTCAAGGCCCGTTCATAGGCATTTTTCTGTGAAATCATGGAGAACTGTGCAAAGGATGTCAGTCTTCTGTATATGAATCATCTCACAGATGATATCGTTGCAGTTTCAGGTTGTCTGGCAGTGGTGTTAGTGTGTTTCATCAGCAGGAGCTGAGGTCAGCATCAAAGCTAACAAAATTTAAGCTAAATTTAATTAATGCCAGATTTTAAGCAAAGAAGATGCAGAGTATTCCAGTTTTCACATGTGGTTTGCATGTGTGGTATATTTGTGTTTGTGCAGTTTGTGCTCTGTAATTGCCCTGTCAACATCAGCGTTGCTAAAGGGCTTTGGAGTGGAATGTGTCGGCCCAGAGCTTGCTGCTGTTTCTCCTGCGGCGCTCTTTGGGTCTGGTGGCTGCCGGCCGCAGTGTGGCAGACAGGCGGCCCGGGCCTGATTTGTTGACGGGTCTTCTGAGAGGCCGTGCCATTGTCACGGCCGAGAGAGCCCCGAGGGAGTCAGTCACACAGGCTGACATGTAGTCTGTGCCTGGAAACATGAAGCAGAGATGAATAAGCTCTGACAGAAAACATGGCCGGCCAAATTTCCAAGAATGTCATTTTTCTGAATGCAAAAATACTAATGAATAAATGATGACGGTTATGTGATATAATATTTATTCAATTCAGCAGAGTTCAGTTCCATCTGACTTGACACAAATGTGCACTGAGTCTAAAACACAGTCTCTGTGTCTTCCTTAAAAACCTTAGCCCGTAGGGTGCAACCACCCATACGTCTTCAGTGAAGCCGCCGACACTCCTCTGTGGCCCGGTACAGAGATGACGACAAACACGTCTTTTATATAACCGACCCATGTCTACACACCATGCTCCAAGACGTTTCATTCTCAAGGGTCGGTTCATCACAGTCCATGATCAGACCTACTGTTGTTCTGTCGTCAGCAAATTAATGGGCGAGTGCAGCACATCAGTGGGCTGAGTACAAATCACTGGAGGATCCCAAACCACAGTTCTGAGTGCCACGGTCCTGGAAGTACTCCAGAAATACTTCAAGGACATCAGTTGTAATTAAATGGAGCTCTGTTAGTTTACAAGCTTGGCTGGCAGCTAACAGACTTATCACCATTACACTACACAGCTTTTTTTTTTTTTTTTTTTTGCAGTCAGTTACATTTGTTTGGACTTTTTCTTATTTTCGTTCCAGTTGGGTTGTTGATGGGCTCGTTAAAAGTTTTTTCTCAAAAACATTCAAAACAAGACGAGGCACAAGTAGTTCAGCCAAACCGCACGTTTTTGCCGTTGTGTCCACCAATGGTGTTTTGTTGTGTTGCTACAAAATAGAGATCGGGTGCAGATGCGTAGTAATTATAGGGTAGAGATGATTTTTTTTTTCATATTGCAATAAAAATATCAAAGACGGAAACCATCAGATAATTTTCAGTCAGAACATTTTAATGACATTGCACAATTTGTCCTCAGTTAATCATTTTCTCTTGTTATTGCCCTGTTAGTAATGCATTTCATGTCATACGTCAGTGGTATTTCTGACAGGCGTCTTTTAATCAAGCTAAATGTGCTTTTCTCTTTCTGTCCCCCACAGGCTGGTGGTCTCTTCTACTGAGCTCTGACTGTGGATCTCTCACCGATTTGAGATCAACTGTCTCCATTTCAACAACTGCCCGGCTACTCCCATCCAATGGAATCAGACATCATTACTTAATCATTAGTGTCCTGGCAGCTGAGTGGCTTCTCAGCACTAATAAACTGCCTTAAGCCTCACTCTGTGTGGGGAGAGAAGACCAGAAAGGAAGAAAGAAAGAAACAGGTAGCTTACACTTGTTGCACCTGGTGGAGTCAAAGCTCTATAGAGTTGAATTTAAAGACTTGTAGTGACAGCTATCCCTGTGCCAAGATGGATGAAACACATAACAACAGGAATTCCTTGGTCAAAGGTGCCAAGGACATTGCCAAAGGAGCCAAGAGGCAAGCTGCCAAAAATCTCAGCAAAGCTGTCGATCGTGTCTCAGATGAATACTCGACTCATCGTAGCTACAACCGTTTCCAGAACGAGGACGAAGATGAGAAAAACTACAATACCTACACTCAGCAGGACGGTCACTATGCCGACAACGCAGCCAACGACGAGGACGGTGCCTCCAGTGACGCCACGGAAGGCCACGATGATGAAGACGAGATCTACGAGGGGGAGTACCAGGGCGTGCCTGCCTACAATGATGGGAAGCCTCGGGATGGTCAGGTGGCTCTGGGCCAGCCGGTCTCTGACAGCCTGAAGAGCCGCAAGGAGCTGGAAAATGAAAGACAGGCAGATGAGGAGGAGCTGGCCCAGCAGTACGAGCTCATCATGCAGGAGTGCGGCCATGGGAGATTCCAGTGGCAGCTGTTCTTTGTACTCGGGCTGGCGCTCATGTCGGACGGAGTCGAGGTGTTCGTAGTGGGCTTCGTCCTGCCCAGCGCTGAGACGGACATGTGTGTCCCCAACTCTGGTGCCGGATGGCTAGGTAAGGATCTGAAGATACAGTGGGTTAAGTTGCTAAGTATCCACACTTTGCCGAGTTTGTGTTCTAACACAGACAAATTATAAACACTACTGTGTCTCACCTGTAGGGTTTTATATCCAGGGAATGACATATGAGGAGACAGGCTAAAATACAGAAGCGTAAAGAGCGAAGGAACACCCCTGAAAATCTTATATTTGCTGACCTCCAGTGTTTGGACTTCTTCTGAACTCTGACTTTGATTGGTGCTTATTTAGTCCAAAACATTTAATGTGAAAGAAAAATTCAGATGATTTGAAACCACGTTTTTAGGGACTTTAAAGCGAAGGTGTCTGTTTATGTCAGTTCCACGTCAGTTGGGTCTGAAGACGATGGGGAAAAAACATCTTTGCTTGAGGCTACATTAGCACTAGCATAGCACAGCCGTATTTCCAAATGAACTATTGGTAGTCGGGTTGCATTGTGGGTAATGTAAGCGCCAGGCTTCGACGTGGAAGGAAAACGAGTTGAATAAAAAGATGATATCTCTGGTTCTTCTGTCCGACAGTGGTATAGAAGTTCAGTGCTGCTGTATTCTTTCGAGAAAGCATCTGACCTGAAAGCCTCAAACTTACAGGAAAACACTCAGCTTAATTGGATTACAGGAAACTTAAAGTGGCAACCAAACAGAACATGATGGAAAACAGTGTTGCCTGTGTGCAGTGATGGAGAGAGGAAGCAGGTCTGAGCCTGTGTATTGATTTACTGAGTGGAAATTTCTCAGAGCACTTCACTTCATCAGACATGTTCTGCCTGTGGATGTGAACTATCTGAGTGTTAGATTCATTGCCAAGAATAGTGTGACTGTCACACACAGTCAAGATCCGGGCTGCCTAATGGAGGAGTGACAGCGAGAAATCCCGACTGTGGAGAGGTACAATGTGAAATTCATCTGGCACTGCTTTCACAGCCCATGAATTCTTTGTGGGCACAGCAGTGGATTCTGGCTCATGCACAAAAAAAAATGGAAGTAAAATATATGACATGTACAGACCGGTAGAGATATTTCTTGGCGATGGCGTTGATGAATAAGCGTCCCTGCTAACGATCTGCTAATGAGCTGTGTTGTTTCTAACATGCAGAGCTGTGCGTGGAGAGAGCAGCGGTGGGTGACACGTTTCAGCTGTAACCTCGTTGCTTTAGGAGCTGCGAGCAGGTTGTCATGGCACCAGGTATTTGGATACATCAGTAGGAGGTGTGTTAGAGATGGATCTCTCCCACACTCGGGAAAAGTTGTGTTGTTGTCTGCCGTTAATGCGTCTGTGTGCTTGAATGTGTGCGATTTGTCTTCACTATTTCTCTCTCCAACGTCAAAAAATAGCTGCACAGCCAACCGGCCATTTTGTCAATACACCGTGCTGATGTTCAGCGTTAAATGAAAACATTAGTCACCTCTCATTCCCGTGCAGAGATTACAGACAAGGGAAAGACGCTCACCTTTTCCTTTGTCGTGGTAGGATCGTGTGGTTGTATAACCAAAAAGTGAACGCTAACCTTATTTGGTTTTTTTTTTGGGGGGGGGGGGGGGGGGGCGGGGGGCAGGTTTATTATTCACACAGACTTCACCCGTATTCTGACTCATCTCTCTGTGGGAGACGGGAGGGAGAGAATAGAAAGAATGAGTCATTTTACCAACTCACTCACACACACTGCATAAATAAAAGATGTGTGTATATGCTCACTTGTGGATGTACTTAGAAGAATAAACCTCACGCAGCAGAAGTGATTGGTGTTTTACCACAGTTTCTCCACGAAGGTCGCTGACTCTTTAAGTGGTCAATCAGAGCCTCTCCGGTCGACATGTGTCTGGAAGGACAGTCCTTAGCTCGAAGTGCACTGCATGAAGCATTAAGGCTTTATTAGCATCATTTCAATAAGTGCATAATTCGTTCACATTACACCGTTCTTTATTGCACATAAATGTAGAACAGTATGTGTGCACCGGTTAAATTAAGTCACGTCATAAAGAAACACCATAACAGCCGTGCTGACAGAGTGGAGTGGAAGTGGAAGGATTTCAGGACCAGTACAGACGAAAGCCTCTCGCTGAATTTATGCTCCAAACAGACTCGTTCATAAGAAGTGTTTATAGCCAACCCTGCCTCCTGGAAGTTACACTCATATACTGCTAAACAGTTTCCCAATTACACTGTGGTGGCACTGTAATCACTGCCTGGATTATGTTCAGAAGCAACATTATTATTAGTAGTATTTCTCTTTTTTTTTTTTTATGGATGCAGCACTGTATTTATTAACAGCAGTGGAGGCGCCTAGGAAATGGATGGCAGGTGTACAAAGCACAAGACTGTTACACCAGAGACTGGAGTTTCCATCCGCAGTCCCATCTGTGGTTAGGCCAGGAATTAAACCAGACCACAAACTTTCCCTGAATTTAACCAAATCCCAGATCAAGGTTGGAACAAGTAAGATGAAGTGTTTTATTTTAACACAGGCAGTGATGAGGAGATGATCTCTAGTTGCGGTTGGGGCTGAGGGTTAGTAATCCGGGGATCCACAAAAAAGTGAGCTAGGTGGCTGGTTAATTACCTGCTGTTACCTGCACAACTGCACATACATGGCACAAAATAAAAGAGACCCAAATCTTCAGAGGGGCCTTACTGCAACTAAAATGCTGCAATATGCTACTTTTACATTTCCATTTTTACTGTTTATTAATCTTTTCCTCCAAAACAACTTATTCATGCATTCATTCAGTAACATTTCACTCTCTAAACTACTTAAATGTACAAGGTCTTTTACCCAGAATGGCTTTCCCTTTAATATAATAGAAAAGGTGAGATGCTGTAAAGATATGGGATGTTCCAGTTCTTTTTTCAGCCTGCTCTTGTCTGTCCTCTGTGTTACCCTCCTGCTGTAATCCCTCTCTTACACTCTCTCTGCGTCTCATAGCCATGCAGGCGATCTGAAGATATGGGCTGGAGTTAATCTCTGCAGCATTGTGCTTCACTGCAGTTTAGCCATGGTAGACTGGCTCACGTACCTCCCCAGAGAAAGAGAGGGAGAGGGAGAGCGCGGCTCTCACACACTTCCTATCGATGCCCTCCCCTCCCTTTTCTCTTCCACCACATATGGCTTTAATTTGTCTGCGGGTGTTTTCCTGCATTTTCCTGAGCATGTTCGGTAAAATGTGTTCTTGCTGCCTTGAAGCCCTGTCGCAGGACTCGAGGAGCACATCTGCATCCGGGTCAGTTTGGAGGCGCTCTGTGTAACTGATGCCACTCGTCTTTGCTTTGACTGGTGTGGTTACCTTGTGTGTGTGCATTCGCAAAGTAAATCAACACAATGCGGTGATAAATAGGCTCCGCTGCAGCCTGAGGCTAGTTAATTAAAAAATCCAGGGACGACAACATGAGCTACTATCTCTTCACTCCCTCTCTTTCCCACTTTCTTCTTCACAACAAAGCACCACCTCAGGATCTATTCGCCTATTCACTGTCCAGGCACAGGTCGCAATTCAATGTGGCTTTACCCTAAAACCTGAATGATTGAGCTGTTGTGCGTTTCTTATAGTGTGGAGCATCGATTTGAGCGGGCAGCATGAACAAAGAGCCAGATCCATGTGCATCAACATGTAGAATGAAACTCTCACACTAACCCATACTCACGAAATCTAATCCAATTTGTGTACATGGACACGATAATGTGCACAACTTTCAGATTCAAGACACTGTGAACTTTTTCTGTGTGACACCAGACCACGCCTAAATGTGAGCTCCTAAAGTTTGTGTGTTTCATTCATAGGTTGCAGATTGAAATACGTTGATTTGACAGTTGACACATTGACATCAATCATTTCTGCCTCTGTGAAAGTGGAAAGTTTTAATCTCTGTGACTGTGGTGTGACTGACGGTGTGTGTGGATCAGGTCACTGTTGTGTTAGTGCCGAGGACATGTTCCACAGATGAATGTAAATGAGACAGAAATGCTGAGTATTTTGAGTGAACTCCTCCACTGCAAAAACAAATCAGCAGGTGTTGATGTAATTAATATCTGAGCACTGTGCTTCGTTTCCGGGGGTCTCCTCCCCCCTCCCTCCCTCCCTCCTCCGTTCTCATTCCCTGCTGTAACCCACCTGTCAATCACGCGTGGTCCTCTGGGAATCCCCTCATCTGTTAAAATCCTGACGCTCTCACTTAATGTCCTGAATGTTCCCACTGAGGAAATTAGCGCTTGATTCTACTGACTGCTGCCCATCTGCCTGCGCTCTCCTCTCATCCATGCCAGGACGCTTCACGGTGGCGAGGAGAGGAAGAGAGAGAGAAAAAAAACAAAACAGAGCAGAAAAGTGTCAAGAGAGAATTCCACTTACACATAAGAGCTAATTACTTCTGGAGACAACTTCAGAGTTAGCTGAAATAATCCCTCTAGATGCAGAGGAAAGCTGCACAGTGTACCGTTAAAAGGCAGCATATGTCTGCGGGGAGCTTTTGCTAAAGGAAAAGATTAGCACAACAGTTCAGGTGGGCTCAGCACAACTTTACTGAGACTGACTGTGCTGTGGCATCGAGCCACGGTGTTTATGCTGGATGTGTTTAAAGGACTTATTCACCCAAATTAAATATCTATACTAAAAAAAAATAGGCGTAGCATTTTGGTTTTCACCTGATGTTACTCAGGCTATTTAAGGACTAATCATTTGGAGGTTCATAGCAGGTTTAAGAGCTTTTCCCTGCTGTTGGACTCTGGATGTTCAGTTGGTTCCCTTCATGAGGCCAAACCCTTAAACCCAGCCACTGTGTCCCTGTGCTCCACTGCTTTTAACTGACCCCTGCTAATTTACATAAAAGCCCTTCAATCCTCAGGCAAGTGGAGGTTACAACATCTGACCCGAGTTTGAACCCTGCAGAAAAGCGTAAATCCAGACTCCAGGTTCATCCTGCGCCTCAGATGCCCCATCACCACCACCCCCCGCCCCCTTTATTACAGATACAACCCCAGCGTGAGGGGAGCCGTAAAACAAATGAGCTGATGTTCCCAGATAGCATCTCCTTCAGTACATGCGTTCAGATGCATCGTTTGTGTGTAGCTACACCAATCAAAAGGCGTCACCAGTTTGTGCAGAATGCGGCGGTTCTGATATTCAGCTTGATATTCGTAAGCTAGCGGCAGTGAAGCTCTCTCTTTACGTCCTGCTGCCTATAGGAGAGCCTTCTCTGCAGCAGCGGTGCATAGATAGATCCAGTGGCTGTCACCTGTAATGAATCACTTGCTCTCAGCATTATGTCTGCGCAGCTTGATAAGAGCCTCTACTTTCAGTGTATCTGTCCCCATCACCTCAAACAGAGCGAGGGAGAGAAAAAAAAAGAGAGAAGGCTTCCTCTCCTCTGCCAGCGTTCTTTCTGGCCGCTGCCTCGTCAAACAATCGCATCGCCCCTTCCACACTCATTAGCATTTTTATTAGCACGTACAGAGTAAAGTGGATTATTTACTGGCCTGACAACCCCCCCCCCCCCAGACCTCTCCACCACCCCCTTCCTTTATGCCGCATGTTCCTGGGGACAGGAAGAGAGATGACCCTGACTTCCTGCGGACAAGCGGCAGCAAGAGACGAATGCCCGGGCTTTAAAAGCAGGGCTGCGTAGTCAGTTGCTGCCCTGCCCCCCCGCCCCCCAAGTAAAGTTAAAGACAACCACATCATCAGTTGCAAAATAAACCCTTCACTGCAGCACATTGTGCACACAAACCACTCCAACAGCAGCTGTTTTATCATGTAACATCACCCTGAAATGTTTATCAGACACCGATGCTGCCCAACACTAACGCCGACACACTGACTTTCATAATTTGAGATAGGAAGTGGAAAACTATACCTTCACTCCAGTCAAAACACGGTCCAGTTGGTCTACAGTGTTGCGGCCTCATGGACTTGTGCTGCGGCGCTCCGAGCCAAACTCAACTAATCGATCGAAAACTCTGCTATTTATAGAGACGTACGTTTTACGTGACCTCTCAGTGCTCTGTCGATAGCTGGGAAATAACAGAACCAATTTCAGACTGATGCACTTGGAAAGCACCACTTAATGCTTCAGCTGATGTTTAGCCGATGTGTGTGTGTGTGTGTGTGTTTTTGTGTGCAACTCTGTATGTGTACACAACATCCAGCCACAACATTAAAACCGGTAAGTGGTGGCGATGCAGTGGTTGAACGCTGCAGTGCGCAGTGTGTGTCAGAGTCTAACAGAGCAACAGAGAGTTCATGCTTAATATGGTGTGATGTCTTTTGTGAATGGACGTTCTGCTTTTCTGTATTGTCTCAGCCGTGCTGATACATGCAGCCCGGCTGTCTGCTCCTCTGACATTTGTTTGAAATTAAATGGGAAATGCAAACTGTCTCTTTCTTTCCAAAGTTTAATGTTTTTTTTTTATTCAGTCAGCAGTTTCACTAACACCCGTTTAACTCCAGCTGGTTGTGATCATTCACATCTTTTTCTACCCCTCTGTCTCTCCTCCCTGTCTCTCCCTGTCTCCAGGTAGCATTGTGTATCTGGGGATGATGTTTGGAGCCTTTTTTTGGGGCGGCCTGTCAGACAAGGTGGGCCGTAAACAGTGCCTGCTGATATCCATGTCTGTCAACGGCTTCTTCGCCTTCCTCTCCTCCTTTGTTCAAGGCTACAGCATGTTCCTCTTCTGCCGCATGGTGTCTGGCTTTGGGTGAGTCCAGTTAACTCTTCGCTTTTGTTCTCTTCTCTCGTCTGCCCTGGAATATTTTCCCACTTTGCATCCCGTCCTCCTCCGTGTGTTTGAGAGACTGTAGCCTCCCTGAGGACTTTCCCCCTCTTCAGCCTGATCTGTCCTCCCACCGGTTCCTCTGTCGTCTTTCCTCCTCCAAAGTCAACGCACATGACAAGAGGTTATTCTAACTGCCTGGCACCAACCCATCCTCATCCCCTGAGTTTGGGGGGGCAGGGGGGGGGGGACAAAGCAAAAAAGGAACGCTTGCAGAAATGAGCCCTAGCACAGTAAATGAACATCTGGTGGCGAACGCTGCTTGGCTGCCCGCGTGCTTGATAAATGACACGCCCTCCCATCTCAGTGATCTCACATCCCTGTTCCTGCAGTGTATGACTTACAAAGGTCACCTGTAGTTCAGAGGTCAGGGTACTGGGGTTAATATAAAGTCAATTATGTTTGTGCCACAGGTTTTTAATAAGACCGGTGGTGATTACTTAAGCTGATGCAGGTCTATAATGAGCCTCGGATTACAGTAATAAGATGGAAATGTGAAAACTGAACACAGGGGGAGCTGTTGTGGGCCTGAGGGCATTTGTTCAAAACCATTACCTCCACAGGAGAGAGCTGTCAAAACCACGAAGACGTAAGAAAATGTTATTTTCAGGCGGCTGTACTGGAGACACATAAAATTATTAGTGTGTGTAAAGTGTCCAGATCTCCACGTCATCCGTTACAGACCACCATCATCCGTATTCTGGCAGCAGAGTTGCCTGATTTGCACTTTGCAGCTTACTTGTGTTTAATTATAGTTGTACAAGCAACCAGTAAAACTCACATTTTACCTTACTTTAAAAACCCACCCCCACCTTAATGGCTTTGCTTTAATTTTTAATTAGCAGCTCTAGGTTTTATTTCATCACCTAATTCTCAATCTGTATGCAGATGCAGCTTTATGGTGGGGGCAGAGGAGATTTATGATTGTACAAATACCTTTGAGAACGTATAATATTTTGGTGGAAATGTTCCTGAACAAACAGATCTGTACTGTTTGGAGCTGTGATGGTGCCTGTGATAGTGTAACACACTGCTAAGTGAAAGCTGACTCTTCCATTTAAAAAATTTTTTTTTCCCAGCCTCAGTCTGGGAGAAATACGGTCCAGCATTGAACGTTGGTGCTTAGATTCTGCTTATTTCATTGGGATTTTTCTTACCTCATTAACTTTGCTACCATTAACTTTCTCAACAAATAGGAAAGGCACGAATTCAAAGTGCCACTCTGTCGAATCACACGTTCAGTTTCAGCAGCCTTTTTCACACCTAAAGATAAATATATGGAATAAATTGTAATTAAGTACAAGACATAATAAATCAATTTGTAGAATACATGTGTTTATCTATTTTACATATAATATATATAAATAACTAATTTGAAATACAGTCGAGTAGATTTACTAAGTAAAAAATCAAAAATTCAAATTCAAGGAAAATTCTGATTAATCTTTTATATTTTTGATAAGAAATAGGAAGAATGTGCTGGGTACAGTAGAAATCAAAAAGGCTATGTTTAGCTGCTCGTGGATATTTTATTTTGTGAGTGAACAACAAAATAAAACTAGACACGGCCTGCAGATATATGATTATTACAGTGTTATCTGTTGGAGCCATGGACTGTATGATGCTCAGTGCTCAAACTGAAAAGCTGGCATTAACCATAACCATAACAACAGGTTGTTGTGTGTCCCGGTGCAGCCACCAAATCATAACAACCAGACAACATCTAGTTTCCGCAAACAACTTTGAAGTCGCAGTGTTGCTGCTTTATGATGGAACAGGTTAGAAAACATTTCATTTAGGGATCTTTCTTGTGACATGGTTGAGATGCATCTCCAATCTCCTTTACTTTTTCCCAAATGATTTTTTTTTTGTTTTGCATATTTAAAATGAACCTTTGGTGACTGAAGTAGTAAATATGAACATAGTGAATTACAACAAACTGTATTTGCAGGATTGGTGGAGCGGGTACCAATCGTATTCTCGTACTTTGCGGAGGTGTTGGCTCGGGAGAAGAGAGGAGAGCATCTGAGCTGGCTCTGCATGTTCTGGATGATCGGAGGAATTTACGCCTCAGCCATGGCCTGGGCCATCATCCCACACTATGGTGAGTGTCAGCTCTGACCTGATGTACCAGTCATAGCGACGCTACACGGATGTGAGGGCCACATTATGGAGACAGGATCACAGACTAGGAGTCTGGCCGTGCAGGGTTTTAAAAAAACAGCAATAAAATCTTCAGATCAATCCAAAAAACAGGCAGCTGACCAGTGAAGGGCGGCAAAGACGGAAGTGATGCGCTCACTCCTCTTGGAGCACAAGTTCTAGATGAAGTTTACTTGTCACGGTGTGTTCTACCGAGTGAAAACAGATGTTCGGTGACTGTGGCTCTGGAGGAGGTTTTATCAAGTCTGAGAAAATGACCCTGATGATGAAGGGCTGTTATAAACTACACATTTATAATGCAAAGCCGTTAGAAAACCGGGGGCAAGGAGTCTGAAAGACGTGGGTGTTCACAGTGCAGGGGGGGGGGGGGGGGGGGCAATAACATGGACGACATTCTCTAGATAAGTGAATGACTGGAAAGACCTGATGCTGGTTGCGTGACTGTACTCCTGAATTCAACTGAGCATCAAATGGCAGCTCAGAGTTAAAGATTATAGTTTAATATTTTTGGACAAGGGACTTTAATATCTGATTCTCAGATTTTGACTGTAATACCAGACTTTATTGGGCAGTACACTACGTGTGTGTGACTGTATAAAGCTGAAATTGCATTTTGTAAAGTAAGGTCGAAGTGATTTAATGTCCAAGGTTCCAACCTGGAGGTTTCACACTGTCAGGAATCGTTCGCTTCACTAGTTTAAATGTTGCTATGAATAGAGATGTCGATAAAGTTTGACTTTGCGGTGTGGTTCTACTCTCGATGGTGTTCTGTGCAAGAAAATCCCAACAATCCTGGGGCTTAATTTAGAAATCAAGACCCTCCGGCGGAGCGCACAAACACAAAGCAGGTGGCAGTGTAGGTGGAGGCTCCGACAATAGCTGCAGCAAGAAAAAAAAAAAAGCAACAAAGCATATGTCGGCCTACACGGTGAATGTGCGCATGAAAGCCTTCTACCAGCAAACTGCTCTCAAAATCAGTAAAAGGAGGAACACGTTTGTGGTGTGTGGTGGCAGGGAAGCTGTCAGCTGACACGGCAGAGAAGGATGAGACGAAATTCAGCTCCAACTGTGCTGATTTTAATTTCCAGAAACTTTTCATCGTCACTAAAACCTCACGGGAGCAGTGTCCTGTAATGTGACAGTGTTTGAGGCAGTGAAGAGGTAAAAAGTGGGCTGATATAAAAAAATCTCATAAACTACACCGGGGGTGGGGGGGTTCAGGATAACAGAGAAGGGGGAGGGGGCGTGTGTGTCGGAGGGTAAGAACAAAATGAGCGAAATGAAATCAATCTGGTGTGGAGGGGTGTGGACGAGGAAAGAAGAGCAGAGAAAGAGATTAGGAGGACACGGGGGAAGGAGAGGTGGAGAGTGCACTTGATTTATGTGGCCTGTGTCAGAGATAATCGAAAGGTGAAGGGATACAGCAGAGGGCTGAAGGGAGGCGGAGACGGAGGACAAAGAGGAAGGGACAGAGTGAAACAGTATTAAAGGGAAAAAGAGCGAAGGGATGAGCAAAGAGAAATGTTTTTTTTTCTTGTTGTTGTTATTTTCGGGGCCATGTTGATCAGATATAATGAAGTTTGCTCTTGGACCCTGCGACTTGGACGGTGTCTGTGCCAGCAGCGATTCTCTGAGTGGTGTGACTCTATAATGCGAAGGCAACCAGGTTGATTAAGTACCTCGAGCAGGTGGTGTCGTTATCCAGAATAAAGTCACCAAGACCAATTCAGACTTCACTACAACATGTAAAGAAAACTCTCTGACGGGTCCGGCCATGAATAACAATGAAAGTAACAATGAAATCTACTACACAGAGAGGAAACTGCAGAATCGAGATACATCGAATGGTCATTAGCATCAGAAAAACCTGAAGGAGAAAACAAAACATACATGTATCATGAAAACATGTATTCTCATGTCATACTGATAAACCCGCTTGGCCCTTTAATCACCGTCCAATCATGTTCTCACTGACTTGAGTTATTGATCCTTTGCTGTTGTCTTTGGGACAGTACCAGTCCCCCACAGCAGTGTTTGTTCACGTTAAACACAACATGTTTTCCTTTCTCGGCGTTTGTGATGAGCAGCCACACTGATAGTTTTGGTTTCTGGATAATCCACAGACTGACAGTGTCACAGGCTGACACCGTTGACGGTTTCTCAGGGTCCGTCGCGAACACACGGAGACGTTTGTTCATATTTCTGTTGCACAAAAGATATAAGTTTCCGTCTTCGGGCTCTGTGTCCGTCCTCACAAACTTTATTTGTGCGACCGAGTGTGAGTGTCGACAGAGGCTCATAATTGAGGTCAATTGATTAGATGCCACCGTTTTAACACATTTTTTCTCCAAGATGCAGTGGTGTGTGGGTAATAGGTTCCGCCGCAGTGCTCTTTGCATTGACTGGTGGACAAAGGCCAGATAACTCTGTGTGTGTGTGTGTGTGTGTGTGTGTGTGTGTGTGTGTGTGTGTGTGTGTGTGTGTGTGTGTGTGTGTGTGTGTGTGTGTGTGTGTGTGTGTGTGTGTGTGTGTCATGTCTTTTTTTAGGGTGTTAAGAATGTGATAAAGTAAAAGAACTGGGAAACGCAGCCTTCTGTGCTGTAACTATACCCTATATGTTGTGTGTGTGTCTCAGTGTGAAGTGTTTGTCTCTTAACACTGTGTGTGTCCATGCACACATAGTGCTTTAAAATTTGTGTCACAGCATTGAACGATGGCCAAGGACAGTGTGTTTGTGTGTTTGTATATATATATGTGTGTGTGTGTGTGTGTGTGTCTCAGCCGTGCTCACTTACTGTAGAGTAGGGACATAAATCTTGCTGAGTATCTCAATCAGTCAGCCATCCCCTCCAGTCCATTATAGCTATAATCCCCCTAATGAGGTTTGTACTGGTACAGGATGGAGCAGCCCCACAGGCCACACACACACACACACACACACACACACAGACACACACAGACACACACACACACACATACACACACACACACACACAAACACACACACACACACATACATTCCTACCCTACCAACATTTGATTGTTGGTCTATGCCAACTAAGTGTCGACCGCTTTTCCTGGTTATTGTGAGAAAAGAAAAAAGAGATACAAAACTGCTTTTGTAATTTTCTGTCGAGGGGACATCTACATCCTGTGGTGCCCCCTATGGTTTACATGCCATAGTATTTCTGACTATATGTGTGTCCTTCTATGCGACTGCTTCTTTGTGCAGGCTGGAGTTTCAGCATGGGTTCAGCCTACCAGTTCCACAGCTGGAGAGTGTTTGTGGTGGTGTGTGCGCTGCCGTGTGTCTCTGCAGTGGTCGCTCTTACGTTTATGCCTGAGAGCCCCCGCTTCTACCTGGAGGTAAGAGACAGAGACACCATCGTTTCTCTTATCGACAGTTTTAATGATTCCTGCGGATGGCGGAGAGTATCGGAAACTTTGTGGTAGAGTTGATGCCTGTGGAGTTACTGTTGTGCCATTTGTTGTAAGACAATGTGTTTTCCTCATAATGTTTTTTGGGGTTTTCTTTAGAATCAAAGCCAGTGATGCATCCATAGGCACACTGCAGATTTCACATGTGTTTTAATGGTTCCAACAAGTTGTACAGCTAACGCATTCACTCACAGAGCCACCAAATTATGGGAGCAGATGGACGGGGGTGTTGTGTTTGGGGAGCGCCGCTGTTTCACTTTTGTCTGAGGGAGGAAAAACTCTCATGAGCTCACATGATTTGTGCAGTTACTATAAATATGCATCACAACTTGCTCAGAAAAATAGAAGCTTAACTTGTGTAATGATATAATGAGAGTAGAAACAGAATCCAAATCCAAGGGACTCCGGAAAAAAGCCAGATCACGTCCAGACCACTTGAGGATGAAAGGGGAGATGCTCATGTGTGTGCATATGTACACATACTTATCTGTCTCCTAGATGGGTAAACATGACGAGGCCTGGATGGTGCTCAAACACATCCATGACACCAACATGCGTGCCCGTGGTGAGCCGGAGAGAGTCTTCACCGTGAGTACACACTGGCCTCTACGCTTGCAAACGTCCCACTGCCGCAGTGCCATCAGCAGGTGACAGATCGGTGTCTCCCCCTGCAGGTGAACAGGATAAAAATCCCCAAACAGCTGGACGAGCTGGTGGAGATGCAGAATGAGTCAGCCAACCCTGTGTTCAAGGTCCTCTTCAAGATCAAGGCTGAGCTCAGAGGAGTATGATGCTGTTTTGTCTTTGCCCTAGTTTGTTTTATGCTTATTTTTTTTACTGGCTGTAAAAATTGAAATGATCTAAAAATCCTTTCCCTCCTGTCACAGATCTGGTTGACTTTTATGAAATGCTTCAACTACCCAGTGAAAGACAACACTATGAAACTGGCTGCAGTCTGGTTTACTCTGTCTTTTGGGTAAGAGATTTTCTGCCGAGTCACCTCCAGCTCCACTTCTGCTCTTCTCTGTGTTATTATTGTATGTCTCTGTCATGTTAAATGACACTATATATTGCTTTGGGTGATACTTAGCTGAGTCACCACTACTTACTGCTGCCTAATGACAGATTTTCAGTGAAGTTCTCAGCACTGAGGCAGATGTTCTCTCACTTCCTCTGGATCAGTGTTGACAGGTTATATTAGAAAGTGAGAACCTATTGAGAACACGCACACGTTGGACGTTTTCAGCTGGAAGGAAAATCTTTTAAAATTACAATGAGACAAAAGTAGGTCGAGTTATACAACTAAAAAATAACCCAGTCTGTTCTATGTGTGAATTTCCCCTAGGGCATGAATAATCTATTTCAGATTCAGATTCAGAGAACTTTATTGTCATTCCCTTTACGTTCAGGTATCTATCTATCTATCTATCTATCTATCTATCTATCTATCTATCTATCTATCTATCTATCTATCTATCTATCTATCTATCTATCTATCTATCTATCTATCTATCTGCCTGTCTATCTGTCTATCTATTCTGGTTTCATTTTCTGGTTAGCTATGTCCTTATGTCTGTCTTCCTGGCTCAAAAATACATTTAACAAGCAGCACCTCTGACACCACCTTTCCCCTTTTCTCCTCTGAAGAGCTACACCACAGCCAATTACACCATGAGCAGATGTGTCATTTCTCTCACCCATTTGTTCCCCTTTATACACACAGATATTTAAAGACACAAATTCACACGCACACATTTAACTGTGTCGTTATCAGAATTAAGATGAATCAAAATACAGCCACAAAGTCACAAAACCTTTTCAGACTCTGTGAATGATTGATTTCTGTTTTGTGAATATGTTGCACAAATCCACCTTCGGCACGTGAGATACTGCAGCTCTCGCACTTCATGAGAAGAGTCAAATCTGCAGGAATAAAAAAAGCAACAAACACCACAGACTTTTAGACTTTCTCAGACATTTTCCCACCACAAACTTTAAAATTCTTCAATTTTAAACTCCCCAGTTCTCAGTTTTCTCAAAGATCAGCTGTGTTGAAGACGTCTTCCTGTTGGTCACAAGCATGTTCAACAAAATTAGTGCAGATTTTCTTTGCCTCTAATCGCAGTGGTTCCTTTTTAATGAACTGAAATTACTTGAATGTGTTTCCTCATTAAATGCTGGGGCGAGCGGGCTTTAAACACCAAACGCCACGGGGGGCAATTCTGCTGATATTTGCATTTTACACCTGGGTCACCTCATGAATTGCCTGTCCTTGAGGAAAATATGATTGGCTGAACTAGAATGGCCTGTGTCAGTGACCACATGTAACACACTTTACCACAGAAGCCGTTGTTGTGTCCAGGTACTACGGACTGTCTGTGTGGTTCCCGGACGTCATCAAGCACCTTCAGGCCGATGAGTACGCCTCCAGAGTGAAGATTCACAACAACGAACACATTGAAGACTTCACCTTCAACTTCACCCTGGAAAACCAGATCCACAGGAACTCTGTTTTTCTAAATGACAGGTAAAAAGCTTTCTCAGACAAGGCTTCGTGATCACGATTAAGAAACTGCTGCAGTGAAACACCTTTCGGTCCAAACCTGTTAGCCTTCCTCGGCGCAGTGCTGTGGTTAAAGCTAGCCGCCTGTCCCGTTGGGGGATAGCAGCACTATTCGTCATTCCCACAAACAACACACCGCTGCTGGTAATATTAATCCTGCCTCCTTTATCTGCCTCACCACCAGGAAATTAAAAGGCTTATCTCTCCCTCTCCCTCTCTCTTTCCTTCTTTCTCACCCTCTCTCAGCCGTACACACACCTCTGTTCCCTCTCCTCCTGGTTATGATTCTCACTTACACAAAGGCCACGGAGGAGATGCATCAATATGCCGTTTTTGTTCTTTTCCATCGTCACTGGAGCCAGAATGCACGTTTATTAAGAGATTAAATCGAGACCAATATCGTGATACCGTGTACAGCAGCATGCAACAGATACACAGATCAATAACAGACTGGTAAGCTGAATCACATTAGACATGCTGAGGGAAGGACATGATGGTCTTTCCTTAAGCAGTGGTACTTTTACTTTGTTTGCATCTAAAATTTTACTAAAGTAAAAGTACAGCAAGTATTAGCAGCGATATTCCCGTTCTTCTCTCAGGTTTCATTGTTTATCTGTCCAGCTGTCAAATTGCTCTCACCCTCACCGGTCCCATAACGTCGTTTTCGGCCGCAGCAGGCAGCGAAACCCACTGTGAGCTGCCTGCTCAGCACCGAATGCACCAAAAGAAATCTGTTATTATAGGTCAAAGTCAAAACTTTATCGCCACAATTCAGCAGGATGTAGTAGAGTCTATGTTTAGCAGAGGAGATCTAAATTTATTTTGGATAGTGATCGTGTGGCTGTGCATGCAGCAAACTGCAGTGACTCTGCACAAACATTTTTTTCAAAGGAAGATAGTTCAGTATCAGCACCTTCGCTGTTAGAAACGTGTTTCCAGTCCTGCTTTACGGGTTGATACTCTTGATCTTTCTAACATTCATTTCCTCCCCTGTCTGCTTCCACCTCTCCCCAGGTTTATCAGAATGAAGTTCAAGGCGGTCACATTCATCGACTCATCTTTCCTCAACTGCTATTTCGAAGATGTGTCCTCAGTAGGCTCCGTCTTCAAAAACTGCACCTTTGTAGACTCCTTCTTCTACAACACGGGCGAGTATATACCAGCGAAATTCACTCGCAGGCAGAGCGTTCCTCTCCTGCACACAGCTCCCTGTTCTCAGGTGTTTTCCTTCCACCCCAGAAAATCCTATTATGCTGTAGATGCCTTTCACATAAGTCTCCATCAGTCTCTCTGTCTCTTTCAGACAGTTCATTTTAGGTCTAATGTCCAAGCTTCGGGCTTAGAGAAGAAAGAATGGGTTTGAGCATTTATGGCTTTGCTTTATGTCACTAAAATACTGCTTAACCTCTGTGCCCCTGCACAGATTGCCTCTCTGAACTCGGGTGACTGTAGTTAACAAAGAAACTGAGCCCGACTGAGCTGCAGAGCACTAAAGATGACAATTTCTAAAACCACAAAGTGATGCTTTTTTTGTTTCAGACGCTTGCATAAAATTCAGGATAGTAAGGAATTTTAACTTCCTAAAGGGAGCTTTCCCAGTGCACTTGCTGAATAATTCATCACAGCGTGTTTTGTTTTGAGAAAGACGTTGGAAGCAATGCATCTGCAGCAGCATCTGAAACATCAGGCCGTACCTTTTCTAAATCCAGGCTGTGATATAAAAGTGCAGCCCAATCATTTCGGGGCTGACAACAACACAAGCAGGAAGAGAAGGAAAGGCAGGAGAGGCATTTTAAATGTTCTGAGAGAACTGGAGCTGAATCAGACCTTGTGGGAGCACTGGGTGGAAAAACAGTTCCCTCCAGCGCTCGGGAAAGCGCTGAACATGGAAACAGTAAGGGCACGTCAGGTTGCTGGTAATGCCCCGTGGGAAATGAAGTCTCTTTGCCCCCAGCAATGTGTCTCTAGAGAGCAGAGGATAAAGAGAAACGAGGAGAGACGGAATGAGAGAGGGAGGGAGGGAGGGAGGAGTGTGTCATTAGAGCAGAGGTGAGAGCAGGCAATGTTTTCTCATTGCTGCAGCTGCTGAGGTTTATTAATACACCATTTCTATTTATGGAGAGAGCCCACACACTTTTGAACTACAAGGAGTATTAGTATACACACATATATATATATACATAAATGTATTTTGGGTCCCCTGGGAGTCGGGGGTGGCATTAGAATAAGATGATGATGATAAATTTCAGCACAGTGTGAAAACTGTACTCTTGTCTCTCACATTTACAGATATCAATGACGCCAAACTAACAAATTCCAGGGTGATCAACAGCTCCTTCCACCACAACAAGACAGGCTGTCAGATGACGTTTGAAGATGATTACAGTGCCTACTGGGTCTACTTCGTCAACTTCCTGGGAACGCTGGCGGTGCTGCCCGGAAACATCGTCTCTGCGCTTCTCATGGACAAAATAGGACGCCTTAGCATGTTGGGTACATAACATTCTCTCTGGTCTTTGAGGACCTGCTCTGACTTTTTGTTTGGGCTATAGATAGCAGCCTTTTCTCTTGCAAAATGTCTCGATGCCTTGCGATGTTGGCCTTTGCATCCTCAGTGACCTCTGGTGACGTGAATGAGGCTATTTTGTGTGTGGGGTGTAAAAGATGTTGTGTGTTGTGATGCTGTGTCCTGCAGGAGGCTCCATGGTGCTGTCAGGCATCAGCTGCTTCTTCCTCTGGTTCGGCACCAGTGAGTCGATGATGATCTTCATGCTCTGCCTCTACAACGGCCTCAGTATCTCGGCCTGGAACTCCCTGGATGTGGTCACCACTGAGCTGTACCCGACAGACAGGAGGTGAGAGCTGCACCCAGAAATCGGTTAGACCAAAACAGTATTAGGGAGAGGTTGGTTAACCCTTTTCTGATGCCATGAACTTCTTTGTTTGGAAGACAGGAAGTCCTCACTATTCTTCAGCCACTGCTTCAGAGCACATCTGGTTATTATTATCTGGTTATTTTCAGTTATAGAACAGTTCCACATTCATACATGAGAAATTTACTGTAGTTTTTCTGAAAAAAAAAAGCAGCATAGTAGCTACTTCAAATTAATGAAATGAAATGACACAAACATACATAACTGACACTCTCCTCTATATCTCCCTTGTCCCCTTGTTTTCAGGGGCACAGGCTTTGGCTTCTGTAATGCCATGTGTAAGCTGGCAGCGGTGCTGGGCAACCTGATCTTTGGCTCGCTGGTTGGCATCACCAAGGCTATCCCCATTCTGCTGGCATCGTCCGTGTTGGTTGGCGGCGGCCTGGTGGGGCTCCGACTGCCAGACACGCGTGCCAATGTCCTCATGTAAACCTCAACGTAGAACAGTATGTTGTTTACCAGGTATTTGCTCCGTTTACCGAATAATCCATTTATGGACTACAGTATGGTTTATTTGAATATCACTAAAACAAGCATTGCTGTAATCATCCCAGTATTTATTATTTGACAAACAATGTTATCATGTCCACAAACACTCAAATACAGGACAGTAATTGTTATTCTGTTATTTCTGAGTAAAATACCTGGTAAATTAGGACGAAATGCAGTTAAACCTAACAGAGAGCTGTAGATATAAAGAGTCTGAAGACAACAATCAAAAGCTGCAAATCTGCACGGTGTCAGTGGCTTTTTACCAAAGCCCTGGGCACTGTCACAGGAATTCGAGATGAAAAGGTTATTCTCATGAAACAAGCTGGAATTATTAGTGGTTTTAACACTCTGTATATCAGCAGCTCATTATCTACCATGAGCTGTTTCACACGTGCAACCCACAAACGCATGTGTCAAAGCTGCAAAAGGCTTGGGCTTCTAAAAGAAAACATCCCCGTTCCAAATCCTGATCATGTGTGCTCAGATTAAAGGACTAGTTTGACATTTTTGGAAAATAGGATGGTGAGAATCTACCAGCAGAAGTTGGTTAGCTTAGCATATAAAGACTGGATCTTTGGACAGAGCCAGGCTAGCTGTTTCCCTCTGCTTCCAGTTTTGTTGAACTATGCCTTTAAGCACAAATCATTTTGTAACAGCTGAGTATTTGTGATTGTTTCTGTTTGTTTAGTATCTTATGTGTGTTATTTATTACCCGTGATCAGTATTTCATTAATGTTTGACGATGTTCAAGCCTTTTGCTGCCATTTGCAAGAATGACAAGGCCATAGAAAAAAAAAACAACAACGATACAGTAGTTTAGTCGAAACTGGCAACTTCAGCAGCTACATTTCTAAAGTGACAAGAAGTTTACATTTTCTGCTTTTTACAGTCAGAGACTTTTGAGATTGGAAACCTTTTGTCTGAATGCTTCCTCTCTCCCTCTCTTGTGTCTGTGTTGTGTTCGTCTCGTGGCGCTGAGCTCACCATGAAGGGCTTTGCTCTCCGTCGTAATCTGATCTGTCAAGAAGAATTTATACCGTAGGAAACCTCTGCTGTTATAGAAATCTGCTCTCCTCCTTGTGTTCGTTTTTTTTTCTCTCTCTCTCTGTCATGGTTTCCTCATAGTGTCTCTCGACCTGTCTTGTCCTCTTGCTCTGTTTATCTCCTGCTGCCTTGCTGCTGATCCCTCCAGAACTCAGAGGCCTTTCTCAAATGTCGTGCCTCTCTCTCCATTGAGCTTGTCTCTCCTTCCAAACCTCCCTGGAAGCTTTGCTGCTCTGTCCTGCTTTTTTGGTCTCTCATCTCTTGATACTGCAGTGTGTATGTGTGTGTGTGTGTGTGTGTGTGTGTGTGTGTGTGTGTGTGAGTGTGTAGTGTGTGTGTGTCCAGACAAACACAGTGAGCATCTCATATGTTAAAAGCCAAGTTTTTGGTCATGTTTGTTTCTAATACCAAGAAACAGAGAATCTGATCCACATGATAAAGTGAAATTAAAAGCCATGCAAAAAAGGGTCACTTCACCCAAATTTAAAAAAAAAAACAAAACAAACATTTTTACTAGTCATGCAGAAAGCTTCAGAATTCCTAAGCGGAGATTTCAGCCATCAGTGTAATGGAGTTGAGTAAAAATGTGTTTGTACTGCTCTAAGGCTGCGTTCAGACCAGCTTCAGCCCCTAAAACACAGGCCTGTCTGTCATCTGAAGGGAACCAGCCCATCAGCGTAGCAGTGTTTTGAGATAAATGCTAACACCAGCATGCTAACACTCTCACAGTGTCTGTGCCAACATGCTGATGGGATGTCATTAGTTTTGCAGGTGTTTTGTCGTAAACCTATGAACTGGACATATTAAACGTTTGACCTGATGATGGTGTTATATGAAAACTTAAAGGATTACGGTTCATCTTTTGGAGACCAGGAATGTCATTTCAAAAATCTGATGGCAAACCGTCCAATAGTTGTTTAGATGTTTCAGCCGGGACTGAAGTGGTGGACTGACCGTCCATAGTGTGACTAAAAGTTCAACAGGGACGTTTCTTTTCTGGAAACTATGTGCTCGTTTACTCTGGATAAACAACAGAACACTGTCAACAGTTGTCATGGGGACTGTTTCCCTGGTAAAACATGGATCCAGTGGAAACCGTTTAGAGCTCTGTGGATTACCCAGACTGATTGGGACATTTGTCTCTGGAAAGACATGTTACTGCTGAGTTTTTCAAATTAGGCCACATTGTCCAGTGCTGTGAGCAACACACACAAAAGTCCTCTCATTCATCTCCACTTTACTGAGGTTCAGGCAGAAATCCTGGACGGGGATGCTGGAGCAGCATAAAACTAATACCGTCTGCATGTCCAGGTAGCACTACAGTAAATAAAAAATATGTTTTTTTTGTGATTTGGATGAACAGACCCTTTAAAACCTCTTCTGAATGGTACTCTTGCTGCTACAGTGTCAGTGCATTGATGTTAAAATGATTTAGGTAATTTGTAGAATAAAATCCTGTGGTATGTTCTGGGTTTGTTCAGTCGCACGAAAAGCTCAGTTAAGACAAAAGTAGAGCACACGTTTGATTCAGTTCTTTTCCGATCAGTTTGAAGATGATGATGATTAGTGTCAACACGCTGTGTGTGGTGGTGTTCTGTTGATAATATCATGTTTCTGAGTGCAGAGCACGACCTCCTACATTTAGCTTGCTTCTCATCAGGTTTACATTTTCTTCTGAGTGAAATGCAGCTCTGTGGAGCTACGAGTCTGATGCTGTGTCTGTCTGCTCGTCTGCACCGTCCCCTCCTCCAAACACCGCCACCTGCGCTGAACAAACTCACTTTACATCACTGTTTCCAAAAAAAGAAATCCTGCATGTTTGTTACTGAAGTCCCTCTGTTGTGTGTGTGATTTTTTTTTTCTGTTTTGGTGTCTTATGCTGTTCCTCTGCAGGAGGACGCAAACATGTGATCCCCGGGTCAAAGGTGAATGTATCATTCTCGTGTGTTGTCAGATTTGTTGTGGACAGGTGTTCATTATACTGAGTTGTCATTGTGAAAGATCAGGGCGGTGGTTCAACAGGATGTTATCTAGCAGGGCTGGTCAAATCTGCTTTAATAGAAGGTTTCCACTGAGATTAATCGTTATCCTAAAGTCACTGAAGCACGAATGGAAGTGCCAAAATTGTGACTTTCAGATTTGAAAACCTCTGCTGTCGAACGATATGTGGAGGCGTGTGTAAAAAAAAAAATAACAGTAATAATAACCTGTCCTTGATATGATTTATTTTGATAAGAAAAGGCTCAAGTGAATGCGGTGTAAAGGTGGATTCCTCCGGTGTCTACATGTTGAATAAAGAGTTTCATTTGAACAGCTGTGTTCAGCGTTTTGTTTAGTGCGTTCAGTGTCCGTCCACTGACACCAGCAGATGGCGCCATTTATTCACCCGGTCAGGCTGTGGGAGTTGTTCAGAGACTGTTGAGGAGCCTTGTTTTTATGACTCACTTCTTAATAACAGTGTTTTTGATTGTTTTGATGCAGATGATGCGATCACGTCGACACAGAGCAGAGTTTGTGTGTCTGTGTGCAAGTCTGTGGATGTGTGTGTGTGGTTTGTTGACATAAATCCTGTCACACACTCGTGTTGTCTATGAATTGACGATGAGATAAACCTCTACATTCAGAAGTGCTTATTACTAAAACCGCTCTATGTGGCGAAGCAATGAAGAAATAGTCCAATGTATGTTTTAATGAACAGACGTGTCAGCGTCATGTATGAGAACAGGAATAAACAATTTCTTATTGTTCATGTTCAACTAAACACAGATCAGTAAACACACATACATATATATGTGTGTGTTTATACACAAAAAAGTTTCATTTTGTGTTATTTTCCCTCTTATTTCTACAGTATGAAAACACTGAAAACAGGCTTTTGTTGTTAAACCGTAAACCACAACCATATAAACTGAATTATTTTAAAATTAATCATATATAAAAACATATATTAACATATTTACCATTTGTCCACACATTCCTTCTCCTATATCTGTCTCAGACTCACACACTCACACACACAAAAACACTGCGCTGCTGTATTAAAAGCAATAATTCTACCCATAGGAACAAAGCATGTTTACTACAGTATAAATGCAGAGGTCCTCTTTTTGGATTCCTGCCACAGAGAACATTTCCCTCCCCAACAAAATATAGATCAAAACCAGTTTTTTGGTAACGTGTCCGGTAGGACTCTCTTAGACAGATAAGCTCATGGTCTTGCCTTTAGAGGCCCTGAAGTATTTCGTGGCGCCCACAGACCTGGACATGAGGAGAAAGAGGAAAGGGTCCAGCGTGGCATGGAGGCAGCACAAACACACCGCCACGTTAAAATACGTGTACAGATCCTCTGTTCCGTTCACAAACAGTTGCACATAATGGACAAAGTGCAGGACTCCGGCTGGTGTGAAACACACCAGGAAGATGACAAACACCAGTGAGCTGGCCTGGATGTACATTTTCCAGTCGTGGTGTGATTGGTTGAGCTCACACATGACTCGGGTGTAGCACACAACAGTGATCACCAGTGGCACCAGGAGGCCCAGGATGGTCAGGATCAGGTTGTAGTAGAGCAGGAAGATGAAGGAGTCTTCTAACAGGGGCAGTACGTCGTGGCAGGTGATGCGTCCCAGCTGAGGGAGCCGATAGGTCTGCTGGATGAGGAGCTCGGGGACGATGGCGGCTCCAAACACCAGCCATATGGCCATGGTGACCCAGGCGGTGCACATCCTCTTGGGGAGAGCTTTGTACCTGAACGGGTGCACTACAGCCAGGTAGCGCTTGATGCTGATGCAGGCCAGCGCCTGGGCCGAGCAGTAGAGGTTGCCATAGAAACAGGCCGTGACCACTCGACAGGCTGCCTCTCCGAAAGCCCAGTCGTTTCCATGGAGATGGTAGTGAGCCTTGAAGAAGAGGGAGAGGAGGAGGAAGAGGTCGGAGACGGCCAGGCTGCAGTACAGGATGGCAGAGGACACCTTCCTAATTTTAGAGGCCAGCACGCACAAGATGGTAACGTTGGCTGGGATCCCAACAGTAACCACCAAAATATAAATAAGGGGGATGATCCGGGTGCTGAGAGGGCCGCCGAGGTACCCTGCTGTGCTGTTGCTTAGGAACAACAGTTCTGGAGGGTACCGAGATGAGATGGTTTTGTTTGTAGTTTGAGTCCCATTTAGATCAGAGGCGCTCTTTGGAAAGAGTTTTGCAACAAACGTTCTGGGGTTGGGAAAGGGAACATAGGAGCTGTTCGTCTTTTTACTGTTCCTTTTCCCTGCAACAAAAACAAGAAAACACGAAAGTTAATGGTAATTTTAATATTCATTTTACTTTAATGTATTTTGTCGAAATAAAATTCGACTGTGTCATCATCACTAAACATTACGACGTGATCCTGATCAGGTCTGAAACTAACTCTGCTTTTTACAGTAGATAAATCTGTTGTTTATTTTCTACATTTATCGATTCATCTTTTTGGAAAATGTAGTAGAAATGTCAGAAAGCAGGGGAAAAAAAATGATCGTTGCCAAATCCTGATAATGAACCACCTTGTGTTGTACTGCTGTTTGAGTTAGAGAGAAACCTACTCGACAAGTTGGAGCTTGCTTTTATTCAGATTCCACAGATTAGAAGTCAACTCAACCAGAGATTTGCTTTCACTAAAAAATAAACCTGATATGTGTAGGATTAAAAGGATATAGAAATGTTATAAAAGAAACTTAATCACATAAGAAGGTTATTCTTAAACTAAACTTTGATAAGAAAATCTTACCTTGTTTTTGAAGTGTATCACTTATACAGAGAACAAAAAGGAGAAAAAAGAGAACTTTTCCCATCTTTTCCTTTCGTTATCTAACAGCACTCGGCTCAAGTGTCTCACTGCAAGGCGTGCTTCTCTCTGGTAATGTATTCTCCACTTCACACTCTGCTGTTCAGTGGCCCCTCAGTCTGCCACTCTGTGGGTGTATTCAAGTCGGAAAAACCTCCCCCAGCCTGTCAAATAAGGACAGAAAGAAAATATCGTCACTGGCCGCCTTTAGGTTCTTCTTTGAAATGCAAAGGGGGAAGCTTTACCTTCATGCCAGATCTTTATCACGCTCTTGTACTCTTTTCTGATCAGAGTTGACAATAGTAAACCACAATCTTCTGTTTAAGTATCTACCACAACCTGTTGGCTTTATTCTTTGTTTTCCTTTCTACGTTTCTTCTTAAATTCTTCCTTAAAGGTGCACTGAGAATATTAATTTCTATCAAATGGAAATATTTACACTGTCATAAATGTCAGCCTCACATTCGGTGTACGGTGCATTTACAGACATCAGGCACTTTTTTGTCCCAGTGTTATGATCCGTCTGAGGACATGGAGTGAGGTAAAGAGGCCACTGAATAAACGAGGAAACGTCTGCGTGAACATGATAAAGCTTGTCCAAACACGAAGAGAAGTGTTCAGTTTTCACTTCCTGTCTTTTAAAAAAAAAAATCTTTTATACGTGGAGACATTTTACTAATGACTTGTCATGTTTTGGTTCATAAAAACCCGTTAGAAAGCTGCGTGCTGATGTTTATCTCTAACTTCAATTCAAGTTTTCTGCTTTTTTAAAAATCACTTTAACTGAGTTGTGTCACAGTCTTCAGGACACACACAGGTTAAAGCAATATTTGTGTATTTTTATTTGCGAATTCCAGTGGATGTTTTATTATTTGGGTCCTAACGTCCAGCTGATCACAGATGTGACTCGTGTCTTGTTTTTATTCTGATCTGTTTCTGAGAAATGTGTGAAGAGATTCAGTTCCAGAATCTGTTTGAACTCAGGTTAACCACATGCTGGCCCATGCAGATGTGTGACATCTATATCCTGCTCATGACGTTATCCCTGACATGCAACTAAAAAAAAACTAATGACTCAAAAGGAAAAGCAAAGAAGCGCATCAACTTCACGCTGCAGTTAAATTTAACATCGAACCGAAAAACAAACACCGAGTGTTTTTTGAACTTGTTTTAATATTTGACAAGGCGTAGAAAAAAGTCAGAGGATGTTACCAATCTAATTTTTCCAAGGCATTTTTATTTAAGTATTTTTAACAGATTCAATAATGTAAGGAGGCAAATGATGGATACAGAAGCTGAGCTCTAACAGTTTTACCTTCTGCGTACATTACAAACTAATCTAAAAAAGAAGTTCAGTTCACACTCAGACGCTCAGGCTTTCACCCATTAGTGAAGCTGAGAAGTGAAAGTGTCAGAGAGGAAATCAGCTTTTTCCCACAAGAGGGCGATGTGTATCTTTCATCACAGGATCATTTTATATTCCTTTGCTTTTTGCACATTTTCTGAATTTAGAAGCCGTTTAATGTCGTCATCCTTTTTCTTCTTGAAGTTGTTAAGTGCTGGCAAAAATACACCCCTGGTTTCTGTAGTACGTAGCCTTGTATGGAGGCAGAAACTATGATGGTATCTCTAAAATACCTCATTGCTGGAAGTCAGAGATAAGTGGTCATTTGGACAGTTTCCTGTGTTGTTCTTTTCTGTTCTTTTTTTCATGCTGTCTGCTGTGTAGTTACATAAACACCATTAAACCAGTCGGTGGCTCTGGGACAGAATTGAATGTCTTCTTATAATTCTTGCTTCTGTGCAAAGCCACTGTAACAGGTGCCATATAAATGGTCCAACCATAGTACTGTAGTACCATGTAAGTCTGACTCATTGTGTAATTGTACTGTCACTGTAGTGAGGAGGACCGGAAGAAACAGTGATCTCAGTTGCAGAGCATGTCCTGTCACTGTGGGTTTCTGGCTCTTTGAGGTTTGTGTGCCAACGTTATCCTTAACTGGTTTGGAGATACATGGAATTCCAACTAGCGTGTGTGAGGTGTGTAAAAAAAAAAAAACTTCCCTCTCCAACAAATGTTTTCATTGAAGGCAGCTCTCCTTGGTTTTCCTTAGACTTCAACAGATCTGGGTTACGGTTAAATTACCGTAACCCAGATGTATTGTGTAATGTATTAAATTATTACACAATACATTGCTTTAAAGCCGAACAAGTGACGCAACTTTACAGTGACTCTACAAAAAAAGAATGTTACTGTGTTTTCGCCAATGTCGCCCAACCAATTTACCTGAGGGAAATTTTAATGGTCCCTTACTAGAGGATTTCAGATTAATGCTAGTGACGTCTACATTTTTATTTTCGAGGGACATTTCGTGCTTTTGACCACATTCATGTCACAGTATCCTGACTTGGTTCAAGGTTTAGTGGTTCTTTACCTCGGACCACATACACGATTTCCCTTCTTTTGTCTAAGCTTCAAACGCTGCCAACCCAACAGCCCCCAGTGCACGATGAACTTGCCATTCGTGACCATCACTTTGCCACTTCCTGAAAAGGGAAGAGCCCCGGAGAACAAAGAAAGGACAACTCAAAACTGGGCCAAACACAGTGGAAGGAAGTGGTGCGGCAGTAGATACTAGATGTTTGCTATAGCCTGTTTTGACTGACCTACAGTTTATTTGGAAGGAATTTGTTCAGGGCACAAAGGATGTGGGCATGATGTTGTACCTTTTTGGTGTGAGACTTTTAGTTCCCTTTCTCTAAACTGACCAAAGAGCTAAAGTGAATGCCAATTTTGGGACTTCAGTATATACAAGATAAGAGAAGAGAAGGTAAATCCTCCAGCAAATCAGTCGTTTGCCTCTATTTAACGCATGCATTCATCTTCCAGATGCCACTTCCATAAGCAGCTGATATGACCGGCCAAAAAAAAAACCAAAAACCCTGATAATCCCGTCAGAATCCATCATATCTCACTCTTTCACTTTCTAACAGTCTTTTCAGGATACTTTAATCAAAAGACAAACAGCTTGAGTTCACTTCCTGGTGACAGATGTCGTTCCGCCTCACGAACATAATCACTTTATATACTGCGAGGTTTACACAGGTGATTTTGAAAGTTATTATTTTGAGCTCTTTAAAATCACAGGCCTTCTTCTGTCTGATGGACCAAAATACATCAGGTTCCTCTTTCAGTATTATTTTTTCTTTTGTCTGATACACAGTCTGATGCATCCTGTATCTAACTGCTGGATCTGGTTTTCAGACATGTACGTCTGAATCATACCAGATGGTCAAAATTGAGACCCTGTGTGTGGGTGGCAGGTTAGTCTACCTCTCTCTTTCTCTTCATCTTTTCGTGCCAAAGCTGGTGCATTCCTGCGACCCTTTTCCCAAGGCCTGTTCTGACAGGCTGAAGGCCAGAGACTGATAAATGTCTGTACAGAAACCAACAGGAATTAAACTTGTTAAACACTGGCCTGGAATCACTCTGGACTTATCCTCCCACAATCTGTATCCTGTCGCCTTTTTAGGTAGGAATGAGTTGGTGTTAGTTCAGGAACGCCCAATCACAGCAGGCAGCCAGAGCCACATGACCTCAACACAACCTCGCAAAATTTAAAGCAGTATTTAATAATAATAATAATAATAATAATAATAATAATAATAATAATAATAATAATAATAATAATAATAATATATTAGCACGACAGGATCCCATATCCCAAAGTTGGTGTTAATAATGAGAGACAGGTCACTGTGACAAACATTTTTGTGAGGAAGTGGGTTTGGTGCGGCTGTCTGTGAGCTCAGATACTGAGTCCCAGTGGACTTCAGCTCAGGATGAATGAGTCAGGCTGCTCTCACCCCATCCTGGCCCCAGGATCTGCCTCCCACAACGTCAGAAACTAGAAAAGTAACCAGCACATTTCTCTTTCTTTCTCATAAAAACACTTTCTCTCTGTCCTACCTAATTTTTGTTTTTCAGGTACTGTTCTCTGTCCTCATTTCTGAGCTCTTTGACTACAGACCTCCCAGAGACAGCAGACACATGAAGGCAAACACTCCCACGACATCAGCTTGTTTGATCTTGACCTCTGTCTCACTGTGAGCAAAACAGAAAATAAATATCATGTGATCTCCTGGAAACAGAGGCCATTAGAGTCTGAACAGAAAGTTTACCTAAACCAGTAAACAAAAACTTATAATTTGCTCTAAGATCATCTTACAGGCTTTGGTCCTTCCCACTCTGCATCTGATATGGTGAGTATACAAACAGGAAGCACATAAACATCTCTAGGGAAAATACTTCATGTCAAACAAGTAATGTGTTTATCTAAAAATCCTCGGAAAGTTCTCATCCCATCGTTCAAACAAATATCAGAAACATGTTCACACATTTCAGTTCAGTCTACCCAGTGTTTCCTGTTTTATTTTGAAATTACCTCCCTTGTCTGTCAGTTATGGTGTCACTTTGTGATTGTCAGTCCAGTTTGCTTCCTGTTCAGTTCAGTTCTTTCGAGTTTTCAAGTTTTCTTGGGGTATTTCCTGTTCTTGTTCCAGAGTTTTCCCCGTGTGTGTGTGTGTGTGTGTGTGTGTGTGTGTGTGTGTGTGTGTGTGTGTGTGTGTGTGTGTGTGTGTGTGTGTGTGTGTGTGTGTGTGTACAGATTTCCTGAGTTTTGTCCCTGCCTGCCTGGACTCCAGTTCCTCCACCCGTCAGCCTGTGTGAGCCAGTTTTCTTATGAAAACATCTTCACTGAATCAGAATCAGTTCCTAACCATGGTGGCAAAATGCTGCCCCCACCATACCAGAGCCATCAGATCCCCTCAGTGTAGGGGTCAAGCCTTCAGGCCTGTGCATGAACTCGCCCGCTCGTGGATGGAGGGTCACTGATCTGACAGTGTCTTTCACACAGATCTAAACGCAGAAGTCACTGTTCCTATTCAAACACAGTCCAGCTGATCAGTCTCTGATCAGACTGAAGCTTCCGCTGACTGTGCGCCAAAAATTCACCCTTCATTCAAAGTCACTCGCTTCCTCCTCATTCCATCTTGATAGAAAACCAGAACGAGCTGGTGCTGCTCAGCATTTTTTCCACAGAGCATGACCGGAGGTTAACTGTTTAACCGTACAGTAAGTTTGTTTGCTCTAGTTTGTGACTTAAATGTGATTTAATGTTTGTGTTTTGTTCTCACTTCACACTCTTGTATTGTTTTATACAGAAAGTTCTGGAACTGTCCACTTGAAATGTATTTCCTGTTCATTTTGATATTTTTTACCAAGTTGCTGGTGCATGATTATTTATTTCAGTAATTCATTAAATGTACGTCTATGTATTTTACAAGTTACATTTACTTTTCAGGCACTGTATTTAAACACCCTGTATTGCTCACTGCTTTCCGATTTAGGTTTGGTTTTGTGTTAATTTTGAAAATACATCATTTTATTTATT
Source organism: Toxotes jaculatrix (assembly GCF_017976425.1). NCBI lineage: Eukaryota > Metazoa > Chordata > Actinopteri > Toxotidae > Toxotes > Toxotes jaculatrix. Next base: position 23,143,841 of record NC_054409.1, on the reverse strand, counting down.
TATTTTATTTATTTTTCAGAACAGTGTCCCTTTGTCTTTAGAACCAGCCACGTCCAGCTTCACTCGGCGCTGACACACTAACGGTTTAATTGGATCAGGTCGTTGTTGGGTGACGGGAACTGTGACATCAGGCGGCAGGAATTTGAGGCTGCGTGCGGCGCTGACTGCTGTGATCCGGGGCCGTCTCGGACTTTGGGGCGGAACCCAAACATTAAGATTCACTGACTGATCAACAGCCTTAGAAAGAGTCTGGGAAAGGAACGAGAAACACGGACAGCTCGAACCCGGATTAACGATATTTGATACCGTTTTTTTTCCCCCTTCTGTTTTTATTTGTTTTCTCCAGCAAAATGTTTTCTGTGTTTTCAAAAACTTTGCTGATGGTTGTGGGATGTGCATGTGCTGCCACGGCTGCAGCCAACAACGGTAAGAAGACTGAAGTTTGTCTCTAATGAATTCAAACGAACATGGATCATATATGATAGAATTTTACTTTATTATTATTGATATAAGTTGAGAAGATTAGTTGATTTATCATTAATTAGCAACTGTATTGACAGTTTCAGTCATTTTTCAAGCAGAAATAGAAACAAAATGCTAAAATATTCTGTGTGTCCAGCTTCATAATGCGATGATTCATTGGTTTTCTTTGACTGTTTTTGGCTTTTTGGACTTTTAGATGAACAAAAAAAAAAAAAAACCCATTTGATGATGTCCCTTAGTTTTTATTAAAAGCTGATCTGCATGTTTCAGTTTCGATCAATTCCTTAGTCTGTAAAATGTCACAAAAAAAATGTCCTCCCAAGGTGGCAACAAAAAGAGACTTAATCAATGAATTGATTCAAAAATCGGAACAGTTGCCTATTACTTTACTGCTGATCAGTTGATTAAGTTTCAGCTCTATGATATGAATCATGATATGAATAAAATTATCAGTTAATACCTTAATTAAACATTCTTTCCCTTTTTGTTCTCTCTCTCTCTTCAGGAACCATGCGGGGGCGAACTTTTGTCTTTTTTGACAAGTCGGTCACAGACGAACCAATAGACCTGGATTATCTTTATCGAGATGATGAGGCTTCTGGATGGAATCGTTCTAAAAGTGGTCGGTTGCATAATCCAAACATCACCAAGAGGCTGGAAATCTCAGAGGAAGCGCGGCTGTTTCTCTCAGGCTCTGTGTCCACCATCCTCATACCGTCCTTCTACACACTGGTCTGCCTCATCAGCATGCCAATCAATATCTGTGCGGTGGTGGCCTTCACCCTGAGGATCCGACCCAAGAAGCCAGCAGCGATCTATATGCTGAATCTGGCCTGCGCCGATCTGATCTTCGCCATGCTGCTGCCCTTCAAGATCTCTTACCACTTCAGTGGCAACAACTGGATATTCGGCCCGCTCATGTGCCGCGTGGTCACTGCAGCCTTTTACTGGAACATGTATTGCTCTGTCCTGCTCATAGCTTGCATCAGTGTGGACCGCCTTCTTGCTGTAGTCTATCCCATTGACTCCCTGTCTTGGAGAAGGCCACGGAACTCAGTCGTGGCCTGCGTGTCCATGTGGATATTATCCTTCGTCGGCTCCGTGCCCCTTGTCCTCTCTGAACAGACTGTTCACCTTAGTCAGTTGAACATCACCACTTGCCACGATGTCCAGTCTGCAGATAAAGTCATTTGGAACTACAGGATCTACCTTATCACCCTGTGCTGTGCCCTCTTCTTCTTGCCCATGCTTGTCACAGTGGCGTCCTACACTCGGGTGATCTGGTCGCTGAGCAGGGTCTCAGGCGCGGTTCTGGGACATTCGCGAAGAAGAACAAGAGCGGTGGTGATGGCTTTAACGGTGCTGGTGATGTTTGTCCTGTGCTTCATGCCCACAAACTGTCTGCTGCTGGCACACTACCTGCAGTTTAACGAGGGCGTTAAGAAGAGTGAAGAAACCCCTGATGGCTCCTACGCTGCCTATCTGGTCTTCATGTGTTTGGGAAGTCTGAACTGCGTCCTGGACCCCCTGGTCTACTACTTTGGATCATCCCAGTGCCAGAGACAACTGTCCAGCGCGCTCAGGTGTCAGAAGACTTCGGGGGGTGGCAGGTTCAGTCATTCATCATCTGATTCATACAGATCCAGCTCCAGAACAATTCTGAAATCCAGATGCACAGAAAGCTCCAAAATAAACGCTTCAGTCACCAAAACGGACTCTTTCCAAGCGGATCTCAGCAGCCAGTACAAGAAGCTACTGGTCTGATCGACTGTCCCACCGAGCAGATGTGACTGCAGGACCTGACTGACCCTTACCTGTGATTTCAAAGGTTATGAAACAGGAGACATTTTGGATTGTGAAGGCCAAGTAAAAGAAACAGAGCACAGAGCTAATCTGCGAGGTTTATCCCACACTCCAGCTGAACCCCTGATCATCCCAACAGAAAACAGTTCAAAATATTTTCATAACAGCAGCTGTGCCATGACAGATGTGCAGTTTGAGTGATGAAGTAATAACAAAAAAAAAACTATGTAAGGAAGGAAGTAGAGACGAGATAAGAATGTGCTTTCTAACAGAGTCCAGCTAAACATTTGATGCTATGAAATGCTTTTATTTTTACACTGTACGTGTCAGAGCTTATGAGTTTATAATCTAAGTCTATTACAATTTAATGGAAATGCTATTTTATACTTGCTGTTTTTTTATGGATAAATTTGCTGAAAAGTTTATTTTCAAGCACTTATGTTTCATGTTTTACTTTTTTTTTTATTTTTTTTAAATGTACCACACGTTTTGTGTCCAAATAAACATGTTTGTTTATCAATGTGCTTTAAAAACAGGAAACAGGTGTTACACTCCGAGTGAAACACCCACCTCGGTATAGGTAGTTTCATGCTGCCTCCTGCTGGTGAGAAAAGTGCAGTGTGTCCTTTCAAAGCTTCATTATTTTACTCTCATGCCAGAGTTTTCTCCTCCAGCAGGCAGCGCCACATTACTGCTAAAACAAAAACAAAAGATCACCCCTCTCATATACTGTGCCGGTGTTGTGTGTAGGAGAGTGTTAGTGAAGGTGTAAAGGACATGAAATACTGAAGATGGAGTTCACAAATTTTATTCCTCCAACAGATGTTTTATGGTGTAAATGCTGGAGAGGAGCCCGGTTCCCACTCCTGTGCATTATGGATTATTCAGCTACTCAGTTTATTTTCTCTCTTAATCGTTGGATTCATGAGATGTCAAAATAAAAAAAGGAGAAAAGACACATCTGCTGTATTTGAGGAAGCAGGCATTAACCAAGCTAAATTTTCTCACAGATCATCACACACAATTTATCACACACCACATCCACAAAACTGCGTATATTTTCACATGTGTAGGATTTCAGCCGCTTCTGCATTCTTCAGACGATCACATGAACAGGTCTAAATTTCTCAGACCACCGTGACTGATGCTGGGCTCTGTCTGCTGAATGAAATGCTGAGTGTTCACGGTTTACTGGAGGCTGGAGGAGATCGTTTGAGAATGTGGTTTTCGTCTACATTGAGAAAATGATCGAGGCATTAATCACCAAACTGACACAAGTAGATGACGCGAGCTAAAAACAAACAAACAAACAAACAAAACAGCCGCAGATATCAGATATGAGACATTATCAGCTGTTATCTGTTTGTAGATATCACTCATAACCATGAAAAACACAATCGTCTGTTCCGGACTACCGACAGTCTCCTGAGGTGTGCGCTGGCGCGAGCTATGCGCGGTCACCTGACTGAGTGACATCACGCAGGTGTCAAAACCGTCTGTTTTGACACCGCGTTGAACCAGCGACAAAGAGAAGCAGGACTTGGACCGCACCCGCATTCATATTATCTCTACCGTCTGTCTTCGGTCATGACTGTTAGGACACGATGGCTTCAGCCGTTTCTGGTTGTGTGCTGGCTGCAGACCTGCCTGTCGCAGAAAGGTAAGATGCTCCTGTTCGTTTCCAACACTGTTGTTGTAGAGGACGGATGTCCAGCTCAGACGGATCGCTATCGTAAAGGACGCTTCACTAAACCATATCCGTCGAATACGGACTCTGTTTGTCTGATGTTTTTTTTGGTCCTGAGTACGTTGAAAGGCTGGGTTGGAAAAATAAAAGAAAATTTTAAAGAAATATTAAAGCAGATCTTTGTAAACCAGATGGCCGAAGCTTAGAGGCCTAATTACAGGCAGGAAGTGAAGCCCGGCTCAACCAAACGAGTTTCAGGTTTAGACAAATTTTAGTGTGTTCCTGCACATAAACCTGTTGTACTTCTGCTTTTCATGTTTTCATATTGTGCCTTTCGCAGAGGACAGAGGCTTCACTGGCACCGAGACCACAGATGGGGTGTGGGTCACCCCTCAAGCCACAAAGGTCCTGACCAGTGGTCTCACAACCGTCTTCATCCCCATCATCTACATCATTGTGTTTGCTGTGGGGCTGCCCACCAACGCGATGGCCATCTGGGTATTCCTCTTCAGGACCAAGAAGAAGCACCCGTCATCGATCTACATGGCCAACCTGGCTCTGGCTGACCTGCTCTTTGTCATCTGGGTCCCCTTGAAAATAGCGTACCACTTCAACGGCAACGACTGGATCTACGGAGAGGGGCTGTGCAAAGTGCTGGTGGCGTTTTTCTACGGCAACATGTACTGCTCCATCTGCTTCATCGCCTGTATAAGTGTTCAGCGTTACTGGGCTGTGGTCCACCCGCTGTCCCGGCAGCAGAGGAGCAACTGTGTGGCTGTGTCCGTCTCCGTCACAGTCTGGGTGGTGGTCTGGCTCATCACCGTCCCTCTCTACCTGTACGATCAAACGGTCCGTATAACCAACCTCAACATCGTCACCTGCCATGACGTCACCAGGCCCAGTCAGAGGAAGACAGCAGCAGGCTACTTCCTGACAATGGGAACCCTGGGATTTGTTGCTCCCACCGTCGTGTGCATCATATCCTACATCCTCATGCTGAAGGCGCTCAGGAACAGCATGTCGGATGCCACCATTGCACTGAAGCGACGGAAGGCGGTGGTCCTGATCATCACCGTGTTGGTCATGTTCTTAGTCTGCTTCACCCCCAGTAACATCATGTTGCTGGTGCACTACATCCTCCTGCTGGGTGAAGCTCCCAACAACCTGTACGGATTCTACATCATCACCCTGTGCTTGGCGAGTCTCAACAGCTGTTTCGACCCTTTTGTTTACTACTTCATCTCGGAGGATTTCAGGGAGCACGTGAAGAACACGTTCCTCTGCAGGAGCGAGAGGACAGTGGAGAGGATGAGGGTCTCGTTCAGCGCTCTGAAATTCTCAAAGAAGAGCAACATGTACACGTCTGAGTCAGGGAACACGCAGAGCACCGGGTGCTCGTGAATCAGGTTTTTAAGCTTGTTTCTGATCATTTAACTAAAATAAAATGGATTTTTTTTTTTATTCCACTATGACTCCCTCCATCTGTGAGGAAACTTAGACTCATCTGTGGTAATTACCTCCCAGGAGGTTTGAGCTGTCACAGATACTGTTTTTTTTTTTTTTTCAAAATTTGTAAATAAATATTATTTTTATATCTTTAATAATACAACTTCTTTTTTTTTTTTTAATTTAATGCACTTTTCTTGATGCAGTTTTATTTGATGTCATTGGGACATGATTGATCGCCTTTAATCATTCTTCATGTGTCTAATCTTTGCTGTGAAGCTCGGATTTCTGACGTGGACGGAGGCTTTGAGACCCAGACCTCATGTGGGCAACATTTAACATGTTGTATGATACAAGTACTTTACAATATGTATATATCTTGTATGTGTTTTTAAAGTAATATTTTTCTCTTTTATATCTACATTTTACCGTTTGCCAATAAAACTCACTGTCCTTACTGTTACTCTGACTGTGCCGTGATATTGTGAGCCAGGCAGGCTGTTGGAAAGGTCACGCTGGGTGTTCCTTATTTTCTAAACACTAACACTAATATTTAACCTTTGCTGTCAGTTCAGGTTTGTGTATCTCTTATGTTCAAAGCCACAGGAAGACACAGAAAATACGTCCAGAATTGCTGTCATTACTTTTGTTAAACAAACTGTTAAAGTCAAAATTCACTTCTCTGCTTGAAATAACATTCGGACAGGTTAAATTTTGATCCTCTTTACAGGAGAAAAAAATATTTCATCAGGCCGTTAGGACCATATCACAATGTACAAATTCACAGCTGTACAAATTAGTTTCCCTGAGGTAAAACATATCTTACAAAATCCCTTTTATGTGTTTTGCACTCATTTAAAAATCTTTCTCTCTAGATTGCGCAACAGTTCGGACGTGGTCACGTCGTGGTTACAGTCACATATTTAAATTGATGACTAGATTCCAAGTAATGTTCTTTTTGGATTTTAGATAATCTAACTTGATAAGGGCAGACAGGGGGAGAGCACGTGATCTTAGAACAGACAAACAGGGTGTGTTTTTCACAGATACTATTGCCAAAGAGGAATCAACTGTCATTAAAAAACAAAGGATAAGTATCTGGCAAAGTTAGTACGGACCAGAGTCATAGCAAACTGAACTGCTCAGACAGAGCAACGTCTGAATACGTCACTAGTTTCACTATTTTCTAATGTGAAAGAAAGCAACAAACAGTTGGATATAGATCATTAAAAAAATGAGCAGCTGTGGTTTATAGGAAATCTTTAGTTCCAACCCAAAACAACATCAAATTCAAAGTGAACAATATAGTGAAGATGAAAATGGTTTTACAGAAATAAACAGCATAACCTTTGTTGTTGTTGTTGTTGTTGTTGTTAATTATTTTATAAATTCAAAAATATTGATTTAAAATATATTATTCAAGTTGTTTAAACCGTCAGCCTCAAGACCAGTTTGTCTTCATCCGGGCTGTTGGTGTTTCTGAGTCCTCTGGGCTCCCTGGAAACCGCCACAGACCAGTACAGGTAAGTAGGTAGTTCCTCAGCGATGACGTAACCGTCCACACGGGTAGTCTCGGGGTGTGTCCTTCACGGTTGGAAGTGTTACCGGACATTTAAGAGGTCGCTGGTGGGAGAGCGTGTGAAGACAGACCGTCCGAAGAGCAGAGACATGGATTTTACTCGCTTATTTTCGCTTCTGTTCATTTTCTGCTGCTGTTTTTCTGCCTCAAACGGCACAGGTGAGGCCGGATCTTCTTCCGTGTTTCCTGTGTCTGAGGGCCAGGTCCCCATACCGAGCGAATCAGGGTTAATCTCATCTCTAAAAGTTATTCACATTTAAGTGTTTCTGTTTTAAAAACTGTTAAAAACAGACCTGGGGCGAAGTTTAGTGGTATTGTTTTTAACTTTGAGCTTTGAAATGAAGGCGTATCTAACATTTTTAAATTTATAATAAGAAAATAATATGCGTAGGGATTAACTTATACAGATATTGTGTTAGGGCTTCGTCTGTTCTGTTAATAATTTAATCTTTTAGCCTGAAAGGTGCATAAAATACCGAGAGATGTCCGTCCCAGAGCCCAGGGCGGCGTCTCCAGGTAACTACTTCTCTCTGACCGATGTAGTTTGTTAATGATAAAACGCAGAGAAAAGCAGGAAATGCCCACTCTGGAGAAGCTGATGTTTTTGTTTTTTGCAAATGACTTAAATCATGAGTTGATTATTAATGTTTTGATGTTGTTGTTGTTGTTTTCAGGTAAACAGCGGGGGTTCTTCGGGGTTGTGGACCCTGAAAATTCAGGACAAGTTATTGTGGACCACACGACAGTAGACACGCTGAAGAGTGGCCTCACCACAGTCTTTCTCCCAATCATTTACATCATCGTTTTCGTGGTGGGACTTCCTGCCAATGGCATGGCCATCTGGGTCTTTCTCTTCAGGACCAAGAAGAAGCACCCCTCATCGATCTACATGGCCAACCTGGCTCTGGCTGATCTGCTCTTTGTCATTTGGACGCCCCTAAAAATTGCGTACCACTTAAACGGCAACAACTGGATCTACGGAGAACCGCTGTGCAAGGTCCTCGTGAGCTTCTTCTATGGGAACATGTACTGCTCCGTCCTGTTCATCACCTGCCTCAGCGTGCAGAGGTACTGGGTCGTGGCTCACCCTCTGTCCCAGCAGAGAAAGAACAACAGAGTGGCTGTTGGCGTCTGTGTGGCCATCTGGGCTTTCATCTGGCTCACCACCACTCCTCTGTACCTGTATGACCACACCGCCAAGCTCAAAGACCCCAACATAACCACCTGCCACGATGTCAACATCATACATGACACCCTAAATCCATTCCCCTCTGTCCAGCTCCCATACTACTACTTCATCTTCATGGGTATGGTTGTGTTCCTCGTCCCTTGCATAGTGATCGTCGTGGCCTATATTCTGTTGCTCAGGGCTCTGGGGAACAGCATGGAGGAAAGCACGGCAGCGAAGAACCGACAGAAAGCTGTGGTGTTGATCGTGACCGTCTTGGTGACGTTCCTAGTGTGTTTCATCCCCAGTAACATCATGCTGGTGGTGCACTACTCTCTGCTGAAGGACGGGGTGGTAAATAACGGTTACGGCTTCTACATCACCACATTGTGCCTGGCCAGCCTCAACAGCTGCCTGGACCCGTTCATCTACTACTTTGTGTCCGAGGAGTTTCGCAACCACGTGAAGAACACTTTGCTGTGCAGGAGCAGCAGGACTGTGGAGAGGATGAGGGTTTCATTCAGTTCCATGAAATACTCCAGGAAGAGCAAGTCATACGTGTCAGACACTGGGAACACACAGAGCAGTACCTGTTAGCCAGGTCGAAGGTCAGATATCCAGCTTCCTGCCTGGGCTAGCACTCCAGTGTACTGATGGCAGGGCATGGTGCAGGCTGTGTGGTGCTGGGACACAGTAGTTAGGCCTGTAGTAATGGACATAAGGCCCATCAGCTGCAAACCAGGTGACCTCAACGCATCAAATAACCAAAGATGAACTTTAAATGTGAAGATGACTGTGAAACATTTATATATATGTTCAATTTTTTTTTCTTATGTCTGTATATACATGTGGAGAGAAGGCCTGTTAGGGGCTGATGCTTTTTTTGTCCTCCTGGCTGCACAGACAAATGTGGTTTGACCCCTTTGCTGCGCTGTTGGCCATTTAAAGCCACATTAACCTGATCTGCACAGAGGACTGGAGCAAGAGTCTGTAAATTCTTATGGCTTATGTTACGTGTAATGTCAATGCAGCTGTAGTCAAATAAGCAAAAGAGAAGTTGTTCATTTTCATATTCATTCCTGTGGCTTCTGTCTTGCTTATTTGGCACATTCATGCTGCAAGTTTTAATTTGTCTTTTTAAACCACTTGAGCTGAAGTGTTGATTTACTTTTTAGTTTTAAAATGATGAAGAAAGTGGCGGCATTGTTACAGAGTTTCTGAAATAAACGATAAAACAACAACCTGCAGTTTCTGTACTGTTGCGCAACCGATTGAAGTCTGTGCTGAATGAGTCACTGGGTTAATTTTCGTCTTGCAGCTGAAGCGGCACGGTGACGAGACTCATTGTTATGGATCACTTTGTGTCTCGTGGAAACGTTAGGAATTCGTGGAATGTGTTGTGGAGGATTTCAGTGTCAGAAACTGTCCGGACCAGTTTTTTTTTTTGTTAATGTTCACTTAGTTGAACTAAATGTTTGTGCTTTCTGAAGAAAAAGTCAGACAGAAAAGAGGGTGAGAGCGGAGGGTCATAAAGAATGTAAAAGAGCGTGATGAGACACGTTAAAACAAAACTGGTTTTCCGCCCACTGGTTTCAGTGTCAGACCCACATCTCACCTAAATGTGAATCATACGTGTGAAACAGCTCACTGCTTATTTTTAATCACTGATGCACCTCAGTCAGTGACCTCCTCACACATCACTTTCCCTCCTCACAGTTGATTCTGGCGTCAAATGCAGCATTTTTTTCTTTTTAAGTTAAAGTTAAACATGTAACTCATCTAATCTGTGTCTTCAGTTGAAATCTCCTGCTTAATAACACACTTTCTTCTAAAAGACAACATAGCGTCAACAAAGGGGGCATTGTGAAGTGAGCTGAATGGTCCCTGGTCTTTTATCTCCAGATAAGGAGTAAGTGGGCTGATGTGTTTCGAGCTATAGCCCCACCCAAACAGTCATCGGCCTCCCCTGGGTACACACACACACACACACTCATGGACTGTGAATGGTGATGGCTTCCTGTTTAATGACTGGTTGAGGCAGAGCTCAGGGCTGTTTAAAGAGGTAAATGATTGTTGTGGAGTGTCATCTTACCTTTTGTCAGCATTCTAAGTAGAATACCTTCTTTTCACATGCTGGGCAGGCGGCCACTCCCTGGCCATGTTACATTCACACGGCTCCTCTCAAACGTTCGTGAGTTACACCGTGTGACTATGGGCAAACAGAAATGCTCATAAATCACGTCAAATCACTCCTAAGAAAATAGCTTGGTATAATACCCCCAGGAGGAGGGGCTGTACAGGCCTGATAATGGACTGAAGAATTGACAATTTTACTTAAAAACAAAAAGAGAATTTTAAACACACTGAATTATTTCCATACAAGTCGACGCCGAGACCGTGGTAGTAGTTGGGAAATCATTTGCTTAAGGTTTAGGGTCCAACGTGACTTACGCAGGGAGTGACATTTTCCGTAGCACCGTTTATGACCGTGAATGATTGTGTAGGAATGGAAGCCAGAGAACTTTGTACATGATGCAAGTGTGAGCACATTTTGCTGCACAGCACAATCAACATTTTTCTGCACAGTTTTGCTGTGACAGCCCTGAGAGGCATCGCTGGTATGACAGGAATGGACAGCTTTCCATTACTGTGGGCTGTGATGAGTTCACATGCTCATTCGATTTCTTGATTTAAATGAGAAGACGGATACCACGCTCGTATCTGTACGTTAAACGTGAAGCTACCACCAGAAGCCAGTTAGCTTAGCTTAGCACAAAGGCAGGAAACAAGGTGTCTGTTCCTCATTCACTTCCTGTCTTTGTCTGGTTCCCCGCCTTGTTGATTGTCTGCCCTGTCCTAATGTGAATCACCTGTGGCTGAGTACCCTCTGTGTGTATAAGCCTTGTTGTGCCTTTGTCTCTTGTCAGTCTGTGTCCCTGCCCAGGTCTGTCCCTGCTGTGTTTGTACCTGCAGTTGTGATCCCTGTGTTTGTCCCTGTGGTTATGTGTGCTCCTGAGCTCCTGAGCTCCTGTCTGCACCTTTGATCCTCCCTGTGTTTGGCTCCTGGTTTTGTCTCCTGTGTTGATCCCTTTGGACTTATCTCTGGTCCTGGTTTGTGTTTCTGGTGTTTTTTCTCCCTCGTGGATGATTTTAAGTTGCCTGAGTTGTTTTTGGTTTCCTGGCCACAGACTCTATGCCACAGTTTACTGACCCAGTAAAGCTGCTCCTGCAGACATGCACGTACATGTGGTGGTTTGCGCTGCACATTTCTGTGATGCGATAAGTATGGTATGTCCTAAAAGATTGCAACAATGCTGTAACCACAAGTCTGACATGTGTTCAGCTACAATCCCATACACTCATGATGAGAATGCAGACACATTGTGGATCCATGTCATCACCAGATGTGGAAATAAAGTTTATTTAATTCACACTTTAGAGACATAGAACCAACTGTGCTTGAGCCAAGTGAGGTGAGTGTCTCCAAAATAAATGTGTGTTGGGCTCTGGTACGCACAGAGAGAAGAGCCACAGAGGGCACTGACCCACTGCCCCACTGTAGCACCGTGACTCACTGCTTTTCCTGTCTAATATAAATATTGTACAATGTCATAACAATAGTCATCTTTTTTCCTAGAGTTAAATCTGTCAAAACAATTACTGTCAAACCAGTTTTTTGGGTTTCATTTTTTTTGTCTTGATGTGCAGTGTTTGTAGGTTTGCCTCTCTGGTTTATTTTTGGAGGAAAAGTGACCTCTGCTGGTTTATCTGTTGAAGTTTAACCATTTATGAATAAAAACTCATGTTTCTGTAAATGTAAAGTGGCCAGATGAAAGTTTGACTCCATACAGCCGCGCAATTTTATGTTCTAATTTTTCTCAGCAAAATGAAAAAAAATCAGTGAGGAAAAATCTGTTGATGCACACATTAATCTCTGTCGTTCCGACATAGTTAAAAGTATTTCAGAGAGCAACACCTGCTGCTGTGAAGACACTAACACCGTTAAAGCATTTAAAGTTTATTTTCACAGCTGAAGACTTTGCCTCACAAAGATATTCTCCTTCTGGGAGTTTAACGAAGAACTCTTCCAGTAAGAGCATTTTTGTCTCAAAGAGAGGATGATAGATTAGTATTGCGCCCACGCATCATACTGGGATGCAGCTAAAAGACTGCTATTCATGCGTGTGAGTGAGAGGGTCGGTGCTGAGGAGGGAGAGAGGGAGAATGTACGTGCTAACGTCTGTGTAATCACTCTGACAGATCACACCATCCACCGTCAGCAAATTCTCAATAAGAGCTACTCGGTGAAGTGTAACAGAGCAAATCTCAAATGACTGGTTTTGTTTTTTACTTTTATTTTTCAAGGTAGTTCGAAAGACGTTACACATGCATGGAAACGGACCTGAGAATAACATGGAGACAAAAAAAAAACCCCCACAATACATTAACATAAAAGGAAAAATCTCTATGAATAAGAGATAAATGTACATAGTACAACAGTACAGGATAATCTATACTATCATTGTACACAAAACAACTTACCAGAAAGGTCAAGAAATGTTAGAGTGATACTCAGCTCCTAAACTGTGGAGAATATCCATGTTCTGTTAGAGAGCAGTGGAGGATGTCAAGATAGGGTGAGTCAATTTAATAATCTCAAAGGAAAAGAGAGACAGGGAGACAGGAAAGAGAGAATTCTGCCTTGAGGAGAGTAGAGCGAGGAAAAGTGTGTAGGAATGAGAGCAGGTACAAAAGAGGCAGATTGAGTAAGAGAGAGACAGAGTCAGTGAGAGATTAATTCAGGCTCCTTAGTCTTTTCTCCCTTTCATCTCGTCTGGCTCTGCTGTGGCAGCGTGGCTGGAGGGAGTTGGCACAGTGTGGGTGCCCCCCAACCAGTCCCAGTGAGAAAAGAATGGGGCGAAGTTAGTGCTGGGCCGCTGGTGGTGAGCATCATGCTTGGGTGTGCCACCCCAGAGGCCAAAGGGCACCAGGTTGTGCATGGACCAGGGGAAGTCGTAGCCGCAGTGGTCCTCTGTGGAAACATAGACGTTGAAGACCATGAAGCCCCATGCTGTGAGGCAATGGCACTGGAGCATGATGGGATCTACTGTAGCCCAAAATCCCACGCTGAACAACTCCCAGCCAGACAGGTACTGGGTGACCAGGCTGAAGGGCTGGTTGTACTGGTGGTGCACGGCGTGGAAGGTGCGGTACAACCAGGGAACCCGGTGGTGCAGCAGGTGCCACAGGTAATACTGGAAGTCAAAGACCACCATGCAGCCCAGGATGCCCAGGAAGAAGCTCCAGAGAGTGGGTGCTTCACGAGGCAGCGGTGTGGGCGGCCTCCACAGCCACTGGGCAACTGCAGCAGGGAAAATATAAAGTAGGTGGTTGTAGATGGTGAGACCCAGGGTAGTCCAGATGTTAGGCCAGGTGACTGGTCTGTCAGGATGGAGCCTGCAGCGGTTGATGCAGGGCCAGGTGGGAGCCAGCAGATCCAACACAGTGTAAAGACCAACCAGGAAGAAGTAGGTGGTGACAGAGAGGACCACGGGGAAGAGAGGGCTCCTCAGGAGGTCGTGGTGGTTCTGGCGGAGGTAGTCCCACACAGGCTGCAGGACCAAGTCCTGGGACTGGCCCCCAGTCACATTGTCCACATCCGACATCCAGGATAAAGCCTCAGTTCTGAGTAACCTGCCTGTGCTCATCACTAACGCAGCGTTTCTCTTCCAAAAGAGGGCCGATCCAAGAGGATTATTTTCTAACAAGCGTCAGGAGAGGATAAAGAGAGTCTAAATGAATGGAGAGATCCAATCAGCTTCCTCGTATAGGTTAAGCAACAGCAAATTGTCTGGTGATGTTGTGCCAAATTGGACTGGCAGACTGTCTTAGCCTCTTATGTATATTCAAGCCCCACCTCCACCCCTCCACCCCCCCTGAATTTTAAAAGAAGGCGCTCTGTAAAGGCTCTTTTTCATGGGCACAAGGACTGGAGCCAGGACTCAGGAGCCGGGCCACAGCAGCTCTCATTTTTGACCCAAATCATGGAGAGAGAGCTTCCGTCTACTTGTGAATTTGACTGTCGCAGAATGCACGGGCCGGCGCCTTGTAGTTTTTAAAATGAACAGAATAAACCTTAAGTATACCACAGCAAGTTATACATTCCCTCCCTACATGTTTTGTTTTACATCTTCATCATCAGCCTGTTAGTGTTTCGCCTCAGGCTCATGCAAAAACACACACACACACATACACATTCACACAAACACAAAATGAGCCCAAAGAGTAATTAATCATACGCAAACTGTCAAATGAGACATGAATTCAAAAGCACTTCCTCTCTGATGCTGGATTGTTGTCGCCTTATTGCTCAGTTTGAACCGGAGCAGCAGCCACAGCTCTCGTTTCCATGGTGTGACAAAATAATTCTGCAGAGACAGCCGAGGTTTTAATAATATCATGTGACACCATGCGCTCCATATTAACATACTGACCAATGTTTTCCTGCTCTTAACACTGATTTTCCATTAATTTCCGTCATATTTTGAGTTGAATTATTTTCACTCATTACATATTGAATTAATGCATCTGACATGACAAAAGATGTGTTGGCAAACAGGGTTTGATTGAAGAGTTGGCTGAAGAAATCCACACACGTAGTTATGTGGAAAGCTGTTATAAGCTATTAAAATGATAACTTGACATTTATTCACTTTCTGACTGATTAACAAAAGTCGCTGTGAACATTAGTGACAATGTATGGCTGGACTTTGAAATAGAAATAGGATGAGAGAAGAACTGTGGGCTCAGTGCAGGCAACAGAAGTGCTGAACATTAGTAACAGGCAGAGGTGGGACCAAGTCATTGTTTTGCAAGTCCCAAGTAAGTCTCAAGTCTTGGCCCTCAAGTCCCGAGTCAAGTCCCAAGTCAAGACAGGCAAGTCCCGAGTCAAGTCCAAAGTCAAGATTGACAAGTCTCAAGTCAAGTCCAAAGTCCTACACTTTGAGTTTCAAGTCCTTTCGAGTCCTTTTAACCACACAGCAATAATATATTATGTAAGAGGTAAGCATATTAAACAGATGTCAGAACATCCCTTATAGCCACACATGAACTGTATTGAAACTACTCTTAATTACTCATATTATTAATATCAATCTTAACATTGTGTGATAATATATTTTGTATCTTAGTGTGTTACGTTGCAGCACGTAGACCAGCAACTCACGTGTGCAAGCTAACTTGTTTTTTCGTCAATGGACTGCTAGAGAGTAAGAGCAACGAGCAGTATAACTTTGTTTTCCTATCGGAAAAATCCGTCTGACAGCAAGCTAAAACGGTACACATATTCTTAATATAGCGCACATTTAAAGTGACCTTGATTTTATTAGGTTTGCCTCTTTGTAGGTGGCTAAAATATGCGTTGCTGCTAACCGCCGTCTACTGTGTGATACCTTGACTAATGTTATGTATAAGTACCTCAACCATAGCCCTGTTAAAAAAATACTTAACAAAGGTATGAATAAGGGAGTGAACTCGCAGTAGACGCAACAAATTACCGTGTTTGCAATGATTTAGCTACACAGCAAAGAAAAATTAGCTACTTAGCCAATAAATGTAAGCTTTCATTCAGAACTTACCTTTCTTTGTGCAACTTCAGATGTCGAACGAAGTTCGAAGTTGTTGCGTCTCCATCTGTAATCTTCGAGCCACATGTTTTGCATACTGCAATTCGTTTTTTATTGACCACCTCGTAGTTTTTATACCCGAACGAAACTATCTTTGGTATCATTTTTTCCAGCTAGCGCGCTGTTTGACAGTCCGTCTTCATTGGTTGTCCTGCAATTTGATTGGATGGATGCTGTCGGATCAAAACAACGTTGATCTAATTTGATTGGATGTTGTGCCGACAGCACACACACAGACGCACACATACAAAGAAAGATACAGAGCGTTCCTTAATAACATCCTTTTTAATCTTTGGGTTTTTGAGGAAAGTAGCAAGTCTTGTCGAGTCAAAAGGCTCAAGTCCAAGTGAAGTCACAAGTCATTGATGTTAAAGTCCAAGTCGAGTTGCAAGTCTCTTTACATTTTGTCAAGTCGAGTCTAAAGTCATCAAATTAATGACTCGAGTCTGACTCGAGTCCAAGTCATGTGACTCGAGTCCACACCTCTGGTAACAGGACAGCTTAAAGTGCACAGGATGCTCACTGATCAGTGATCAACACATTTTCTGATACCTCTGATCGGCCAACAGAGGGCAATAAAAGTCAAGTCTTCAGCAAAGATACAAAAGAATTCCTGATGCATTTCAGTAATAAGTTGGCACATACATTACAAACAAATCATTTTACATGTGATTACACATTTTTCCACAAATGAAAAAAGTCTCTGAAGGAAAGTTTTGATACCTGAATGTTGCTGGCTTTGAATTAGAACTGCAGTGTCAATGAGTGTGTGTATACTATATGTCGAGCAGGAGAGTTTTGTTCAATACCCATAAAACAGTCAGCTGTTATATCTGAGCAACAGAAAGGTGAGTTAAAAAAAAAAAACACTGTCACTGTCAGCGAAGGAACAGAAGTTGTTCCTTCAGTTTGTCTCAGCAGTGGAAAAACAAGAGGTTGAATTAAAGCTGACGAAGGAATGACACTTTCAATGAATGATTATCAGAAGCACTCAGTCACTGCCCCCACTCTGATATTCAGGCTGTTTCTAAACAGACTTTGAGCTGTGGGCTGCTTCAGTTTCTTTGTGTATTCCTCTCTCTGTGTAAAGGCTGCTTTAGGGTTTGTGAGAGCATGTGTTGACAGTACTGAGGGTATGAAAAGAGAATACACCTGCAGGAGCAGAATCATGTCAGGACTCATCAACAGGTGATGGTCTCACAGCCAGAGGTGAGACATATCAGCAGCTTTGATGCCGGCGGCTCCGTGAGGCTGTTCTTTCTGAGCTAACTGTTAAAAACGTCATGCTGACATGCTCACAACGACAACTCCAGCACACTCACGTGTTAGCAGAGATGAGAGAGTTTTTGAACTCTCTTTTGGACTCTTGTGAAGTTTAAGTTTTGCTCATAGTTCCTGTTTTATTTTGAAATCATGGCCCTTGTGTATCTTGTCTTGTTCTACTTCCTGTCTTTGTCATGTTTCCCGCCTTTGTGATTGTCTGCCCCGCCCTGATTGGTTTCACCTGTGGCCCATTGCCTTGTGTATTTAAGTCTCCTCTTTGGCCAGTGTTCCTGTTTGTTCGTCTGTTTCCGTGTCTGTGTCCATGCTCGAGTCTTCACCACGTCAAGTCCCTGTGTTTGTTCATGTTCCTGTGTGTTGCGTTTTCCCCCTCATGGACTTACCTCGGCTTCTTTTGTTTCAAGTAAGGACCTTTGTATTTTTGTTTAAATTTGTTCCTTAGTGTTTTTCTACCATGTGGGTGATTTTTGGTTGTTTGAGATTTGTTCCCTTGCCCTGTACTCTTCCAGTGATTTTGGCTTATTAAAAGACTTTTAGTTCACTCATTCTGCCTGTCTTTGGGGTTTTTACGTTTGGGTCCAAGCAAGGGGGGAGTTGTAGGTTTCAGCAGCGAGGATCACTTCCGCATTCAAAAAGCTGCAGGTCCCCGGTTGCCGCTGGGGGCTGGCTCCAGAAATTAGCAATTCTCCATTGACCCCCATATTAAAATAGCCAACTTTACAGCCTAAAAAACATATTTACAGCCTGGTACATTTTTTGTTTGGTCTCTATTGATAGTTTCCACCTCCGTGAACAGGCCCATGAGTGATAGGCCCATAGACAGGCACTGGTAGTTAGCTCTTTGCTAAAGCATCGGCTGGGCTAGGCGGCTACATCCAGAGGCCTCCGGCTACCTCCAGCGGTTGCAGTGTCCGTGTTTGTTTGCCAATGTTCGGACAGGTTTTTGTGACAGTATGGCTTGTTGTAGTGTAGACTGTACTAACCGACCGCCGAAGGAGTCTGTGTTGCAGGTTTTTCGGTGAGTAAATTTCTCACTATTTTACCTGGATGTTTGCGCTAATTAGCATGTATTAGCATATTTTGCCGCTAGCTTATGACTTCATTGCCGGTTTATGGTCGCTGCTGATACAGATAGAGGACCGGAGCAGCTAATGTTAGGAACGCTGTTGCGGTGTGTTCCGTACTCTCAGAGTCCGTTTATTGTGGGAATACTAGGCTACAATTTTATTTCGTCTCATTTTTCTGTTTAAAAAGTCCGACATAGCATGGACAGAGCAGCTCCGTCAGTAAGCGGCTGCTGTTGTTTGTGTGCTGCTGTAACTGTAAGTGGGTAGTGGATGGAGTCAGCGTTGAAAGCCGGTAAATATTAAACATTTTAAAATATTACTATCATTATTTTTATCATTAATAGTAATGACAATAATAACAATACTGTTTTTTTTAACGGTTTAATATAATAATGGTTGTTTCACAGTCAAGTAATAGGCTAGAAATAAATTTCCCCCCACAACTCCACCAAACCCTGCAGCTCCACCTAAAACCTCTCTATCTGAAACAGTCATGTTTAAAACACAGCAGCAACATTATGATCTCTGTTGTATGCTATGTGTCGCGGTCGTACGGGGTCGAGCCAGT
Organism: Toxotes jaculatrix; assembly: GCF_017976425.1. NCBI lineage: Eukaryota > Metazoa > Chordata > Actinopteri > Toxotidae > Toxotes > Toxotes jaculatrix. Next base: position 23,125,074 of record NC_054409.1, on the reverse strand, counting down.
CGGGTCGGACTCGGGGACTGTCCTGTGGTGGATGTAGCTGCCGCTTTGCTTGTTAGCCTAGCTGATTAGCCTCAGGCTAGCTCGGTTGTTCCGAGCTAAGTGGCCGGGTTCTCGGCCGGCTGACCCGTAGAGTAACCGCCACTTCGCCAAATATGGAAAGTGCACTCCCAGTAAAATCCAAGATGGCGCAGCTCAGATGCCCATGGTTTGGTCACAAAACCGACTCCCATGAAACCAATGGGTGACGTCACGGGTGCTACGTCCATGTTTTTTACAGTCTATGGGTCCAAGTCCTTGACCCCCCCCCCCCCTCCCCCTCCCTCCCCGTGTCACAGTAGTCATTATTTCTGACTACAGATGGAATTACTACAAACGTCTTAATGTTTACTGACTCACCTTCTCGATGTTGCAGCAGGACGTTTAAACGCTGAGAGACAAACAGAACGAAATACATCATCTCCCATTGTCTTTGCAGTGACCTTGAAGATACTGCAGAGGACCCGAGGGCACACGAGTGGATATAAAATGATGCATCATCTGTCAGGTAGGGAGGAGGCAACGTTTTCATCACCTTAAAGACCACAAGCAGGGCTTTAAAATCTCCTGTAAAAGACACATGAAGCCACTGTAACTCATGTTTTGTGTTTCTGTCACAGGCTAATTAAATTATTCTTTAAGGCATGTGGTGAGGAGCCTGGTGGTTATTATAATATTACTCCATGAAAATGACTGTTGAGCTCTATTTAGCTCCAGATGGTAGAAATGTATCATTGAGATAAATAAAACATTTTTTTTTTAATAATAATTGAAAGAATAACAAAATTGTGACAGTATAAATCAGAACACAATACTTTTTGTTATAATAAATCTTTGGTATGATAAATAATATACTTTATTCTATATGACAGGATGTAAGATGTAAAAATCTGGCGTCAGATCCACAGCTGTTTTTTGGATTCTGTAGTGTCAAAATAATTTTACAGCATTTCAGTGTTTGATGTGGTGTCAGTTTGTGCCAGGGGTTTCATCGGTCACCTTCCTGCACAACATTCGCCATTAGCAGCTGTGAGGGGAAACTGTTTCATCACCTTAATAAATGGAAAGTTCTTTTCTCCGTGGCAAGAAAAGTTGCAGGCACACGTGACAACTAACATCCCTCAGGTGTTGTCTTTGGGGGCTACGGGCTGAATAGAGTGTTATTCTCCACTGTCAGTTCTGACACAGTGACAGAGGAGGGACGATCACAATATGAGAGGGACCAGAAGACACAAAATGGCAAAGGATGAACGTGGCTGCCGCTAAAAATACACCCACCAATGATGGACATGATGATTCTGAATCACAAGGTGAAAGCAAACAGCAAAGCAAGTCGCCACAGGCTTGACTTTAAAACCGAAATGAAGTGAAACCGGTGGTTAAATGACGTAAATGGGATAATACGCTTATGATGAGATTTAACTAATTACTTTTATATACTACTTATTTTCAACAGCACATTTTATAAAATTAACTTCAACAAATATTTGTTTGTACATCACCTCTTAACAACAAGGTCATTAGGATTTAAAACGGATAAAAAATTAAAAACCACTGCATTTGTTGAACTGTTTTTCTCTGTTTGGGACGTGACACTAAAATATACTTAGTTTATTAAGATAATGTCTTTCAAATCAATTATTTTGACTCAAGGCACTTGTCAGTGAAGCTCTCTGGTCTGCAACAACTCTGTAGTTATCATTGCAGTTTTTTGTACATCAGATTTTCATGTATTTTACAGTACATGTACTTAGACATACCAAGATACTTGCACTCAGATGGCTTCATGGCTTCAAACATTAAAAAGAGGAAAAATGTGTGAAATGTGCCTTCATCATAATTAGAAACACATTAAACAATGAGCTCATGCACGTTGTCCTTTAAGATGAATACAAGTGAGATTTCTCTGACAGGTCTTAACCCATCCTCCCCCTGATGAAGTATTGCAGAGAGCTGGAGTCACTTTGGGGATGTATTAAGCGATGCAGACACATGTGTGAAGGTCCGTGCTTGGCTCGGGTTTTGATGAATACCCGCGGGGCCTCCGGGGTTACACTGGTACATGTTTTGTTTTTCACTTAACAGCATTGATTAAAACCTGGAAAGGAAGACAGTTACCATGGGCGTCTCACCTGTGGAATTAATTATCGTCACAAAGATAGAGCAAGGCCCACTTAGCCTCTCCTCACTTCCTAATAAACAAGCTGAGCCGCAGCGTCTCTCATCACATTCGTACAGGACTCTAACCAGGTAAGAACACCTCTCCCACTGATCAGTGATTGGTATTTTTCTTACTCTTACATGAAAAATGTTCATTTGATGCAATTAAATGTGTAACACATAAAAATGTCCCCCCCTCCTCAGGAAGCTGCGAGAGTTTTCATCCTTCCAGCAGAATGCCGAGCCAGCTCGAGGGTGCGATGGATGCGCTGATAGCTGTTTTCTACAACTACTCTGGAAATGATGGAGACAAACACAAGCTCAACAAGGGCGAGCTGAAGCAACTTCTGAACAGTGAGCTCACGGACTTCCTCACGGTAAGGCAGACGTTTCAGTATTATGATTATGTTGCTGCTCGTTTTGTTTATGGTCTGTTGATGTGACGTAGCAGAGTATAGAGAGGACAGGGGACATATGACTTTACATTTTAATTAATGGAAATGTGTTAGTGCACCTTTACATCTTTGTATGTGTAGTCAGTGGTGGTATTCATGGTGATTCAGTCATTAAGGACCATCACCAGTGTTTGAATGATGCTTAGCTGATGCCTCAGTGGCTCCAAAGGTAAATGAAATAACCCTGTTTTCAAAAATGATTGTGTTGGAGGAAAATAGTTTTCTCATCGATTGCTCTCCTGCCGTCAAAGTGTAACTGCTGGTGGCTCTCACATCATAGCACTGTGGGAAATAAAGGACGCGGAGAAGGAGATAGATAAGGGCATTTACACTGAGCCCCCAGCCCCCGAGTGTGTGTGTGTGTGTGTGTGTGTGTGTGTGTGATAGCAGCGTGTGCGAACCTGCGATTTCAAATGATCGAGACCAACGCGTCAACAAAACAGCCGAGGCCTAAAACCCCTGATGCTTTCAGATGCCTTTTCTTCTTTTCACTTCTTGTCCTCCCTCATGTGGACGGGAAGCCTCAGGTGCTCACACATCGTCATCATCATCAGTGGCCCATATCGCCTCCAAATATAGACACCCCCATGATGTCGTCACATCCCCGGGGGCTGCAGTCACCTCTGAGAACAGACGCAGGCCCGGCGAGACCAACATTCACCCTCAGTTTCCTTTCACTCACAACTTTGTCACTGGGAAACCGAGGCTTGAAGGGTTACTGTAAATATATGCACAGTTTATTTTAGGAAAAAGATTCTCCCCAGACTGAAACTGAAATTTAAATTATTTAAATTTGTCATTAGGTTAAATGGGCTCTCAGCTTAGAATTGGCAGGTTTGATTCAGACTGATTTTTAGTTTATTCTAGTACAACTTATTTATTTATTTTATTTTAGCTAGAAATAGGTAACCTGAAACAATTTGACAGATGTTATTCAAGATGAAAAAGCACATATGTCCAAATTTGGTAATTTCTGTAGCTTTTATAGAAAAATACAATAAACAAAATGTGAGACAGTAGAAATGTTATTGATAGTTTTGCTGTTTTTATTTGTATTTTATTTTATTCTGGACAAAATATCCAATTCTAGTCATTTTTATTTCATTTTTTACTTTATAATTTCATTTTTATTTCACTATTTATGCTGCCAGTCCGATGACAAATAAATAAAAAGCTTCATTCTGCTCAAATGAAGCTTTTGAGTCTTTTTGACCATTAAATTTCAAAACTATGCAGAAAATACAACAGAACTCAGTGAAATGTTCCCATTGAAATAAATCCCGTCTGGTTTTGATGTGTGGACTGGAATTAAAATTCCAGCTCTGACTTTAATAAGAGCGACAGCATAAAGATCCCTTTGCCTCGGAGGTTCGAGGCGGGAAAAGGGAAGCCGTGTCTTGTTTCTCATTCCAGGAGGAAATGACCAAAGTAATAACTGTCGTGTGTGATCAGCTGCAGCTCATGGGTCATTTCACAGAAACATCACTCTGCTCTCTGTCAGACATGAATCGCAGCTTTTGCCTTGAGTCAATTCTAAACTCCAATAACAATCATAGTGTTGTGAGTGTTACTCGTCCTACGTGGACAGACTGATGACTGATGTATAACATGTTGAAAATCTTTTTAATTGCTAAAATTGCTGCTTGTTTGTTGGATTAACGTTCTTTCCTGTTTTGTTTCCAGTCTCAGAAGGATCCAATGCTGGTGGAGAAAATCATGAACGACCTGGACTCTAACAAAGACAACGAGGTGGATTTCAATGAGTTTGTGGTGCTGGTTGCCGCCCTGACCGTTGCCTGCAACGACTTCTTCCAAGAGCAGAAAAACAAAAACAAGTAGACGTCTGCAAAAGACCAACTGTAAACCAACTGTAAATCTCCATCATCAGTTTAAAACTGTCGTCACAATAAAAACAAAGCAGGAAACATCCATCAGTTGAATAAGTTGTTTTAGTATTTCCCACAGTGCGAGATAATATGATTGTAGACTCTTAGACACACAGATCCAAAAAAACTGGGGAAACAAAAAATTTTACAAATTTTCAGCCTGGAGCTGTTAAACAATGACTTTGTGGACACACGCCAAGTTCCTTTAATCCAAGTTAATGTCGTTTTTATCGTAGAGTGATCTAAATCTTCCACGGTGTTGTTATTGTCAGCTGTGTTTAAAACTGTAAAAACTCCTCTCATCTAGTTTTGCCTGTGAAAGGCAGCATAGAACAGTCAGAACTGCCACTTCATTCAGTGGCATTCACCTTTAAAAAGACACATTTGTCATCAAGAAATGTGTCTTTTTAAAATCCTCTGTCATCAGTTCCTCGTAGTTTTTGTCCCCGCTGAGACCCTCCCTCTTCTTCCATCATAAATGTCAAATGTTAAATGTGAATAGTAGGAAAGATTTTTGTCCCTTGTCAGTTTTCTTGTCAGTCTCTGTCTCTGTCAGTCTCTCCCAAGAAGAAATGTTTGTTTCCTTCGTGTTGGTGCAAAGTTAGAATCATGGAAAAAGGCTCACGATTATAAACCAACTGTTCGTGTTCTGTTTCAGCGATAAAGGTTTTAATGAACATTGTAAAATTTAATGATTTTTAAATGACTCACATGAGAAAATCTTTTTCCATTTTTCTTCTTTCCTGACATATTTCAAACATTCATCTGTTTTTGAATTAAATGTCTTTTAATGTGAGAACTTATGTGACAAACTGAATCACAACTACTATAGACTCTGGGTGGCACCGTGTAAAAACTAAATGAGTGCAGTAAATAAAAGGCTTTGCATCCTCTGGAAACTGGAAAACGTGACACAGTTTATATTGCATAGTATGTTTGGACATGTGCACTGATAAAATAAGCATTAAGATAATTTTATTTAAGTACTGATCATGTAAAAATACTCAAATACAAGGAAGAGTCTTGCATTCAAAATACTGCTTGTGAAAAAGTACAGAAAAAAAGAATTCGAGTCGCAAAAGTAAGTTTTTCCTGCAGAAAAATGGCCCCACTGACTGATGTATTATTACATATCTGACATTATTAGACTGATAATATGTTCATCATGGAGCATCAGTGGAGTAAAAGTACTTGGCAGCTTTAAAAAAAGTTCCTCAAAATAGTTCTTAAGTACAGTACTTGAGTAAATTTACTTTCCAAAGTCGTGTGTGTGTGTGTGTGTGTGTGTGTGTGTGTGAGCAACTCTCATTCAGCTTTCTCTCACTGGACATCACCACAGGCGAGAGAGGCTGTGCTTTTGGGAACTGACTGTGTACCATGTCTCGATGACGCATGACGATCCCAGAACGCGCCGGCCACCTGCGTCCAGCGGCATCAGCCCATCACACCGGCGCGTCTTCCCCTCCACCTCGGGGGAGGATGAAAGTGCAGACTGAAGCTGTATTTTCTAAGGGTTTTCCTCTGTAATGTCCCTTGTCCCAAAATACCAAACCAGACGGTTAATTTGCAGTGACATTCTCAGCTGTGACGTGGAGGAAAATTACTGAAACAAAATACAGTGGCAAGTGAGATGAAGTGAGATGCTTTTATGCGCGCAGATGGCGCTTGCACAAGCCCTCACCGTTACAATGCAATTTGTGTGTGATTGGCTGTAATCGAGCAGGATAATCACCCTATCTCCCGTGGGAAGATGCCATGCAGTAATTATGTTTTTTTTTTTTTTGTTCAATTTTTAAAAAGGTTGCAATCAATCATAAGTGTCATTTGATCATTTTGAAATGTGGATATTTATACTCTCACTCTCGTGATTGCCTTCCTCTTCCACACAAACTCCTCAAAATGATCATGCAGTTGTCTTTTTACGTCCTGTGAGAGTCATGTTCAGGAACAGAGAATACTTTTCCTATAGATCTTAAAGTTTGAGGCATCAGTCGTGACCATCTCTGATGGTTTCCTGTTTCAGGATAATCAGAGTCCTGTTAGTGTGGGAGAAAATTACTGGAAATTAAGAAACACTTAGCAAAACTAGGTTCACTCTGTGTTTGATATAAATATAGTTTAAGGAGATTTTTAATGTCTGTGTTTGAAATAAAATGAAGTAACTTTCTGTTTTTCTCTACAAATGTTACAGACCGAGGTCTTCGTCGTGACTCAGGAATCACAAGGAGACCAGAAACACTGAGAGTGTTTCATGAATCTTTGACACCACAGAGAGGAGGAGGATGGGATGTCAAGACGTGTGATGGAAATAAAACCTGGAGAAAGGCAGCGGAGGAAAAGGAGAGAAAGGTCCGGGCATGCCTGGAGGAACACGTAGCTGCTGAAAACATCATGAAGCAAACTACAGAGAAAAGAAAATACAGGTAAAAAAGAGGGAAGAAATGAGGGGTGAGATCCAGACAGCTGCACCTGGAGATTTTCTATATTAACAAATATGTGAGCTGCACATAAATGCAGATTTTTATGAATTTGTTTGGGGTTTAAAGGTTTCCAGGACACTTTCTCCTCTCTTCAAGTGTCATTTCTCTGAATGTTGCTGCTACCTGCAAAGAATGTCTTTAAAATACGCCCCGAGACCTTATCTCCCACATGCTGTCTTCTCCCTCGTTTCGTCACTTTGTGCGTCACTGTTTGTGTCATAACTCCTCATTAGGAGTGACCTGTGTCTGTGTGCGATGGTCTGAGCGTTTTCTTACCTTATATACAGCCTCAGATGATGATAAAGAAAGAGAAAATTGAGTGGAAATTGAATGAGATATGGACCTTGCTCCACCAGTGAATAATATGAAAGAAGGGAAATAATAAAGACAGACAAGAAATATAAGACATAGCATGAAATATATACCATGCATGGAACTAAGAAACAAACAATGTAAACGTGTTGGGTATCATGAAAAGAGACGTTACTGCTCAGTATCCTTTTGAGAGGAAGAGTCCATCGTCTTTTGGAAGGAAGGACGGTGACCTTTCTAAAATAGCCATGACTTTTATTATGAAGCACAGCACGTGAGGAAGGCAGATTTTCCACAGCAGCTTGCTTTACCCTGGAAAACTGTGTGGTCATCCCTCGGGGGGATGACGACAAGACACAAGTGAAGACTCACTGCCCCTGTTGTGCAATGTACAGCCTGATGTGCGTCTCGCACTGGAAATAAAAATCAGGTGGGCTTTGTGTGATGTTCACAGTGTGCGTGCATTTTGCATGTTGAAAATCTTTATTAATTAAAATAAACATGCTCCCATTTGGGCACAAACAGTATAATAGTAAATGTTTGCACAAATAATAATGTTTTACATTCTTTCACTCGACCTTGTTATACGACTACATCAGACCTAACCTGTGGAAACCATGTGATGTTTTTCAGGCTTAATATTTATTATATCCACCATCTTTAGCTTAGCATTTTAGCATGCTAATGTTTGCTAACTAGCACTGAACACAGAGTACAGCTGAGGCTGATGGGAATGTCATGGCCAGGATCTGTCCACTAGATGCCCTTTGATTTTCCTGCCTATCCAGTCACCTGACTCACACACACCTGCCCTGCAGTAACCCTTAACCCCCCCGCCTACTTACACACCTGTTCCCGTTTCCCTATTAGCCCTGTCAGTATTTATATATATATATCGGCTCATTTGCAGCTCCTCTGCTTGGTTGTCCATGCTGCTTATGTATCAAGCTTGTTGGGGAAGCTCTTGTAATCTCTTCCTGTTTCCTGTTTGAGTCACCTGTACCTGTGTTTGACCTACTGCCCTCTTGTTGACCTGCCTACCAGCCTATGCAGCTAGCATGACTAAAAGTTGGGGGAAAAAATCCTAAACACCACTCAGTGTAGATGTTCAAAATAATCAAAAATATATTTGCAGAGGAAAAGAAAATAGTGAAATGGAAATAATACAGGCATTAAAATGTCTTTTATTCTGTTGGTCAGTACAGTATTTTATCAAAGCAACAAATGTTACTGCTCAAAGTGATGGTTCGGGAGGAACTGCACTCAAAATATTGAGTGTCTGTATCCTGTCTAAGCCCCCCACTGAGCGACTGACAAATTATTGATAATTTTCCCTCGCAGAAAGGCCACACTCAAATGTCATGCTTGATTTTCTCAATCTGTAGAGTAATAGAGGAGTTCAATAGAACCATCATCATTACGATCCACTTGTCAGTCCACAACACGCATCTACAAGCGTCAACTGTTTGACAGGATAAAAGAACGTAATGTGACTGCAGCACAGCTTGGGACCAGGACTCGGCTGACAGTATATAGAAAACATATATGACAGTCCCCATAGAAAATAACCTATAAACCATGTTTTCTTAGTTTACTAATTTCATGGATTGAATGCGTCATCAGGCTTGTTCATTAATCTCATCACTGGGCACACAGGGGACACACAGGAAGCTGCCTGAGACAGTGACAGGTTTTCAAACATATGAGCAGGTGATAGAAATATAATGTAAATTCAGAAAATCAAACATACTAAAGGGAAAATGTGAGTCTTATACTGTTCAATATGGTGCACTGGGAAAATGAGAGAACTGTCCCTTTAGACGGCGGCTCAGCTGCTTTGTGTCCACATTTTCTTCTCCTGTACTGTTCAGATTTAAATTAGTGAAAGACCACTGTGCGTTCACGCGCGGATACGTGCACACACGCTGACCTCTGCTGCACAGCCCGGCGTCATCGTCACGCGCTCGTTCATCACCAGCTGTGGCTGCAGGTGTCTGTCAATGATAATACACCTGCAGGCCTTTAATCACTGGTCGCCCCATTGGTTTGTGCCATTCAAGCCATCATTCACAGAGATATCGCCTGCTGTTCTCTCTGTAGTGACAGTGAGGGGTGTTTTATACTGGAGACGGTCGTCAAAGAGAGACATCGTTCCATATCTGAGGGGATGAGGAAGCGGCATGCGCTTCTCTAACACCCTGAATGGCATCATGGCTGTTTACAGGAGCCTGTGAGTTCTGAATTCACCTGGTTCAAATGGATGTTTATTAATTTACTGTATTACAGCAGATACCTGCAATAATACCTGCGGTGATGAGCGAGAGTCTGCTCTGTCTTTTAGAAATGCAGGTTCTGTGTTATTTTGAAGCCCCATGCCTTGTGTATCTGTTCTTAGTCAACTTCCTGTCCCGCCTTGTTGATTGTCTTCCCCGCCCTAATGTGTATCACCTGTGTCCACTTACCCTCTGCGTATATGTCTCGTTGTTCCCCTGTCTCTTTGTCAGTTTGTCTCCTGTCTTGCTGAGTTTGTTTGTCCCCAGAATTTGTTGGACATGTATCTAGAGCAGACACTGAGATGTTTCACTGGACTTTGTTGTTGAGATGTTTCAGGCTGAAACAGAGTGTTGGTCTAAGTGATGGTCAGACTGTCTGAAAGACCAATGCTGAGATTCCCTGAGTGCAAAACATGGTTTTTATATGATCCAGTCACAGAATTTGCCTCTAAAGTTCTTTAACAACAGTAAGAATTGGCCCCGTTTCAATACACCATTAAACAAACAGAAACGATGCTGTCTGGGAAGGTGGAGCAGTAAAATGCCTCCCATATGTGATCCTCCACTGAAGCTAATGAATTGAAAGTAATTTAATGGGGCAGTGCACAGAACAGGCAGGAACAGAAGCAGGAATTTCCTGAGCAAGAACAGTGGTGAATATCTGTTATGTGGAAATGTACATGTATGGAAAATGTGCAGAAACATGTACATGACAGTATTCTACATAGAGCAGATCACAAAAGTAAATCAGACAGTAACATAAACGTAGGATTATTTTCGTTTTTGCCATTGGAGACATTTAAATGTTGAATGTTTTTTTTTATTTTTATAACTTTTGTATCTGCACATTGTGTTTAAAACATATTCTCCCATAGTCTTTGAATACACTCTGGTGTGTTTATGAGTGGAGAGCTTTAGTGCACAGCTTTGTTTCTCACAAATTAACACAGGTAGTGCATTTTGTCACAGCTGAAATAAGAACAAAACCACGGCTGAGTGCTTTGTCATGCAGTATAATTTTATTACAAAAAGGTTTTATACAAATTCAACTGCATAATGGCAATGAACACTTGTATTTATCATACTGAACACTTCACCTATTACCTCCTATGTCATCTGTGGCAGGAAATGACTCACCGCGTCGAGTATCATTCAGCAAAATAATCGGAAGGTAACATTCATTTTTAGCACCATTCCTTTTCAAGAATGTTGACCATGAACCCATACATAACGTAATAACAGTATCATCTTAATAAATACACATATTGTACACAAAGCAAAGATAAAAACAACAGCAGTTCCACCAAACACAAAAAGAAAATTTCATTAAGTTTGATTTAGCAACAAGAAAGAGGATGAAAAAAAAGTGAATTTTGGAAGTTTGAATTTCATAACATCGCTGTGGCTGTATATATCTTATTATTCATATTCTTTTATGTCAGTGCCTTTGGATTTAAGACATGTTGTCTAATCAGAGGGATGGAGCGGATGGATCTGTTGCTTGTGATAAAATAATTTAAAAAAATGTTTGCAGTCAAATGACACGTTTGTCACGTTGTGATCCTGCAGGGATCAGTTGTTGAAACAAAAATCCTCCACGTTGTTGAGTTTGATCGTCTGAAGTTCCTGGTTGTCCAGTAGCCGGTAGCTGAAAGACACTCGGTTGACAAACTTCCCGCTGGACACCATCCTCACCACTGTGTTTTCACAACCGATCTTCATGTGAGCTGCAGGACAACGGCGAGGAAACAGTACGTCTTAGTTCAGCCAGCAGTTTTGCATAATGAGGAAGGAAGGAAGGAAGGAAGGAAGGAAGGAGATTAGTGTGTACTCACTGGGACCAGTGAAGGAAATGCAGAGGTCTGTGATGGGCAGCAGCTTTGACGTGTCAATGCCGTTTCCTCCCAGCAGCTGCACAAAATCTCCAGTTTCTGCACATCCAGGCATGGACCTCTGTGGAGACCAACACGTGTCTTTTTAACGCGGCAAATAATGTAACTCAAAAGGAGCCAGTGGACTGATGTTCAGTTTGTCACAATGAATTAAGAGGGTAGAATTTAACTGTGTCGGGATCTGGGAGAAAAATGCAGGGGAACATGATAAAATTATATCTCGATCTGCAGACATATTACTGTTTTGTTTTAAACCTAAATTCTCCTCCATTGTTTTGGAGTGGTGGAGAAAAAAAACATGGTGAGGAGAAGAACAAAGAGCTCTGAAGGGATGTTAAAGCAGAAACTGCGCAGAAATCAGTGTTCAGTGATTTTCTTCACCTTAGGGAAGTTGTTGTAGCGTCCCAGGCTGAACTCCGAGATGTCGATCGCCACTGGATATATGATGGAGAAGCTGCAGTTTCTGTGCTGCTGCGGGATCACCATTGTGTAACTGCCCTCTGGTGACTGGGAGATGACATTACAGGCTGCAAGGAGACAGATTGATGGATTGATGGATTCTCATGTAGAAGCAAGGGAAGATACTCACAGCCTCAAGGAAGGACACACCACTAGCAAAGGATCAGGAAGCCAAACTTAGAAAGCAGCTCCTCACGTTATTCATATTCATGTTGTTCTAGTTGTATGTCTAATGTTTAGAGGTGATTTGTGAAAACCAAATAAGTGAAAGCTTCAGAGATATAAAACAAAAACTAATCGTTTCATGGTTTTAAAGAAAAAAAAAGTGATGTTAATTTTGTAAAATCATCACACAGGCTCTTTGATTTGTCTCTTCCTTACATGTTGGTCTAGGAAAGCACTCGCAGTGTGACTCTGGTCCAGATCCAGAGACACAGCGATGGCAAACCGTCCCCTGTTGGTGCACTTGATGACTAAAGCTCCCTGCTGGGTTTGTATCATCACCACAGACTCACACATGAATCGCTGCACAAATGGACTGACATCTGAAAGGGCTGCACTGGTGCACATGTCTGCATTTTAAAGTTCATTTATAATAATGACAATCTGCTTACGGAAGGGGTTGATGTGTTTCCTGACTGTCAGCGTGAAGCTGCTGCCGGCGTTGTGAACACGGAAGAAGACCATGGCCACGTTCTGAGAGGACTGCACGCTTCTCCTCAGTGAGCCCGAGTCGCAGTAATCCACGTAGCGCTCGTACAGAGGCAGGGGGTGATCCTGGGAGCTGGGGAACTTCTCTCCTTTCATCACCCAGCCGTCAAACACCTGCATGGGACACATTAACACGGAGGAGATTCAGATTCAGTCAAAGATTAGTTTAAAGAGAGGACAAGATCTTAACAGAAAAGGAAAGCATCAGCGTGAAACCATGGAGGAAAAACAAAAACAAACTTTAATTTCATCACCAGCCTTAAGTAAGTAAGTAAATAAATTGACATGTCAGGTTCTTTAGGAACTAAATGTTATTTAACACCTGATGGATTTTTATGTCTAAGGAGGAAAAGGAGGCGTTTGGTGGCAGAAGTTGTTGGTTTACCGTGATGAAGTCTCCTCCCCTGCAGTCGATGTCCACGCTGTCAAAATCCACACTGATCACTTCAGAGGGCTCTGCCATGAAGAAAGCAGCGCAGCTGAGCTGAGGATGCTCCGCCGTGAAGGTGAACTGACCCTCCACTGCGACCATGTCCAGACAACCTGGGAGACAGACAGAGATTCACGTGTGAACGTATCTGTACAATCAAAGTAAGCAAAACCACCAGAAAACAGCATTTATACTTCAATAATATTAATAGATTGTATTTTAGTTTGTTTCCCTTATTGTCCCTTTTTACTTTATCCTCTTTTTCCTTCTCTAATTTCTCAAAATTAATACATTTCATGTTATTTCAGTAAAGTTAACTGAAATTGGAAACAACTGAAATGTAGTGAAATTGACTTTATATGTCAATATATGTCTTATCTTTATATTTTATTTTATTTTATGATATAATTTGGATTTAAAACAGTGTATCTAAGATGGATACCTTTCTCTTTTTATTCTCTCATACAAACATAAAAAGTGTCCATCAATCATCTCTTATTGCAAAATGTTGTCGATATATTTCATATGACTTACGTAAAGGTCGGCGATACATGATCTCCTCAGGTATTTCTCTCTTGAGCTCCGAGTTGAAAATCGAATATAATTCATCTTTTGAGATCTCGTTGTTCTGCAGGGGAAAAAAAATGTGAGAGAAGTTTAACGGGAACTCGTTTCAAAGTACGTTAAAGTATGTCCTGACACTTACCTCAATATATCTGGAGTCTCCCTTGAGGACAGACAGACACAGCACCAGAAAGAAGAGCTGCTCTCGGAAAGTGCGCTCCATAACGCGCATCTCTGTCTGGAAGGCGCACCTGAGCGGAGAAAGTCTGAGCTGCTCTGCGCCCAGCGCCGCTTTTTATAGGACCAAATCCTGTAACGACCAACTGTCAGGGTCGCTGTCACCCACCGTGGACTGCTCCCCCCTCCCTTACCCGACCAATTGCGTGGTTCTGACGAGAGCAGGGATGGACAAGTTGAGCGATAAAGACTGGGGGAGGGGGAGGAAGGGGGAGGGAGGGGAGAGAGAGAGAGATGGGCAGCTGATACCAAAAGACGCTCACACAGCACGTAAATCAGAGGTCATCTGCCCTCGGTCTGCCTCAGGTGGCTGCAGCAGTCCTTCCACAGAGCTGATCATTAAACAACTGATCCATGATGGAAACTTATTTGAATGTCACTACACATTATTTAGATTTTTACCTGCCACTTTTTTTTGTTTTGGTCCTGTTTTGTTTGACAGATCATCGACTGAACATCGTTTCACTGCTCATGTTTGACATTAGTAAGGCGTCTAACCCTTTTTTCACCGGATGGGTTAAAGGTCAAGGTGGAATTTATCGTCATTCCTCTCCATCTACACTCACATGCTCAGCACCAGTGGAATGGAGGCGCACTTTCCTCAGGAAAAAAGGAGGAAAAAGGAGGACTGTCTGATGGTTTCCATTCACTCAACAGCAACATCCAGCTCACATCCAGCAACCTGCTGGGATTTACACGGCGTTCACACACGCCTTTTTTTCACGCTCGCCTTGTGTGATGTGGCCCTAACAAACCCCGGAGCCTTCAACGCTGTGGTCTGGCTCTTTTTTTTTTTTCTTTTTTTTCAGCAAAACCCCAAACAAACACTACGCTGTCTCTGAAAAATGGTGTCTTGCATTGTCTCCAGCAGAGGTTAACATGAAATGTGAACGATAAACTGTTTGCAAAATCCAAATTACGCCAAAATGCTCAACTAGTTCCATGACAAACATAATCATCTGTTGATTATGAACCAGACACAATAAAGAGTAATTTCCTTCATCATGCAAAGCATGATACTGTAATTGTGTTTCTGTCACACATCTGGTTCTTCTTTTAAAACTACACCATGTGTGAAGCATAATTTGCTCGTTTCTGTGCATGAAAAACCAATTAACGTTCAAATTAAATGAGCGAAGTACTTGATCGCTGAAAAGTTTAAAGTTGCATCCACAGACTTTTGCGAGAGTCGAGGACGCACAGTGCTCGTCTTCCACCTGTCTGAGCTCCGTCCCTGAGGTCTGCAGGTGCCTCGGGCTGCTGGAAAGGTCAATCCATTCAAATGCAGAAATTGGGCCTTGGTGTAATCCACACTCTTGGTGGTGAGTGGCACAAAAAAACATGTTTGCGACTCAGAGATAAGCCATGTGTCCCAGTGTGTGTGTGTGTGTGTGTGTGTGTGTGTGTGTGTATAGAAACCTGAAAAATCCATTAAAATATTTGTATATACCTAGAAGGCAAATTGCAAATCTGAAAGAAGGCTTAAAAAAGTTTTTAATTTGGTATGAAAGAGTGTGAACTGCTCATGACTCCTTCAGTTGCTTGCAGCTCCTTTTGGAAAGATTACATCAAATGTGAAAACCCAAGTGTCACTGTTAAATACGAACCCTAATTTAAATGTTTTTTCCTCAAACTGATGCTTAATATTATATATATATAACCTTCTTTTGGTCTTTCACTGGCCACAAAAAAAGAAACATGGTGAGATATTTTTTATAATTTAATTTAGAATTTGGAAAATGTTTCAGCCAGAAAATAATAGAAAAAAAAAGGTCATACTGTAGCTCTATGCCGTGGTTCCTTGACATGTTGTTGTGACCTTTGTTTAATCTCAGGTGTTTCTGACACGTAAAGTGAAAACACATGAAAACGCAAAGGTAAACCCATGAATTGCTGTATTTGAGAAACCTGGTTGCAGCACTTTTATGGTAAGATTCCTACACCACAGTCAAACATCCGTAACATTCAGTGTGTTTTAAATCACAACACACTTTTCTTTATATTCCCTGGTTCAAGCTGAGCTATTTTGAAATTTGCATACAGACCTTTCAGTCGAACAGTCATTAAAACTATTTCCGGCCTCCTTGATGTAATGTGCGTAGGGAGTTTTTATTTGGTTTCTGAGTGAATTTGCAAAGATGCCGGCCACTTGAGATCCTGTAGCTTTTCATTTAGCCCTGAACGGTCTGGCTGAATAGCAGAAGCCATTAAGTTCCCGTGATGAAGCTTCATTAGGCTCCATCAAATCAGATGCTTCCCATTGTGTCCTCTCTGGGAGCTATGTACATTATCTCTTAGCGGAGCGGACTCTGTCATAATTAATGTCCACTTTAGCAAATGAGATTTTTCGAATCTGTTTTTTTTTTTTTTGCCGTTGCTGGAGGAAGGATTCACATCTGCATGAGTTACACTTACTCACGTTTGGCTGCAGTCGATCAGGCACCTTCAGATTACAGAATAGATCTTTTCCTTCTTGCATTTTCTCCAGCTCTTTGTAATGATGTGACCCAGAGCGTTGTCAAACAGGACCACCACATGTAAAATTAAGGGAAAGACACTTAGTCATTAGAATTCACCCTCTGGGGACCATGAATGTCTCTGCTACGTTTCAGGGCACTGACCAACAGACCAACACTGCCTCAGTTAATATTGATTCATCAGTTACACTGAGTGGAAATCTCAAATCCATCCCCTCCCCTGCCTGCACCCCCCCCCCCCCTCCACCACCACCACCACCACCCATCTGCCCACCCCCTCCACCTGTTCACATGACATCTGACCTCTGATTGTGAAAATGTTAATGTAAAAGCCTGGAGCTTTGTGTTACTGACATGTTTTCTGTTCGACGTGACTAAAACCCATCAAAACGACGAAAAATAACACAAACCACAAACCAAAATTCTTTATTGTCAAAAATGTATTTTGAAATTGAAACTAATAAACGCAGACAACAGATAACAGCATCTCACCATCAGGCCCATGGAAATTCTGAACATGCTGCCCTGCAGGGTCCTGAGCCAAACGCTGTGGCTGCGATGCTGTGATCTGACTGTGAGATTGCCTCGTATCCCCCTGACACTGATAAACAACCCCCACATTTTGCTGAAATTACATGTTAATGAAAACTTAAATCTTCAGTCTTCCAGCTGTTTCCATATTTTCATTAATAAGAAAATTGCATTTCTTATCACACGATGAACTGTCACACCTTATTGAGAGGCTCCTGTCAATACATTTTGATGCTCACGCTGATAGAAGAGTGTGGGAGAGGTAAGACGACAGCGGGCGGGTCCTGGTTTGATCGTATCTCAGTGAGCTCACCGGTGAGTCGCAGTGCCATCGCCTTCCATCGCTGACAGGCCAAACGTGCAGAGGCCTGCAGGAACAATCTTTGCCTACCTGTTGGATGAGAATGGGTTTTTGGTTCTTTGCTCAGGAAGTGAAAAAAAAAAATCATCTTAAACTGAAGCTTCCATTTCACACATCGAATGTCACATAGGTGCAGTGAAGCAAGAGAAACCGAAACCAAAATCAAGAATATGTTACAGAACAAAATGAGCAATTAATGGACTGAATTGTTTTATTATCAATTAATCATCTTGGATCAGTTTATAATGGACTAGATTCCATTTATATTAATTAATGGGCGATGAGTTACAATAAATTATCTAACACAATTCTTAATTATCATAATCAACATTATAGGTATCAGCAGTATAATGGTATTGCTGCTATCTGTTGACATGTATCCATCAGGTGCAGTGCACACAGTACTAACCCGCCCTGAGGGTTCGCCATGTGTTTATCAGTCTGTGGCAACTGCATCAAACGTAAATGGATCTTTAATCTGTTTAACTCTCATCAGGACAAATTGCATGTTTGTGATTTCTCTGCGAAAACAAATGTCTTTTCTTCTTTTTTCTTTTTCTGTGTGGTAATTTCATCCCTCTCCTCCCAGGTGCGCTGAGTACTTTCTGTAAGAAAAGGGACGACTGCTTTTTGATGGACAAGTGAAAGGTCTGTGGCCTCATGTATGTATGCACACGTGCATATATGGACGAACACATGCACACACAAACAAGTGTGAAAGCTTCCTTCGAGCATCAAAGTGTAACATAAGCAGTCTGTACCGTGTGTGTGTGTGTGTGTGCATGTACGTGTGTGTGAGTGTGACTAAGACGGATTCAGTTCAGCCATGCATAATTCAGATTTAGGGAAACAAAGGCCTGCTTATGTCATAACAGAGTAAGCTACGCAATCTTGCAAGTTGAGCAGAAGAGAATGAAATCCAGCTTCCTGGTAAACAGGATGAGGGTGCATCCAGCATCTTTAGCTTCTCTGCATCTTCCAGGAAAGTCTCTTTTACCACATTTATACAGCATATCTGATAAAGAGACAACAACTGATATGAAGGAGTCACACCATCACTTCACCGAAAAGTATGTCTGTAACTCAGAGAAGACTTTTACTTGATTTACAGCCCAGCTGTCTGATGTTATTCACAGCTGACATTATTGTCTCCTATATGAAAATTTGTCATCCCACTGTTCTAAGATCACTGACTGATACGAATCATTTGTTTTCTTTTTTTTCCACATATCATGTTTGTTATTCCTCTGTTTCTTCACACGGTGTTTAACAGTTTCTGATACAACACAGACGAAGAAAAAACACTGACAAGTTGTAAAAACAAACAAAAAACCAAAAAAAAAAAAAAAAAAAACCAAAAAAATAAAAACCACCCATCCTCAGGCTGCCTGGAGCTGAACGGCTGATCTCACCTGCTGAACCTCTCCTGCCCTCTGCTGGACATGTGAGGAGCCTGCACTGGAGCCACATTTCTTCTTTTTCAAACTGAGCACTTGAGCGTTTTGTTGATGATCAGACCCAGAACACATACATCAAATTCAAATGAAAATTAAACAAAGCAAAAGTAAGTAAATATGTTATATCCCCTGAGCTCTCTGCACAGCACTGCAGCAAAGTCACGATGCCTTGTTGTTGTTTTTATAGTAATTTTGCATATTTCACAGTAAACTGTGACGTTAAATAAAAAAAATATGATGATGAAAGAGCTGTTCCTCTCGTGAACACAAAGCAGCTCCGCCCGCGCGGTGACATGCTTCATCTATGAATAGTAATTTGATGGAATTTGACCTTGAGTGGAGCTTTGTCATCTGTTCTTTCTCAGGTCGAGAATGAGTCAAACTTTTCAAAATACACCTTTAGATGTACTGATGTTTTCCAACAGCGTGTAACACACAGAGAATCTGCTGCTGCTGAGTCACAAAATGAACCACACGCTGTGGAGATGGTCAGCAACGTGACCTCTGACCTCCACGGAATGGTGTGAAAATGAAAATGAATTTCCACATTTAAAAAGAGAAGGTCAGACCTGAAAAACCTGAAAGAAAGGGAGCATTAGAATACGGCAACAAAGACTGTTCATACTAAAGACTAAAGCTGTAAATGCCTTAAAAGTACAACACTGAAATCCTGAAAGTGCCTCCGGACTGTACTGTAAGTTTGTAGATCCTTCAGTAAATGTTATTCTGCATATTTCAGATTTTAAACTCAAGACTTTTACTTGTATTTGAGTCTTTTTTTTTTTTTTTTAAAAAACCGTGTTGTTATTTGAGCTCATGTTAAAATAATCGCACTTTTCATCTCCGGTTGCAGCTGCACTGTGAGGACACTAGGGCCGCACGGACACCGAGCCCGCCGCTGCAGCCTGAACCAGGGAGGTTATGAAGTTCAGGGGCCGACATCTAACTTATTCACCGCCACTCGGTACCTGTGGGTCCCCACGCTACTCGGCAGCTATTAACACGGTTACAGGCTATTGTATTACATATGTATTTGTATTGTACACACTGCAGGCTGACGCTGAAGTCCCTTATTATTTTGATTTCACACTGAAGGACAAAACATCGTGGCTTAAAGACATGAGTGGACTATCAGCAGAGGAACGTGCTTTATTTCCCAATGGACCACGAAAGGTAGGAACTAAAGGAACTTACTGCACTAAAGTTTTGTCTCTTCAAAAATAATAAAATAAATCAAATGAGTTCTTGTTAGTAATTAGTTTAAGGCACACAGAACTGAACCACTGCTGCACAGAATGTCTGTAACTCATCACATTATTAATGAGCCAAATCAAAAGGAAACAAATAAATAAAAATAAAACTGTGATGGGCTTTTCAAGTAAACAGACGAGGCAGAGTGTTGTTCTGTCATGGAAAATTATTAATTATGGACAAAGTTGTCCTCCAGCAGATCTATTTTGTCCTGTGTCTTACCTGCTGGAAACAGATCTGCTTTTCTCCTTCAGCTCTTTAACTGAGAAAAACCTCAACAGAAGTAAAAACACAGAAGAGCTAAACCTTTAACTAAAAGCATGTGTTTTCTTCATCTAAATGAAGAGGTCTATTCACTCGTATGATGTTTAAACAGTGTCGAAAAAGGTTGGTTAATATAGCTTATTGCGTGATTACAGCTGCTGACAGGTATTCATTTGTGGTTTGCCGGGCTGCCAGCTGAAAACGGGCGCTGTGGCCTCAAATATTTAGAAAGACGTGGAAATGACTGCACAGCTGTGATAGTGAACTTTGACTCAGATGAGGGTGTTTTAGCCTGAATGTGCTGGTTTGACTCGGGTGTAGAGTGAGTGAGGCCTGCCACCAGGGGGCGGTCTGCAGTCTCAACAGCAGATCATTTACTGGAGCTGAGCACGCTGAGTGAGACACTGTTGTACACACAGTTCTCAGACACAAATAACTACACAGGCAATGTCAAACTCCTGCACTGACAAAGCAGAAGTAAACATTCTGCGAACGAATGGAAAATCTTAGTGTTTAAAGAAGTAATCAATAACTGTGGCTGTCAAATCAATGTAGAGGAGTGAAGGTACTTTAATCTCTAAAACATTTAGTGGAGTACAAGTGTAAAATAGCAAACAATGTAAATGCCAGTCAGGGTCAGAGTAGATGTACTTAGTTTCTTTCCACCTTCTTAAAGAAGAGCAGGGATTGTTTTTCCTTTAACAGTGTGGCCTCTAATGTTGCTTTTCCTCTTTAAAATGTACATCAGACTTGTAGAAAGTATTAGAGCTTCTTTTCCAGCTCTTACTTCTAAGGTGTCTGTCCTAAGGGATGTCCAGGGAAGAGTCCATAAACTCTAACAGAGCTGTATGGTTGTGTGGTTAAACTGGATGAAGTGATGCTGATAGTCCTGGGCTGCTCGTTCACATCACGTTAAACTTGTTTCAGGGTGGAAAACAAAGTGCGAGTGTTCGAGGACGTACTTTAATTTCCTGACAGATGAACTGCGTTTATGTTGAGAGTCAAATCTTGTGTTCCATTGTTACTGTGAAAATATTTTTTTATAGCCACGTTAAAGGGTCAAGATAAAGCTGGAGTGATGGCGGCAGGTGGTTACCATGGCCACCACAGACTGAGGCCTCGCCACGTCATTGGCCACCACACGTAGCAACGTTAAGTCCATCTAATGAAGGTTTAACAAAAGGAATAGCCCATGAATTACTAATGTGTGGGCTACTTGGTCCTCAGCAGTCACTGTTGCCTGAGTGAGTTAATGAAATCCTCATGGCCTGACATAACGGCTGTGTGGTCTGTACGGCTGCGCGCCTCACAGCAAAGAGCTGAGCGAGACACCGATTTCTGTGCCACACCAAAGGAAATGCTAGTCTCAGTCTGGCTCTGTCCTGGAGGTGGATACACACCGGCCAAGGGAATTTTCACAACCTGGCAACCCAAACATTGTTAATCCTCCAATTTCAAAGAAGAGATATTTATGTTCCAGGACTGTATGTTGTAGATTTGACGATGAAAGAAACAGAATGCTAAAGGATTAATCCAAGTAGGCTTGGCACAAACAGCTATTTTTTATGATCTAATAAACTGCTGAGCATTTTCTTTGATTAATTGATTCATAGTTTTATCCATAAAATGTCAAAAATAGTGCAAAAATAATCAAATCTACAATTTCTCACAGCTCAAAGCGACAGACGGCCTCACATTTCTTCTTCTTCTGTTTGACAAAATGTCTGACAGTTAATTAAATAATCAACTAATTGCCTCATTTCTAAATTTAATAAATCTAATGTGTTGCTGATTCATTGAGAACATAATCGTTGGATTAATCAATGTATCAATCGGTAAATTATCAATATTAAAAATCATGGGTTGCAACACTCCTCATCTTTATTAATTTGCAACCATGGTGATGAGTTCTCTCTTTTGTAACAGCTCGGTCAAAGGTCAGATGTCAAAGGTCAGCCTGAATAATTTTGTGGCCCCTCACATCAAAACACACTGACAGCTGCACAGTTTTGGCAAATTCAAGACACATCAGATTATATCAAGAAACATAAATGATATATAAGAGAGGAGAGAAGGTGGGAAGTGGTTTATGCACTAAGTGGTTTTTCATCGAGCCTCCATTACTTTGATAGCATCATGTCTAATTCAGCGCAGTGAGGACCTTAACAGACCCCTGGAGTCCGGGTTTGGCCTCCGGGGAGATTAGAGGGTCATGATGGAGAGACAGAGGTGATTTAATGTCAGTGTGATGTAAAGAGAGAGAGAGGGGGAGAGGGAGAGAGGGAGAGGGAGGGAGAGAGGAGAGAGAGAGAGGAGAGAGAGAGGAGATGGACCGTGGCCAATGATCTGCAAGCAGAATAACTAAAGTAGAGACACAGGAGAGATTTCATAAAGCCAGTTGCTCTCCACGGGCCTAAAATGCGAGCATGTCCCAGAGGATGAGCGGAGACACAAAGCCGGATATGAAGCAAGAGGTGATGAGGAGCAGCCAGGTGGTTTAGTCCATTTATTCATTTTATTCATTAGCCCGGGTCATTTCATAGATGCGCTAGCGGGTGGTGCAGGCCATCAGCGGGCTCTCGGTTATAGCCTGAAACACCTTTTGTCCTGAACATGATGTCAGATTCCGAGATCCTACAATAGCGGAGGCTGAGGAGGAACCGGATTCACGGGACGCATGAATTAAACAGTCATCTGCACCTCACGTTTCCCTCCCTTAATGTGCTCGAACGGAGGTGTGTGGAGGAGAGAGCGATTCGAGCCCGCAGCCGATGCCCGGAGAAAACAGCAGCCTGTGTGCAGGCAGCTGTGGACGACAGGAAGGTGGTACCCAAGTGTCGGTGTTTATTATCAGGGATCTGACTCCGGAGGCGCGTCGCTGAGGTATGGGCTGCGCTCCCAGTATCCACGTCTCTCAGAGCGGGGTGATCTACTGCCGAGACTCAGACGAATCCAACTCCCCCCACCAGACCACCACCATCTCTCAGGGCACCGCGGCCACGCTGCACGGGCTCTTCATCAAGACCGATGCGGCCGAGACCATCCCCTCCGTCATCACCTACCAGAGCCGGCACTCGCGCAACAACTCGTACCGGGATCGCAAGGAGAACAGCGGAGGACACATCCGCATCGAGGCCGAGACGCAGACCAGCCACACCAGCGTCAAGGTACGGTACAGCAGGGCGAGTTTAAACGAAGCAAACGCGGTGTACTGGCACAGGCTCCGCATCATCACCGGGTCGTGAGTGAAAACCACACGTGAGGAGGCCTTTTAGTTTGTTTGTGTTTGTGTGTGTGTGTGTGTTTGTTTGTTTGTTGTCTGATGAGGCCCAAGCCTGCCGGTCAAATGAAATTCTGTAGTGACCACACAGCACAGTCCATTCAGCCTCCTCTGATTCACTGTCTTTATCAGACCCTCTCTGCAGCCAGCCATCGGTCCGTGATAAGTCAGCGTGTTGTGTGTCATGACGGTGGTTGTGTTAGTAGAAAATCTGACACGTGCATGGTGCTGCACTGCTTTAATATTTCTCCGTGATAAATAACAGGTGAGCTCTCAGACTCAGAATCTGACTCTTCGGACCTGTATTTAGCACCTATGTGAATAGTTATAGCACTTTATAACACTATGTGTGTCAACAATCATATCTTCTCCTGTAAAGACATCTTTTATTAGAGTTTTTCTTTGTTGTGTTGTTATTGATTAACAGTTTACACCACAGAGCCCACAGGTGGAGTTATAGTTATAGTTATAGTTATAGTGGAGTTGACAAATACATTGATAAATGCTTGAATCTACATTGAAGTGTGTTATAAACCATTTATTAAATGTTACTTGTTATATACTGTGTGTAAAGGCTAAATAAGCCGCCAAAACTTTGACAAGTGTTGCTGGAGTTTTTACCACACCAGGCTACTTCCCTTCACTTCCCTCCTCCATTCACCTCAGAGACAGATGCAGTTGTCCCTGAAATCCCTTTTTTTGCATTTGTCTCACTGTTCTCTGTTCTCCCCAGAGGCAGTATAGTCTATGGTGTATAATCTGTACCGTATCACAAAAGTTTGTTTACGGACTATTGTTTATTATCTCTAAGTACGGCCCTGCGGCCCCAGGCAAAGGTTCCCGAACAGAACACGCTGTCAAATGAGCAAAAAAGTGCATCCAGTCAGTTAGTTGTTAATCAACAAAGCACAGAGAGTTTGCCTTCAAAGTGCCAGAAGTCAAAGGATCATCAGGGGTTTTTACAACTTGGGTTCATCCCTTAAATGACCTTAATCACACGGGACAACTCTGCTGTTAAAATAAAGAATAATTCTTATGCTTTAACGTGGTGTCACCAAAGTTTGCTTCACAGCTAAAACTGAGAGCTATTGTAAAGTTCAGTGTAGCCTAGCCTAATCATTACATCCATCATGGGAGATGAATTATAAGTCATCTCAATAAGCTATGAAGAAAAAAAATCAACTTGTTTGAAGAAAAGAATCTTGCTTTTTCTGAGCTTTCAGCCACATTAAGGTCTTTCTCCGCGGACTTGTGGAGTTTGTGATGACACATGAGATTTCTCCATGACAATGAAAACTTCAGCAGAAAGCTAATACGTGGACCCTGAAGTTAAGATCTTCTTTTGTCAAGAAAAGGTCAAGAATGAACTTTGACACACAAGAATCAGCTCTGTTGTTATGTAATAGTTTTAAGAAGTTAGACATTAAGTTAAGACATAAAATCAGAGTTAAAACTGTGAGTGGTACAGTCCAGCTTAGCAGTCCTCGCTCAGTGTTTGGGAAGTCTCTAAACTTGTGGAGTTGTGTACACATCTTGTCACATTAATTGTGTGCTTTTTACTTGTGGATGGATCCCTCTCATGAGGGAGCATGTGAACAGATACTTCCTTATATTTATGATCGAACCCCAGAGGATATAGCTGTGTTTTGTTAAGAAGTAGTGTAGCAGATGATTGTATCATCAGACCCTCAGAACAGATTAACCCATTCAGGCCAAGATGAGATCTGAACTACTTTACAAAATAAAACAGACACATCTTACAATTACAACCTTTTTTTTAGAACCATTTTATTTTGGGAAACTGTACATTTGGACCTTTGGTTTAAAAGCTGGTGTAATTTGATGTGTGTGGATAGTGTGATTAATATAATTCTGGTCTGAGCTTTTAGCCTTTATAGAGGCTTACAGAGTCTCACGCTCCTTAATCCTCACTTTTCATTAATGTGTTACACATACTTGTCTTGTCTGGTCCTAGTATGGAGGGAAATTGGCATGGTGTGAGTCACTGGACTGAATGAAAATATTTAGTCATCCTCACAGGATGCTTCTCATCAGCAGCTGAAATCATAGAACACGTTGCAGCAGCTTAATAATATTTAGGTCCAGCGTTTTCCTACCTTTTATAGATTTGTGTCATGAGTTCAGGGTGGCACAGATAGTGTGCGTGTTGGTTTGTCAGCTGTTCCTTTGCTCTCCCTCAGTTCCCCTCTGTCTCTGAGGACTGAGAGAGGATCAATGATACCATTTATTATTAAAACCATCTGCCTTTCCCTGCAGGATCTTGATAATCTGCCATGGTGTTGATCACGCTCCCATGTGTGTTCGTGTGTGTGTGTGTGTGTGTGTGCATGCATATGTGTGTGTGCGTGTGTGCATGCATATGTGTGTGTGCATGTTTATATACACAAGTCATTTGTTTACCCCTCTGGTCAGTACGGCAGGGGTTTGAGCAGTCACATGTGAAGGAGCTGATGCTGGTGGCCTGTACAGACATCCCCCCAGGGCCTCTTAAACAGTCACTGACTTATAAGAATATACAGAGGAGAGCATGAATTAGCAGTTTCTCAGCATTGTTGCCACCACCTCGCGTTTAGATGTACAAAAGTTCAGTGAACAACAGCAATGCAGGTCCCGAAATAATCTAATGAACACAGTCCCTCAAACCTGAAAAATATCTTTAAGGTCTTTTCTTTATTTGTTTATCTTTGCAAACAAAATTACAAAATTAGAGTATAAGTATGCAGGAGAGGTGACAGGAGAAAACAGGTCGGCAACAAATAGCAGCACGAAAAGACCAATGTCACAATAAGAAGAAACATTAGTTTAAAAAAAGTCTGGTTGGAGATTTTGTCTAAGAAACTCCTGAAGAAAAAAAATGTAGATTCTTGAAAAATACATTTAGAAAAAAAAGCAGGTGCTTTGAGTGGACACAAAGCCTGTGTAATAAGGTGTAATGTAAGGAAGGCAGCTTTCTGTTGCCTCTTCTGTGTGAGCATTATTTTAAATGCCACTGTTTGAAAGACCCTGAAGCCCACCCCAGTCAGAGGTGGGCGGGGCTTCACCTCAACCTAACCAGGCACACCTGATCTGATAAAAGGCCTAGCTCAGGCCCTGCTCTGGCTTTTGTTGGTTGCGGCCTGCTGTAGAATCTGTCTGTGATTAAAAGCAGATCGTCTCTTCTTGCTGACTGTAAATCGATGGAGTTTGCATGTAAGTTTTTCTTTGTGACCTCATCAAATTGCTTGTTTTTGCAGATGGAACTGAGTACCTTTGTATCAGCTACTGTTTTTACCTACCTAGCTTCACCTAGCTACACAGCTATTGTCCCCATTGATCTCTGTTTGAGTTGTTGGAAAACACAATGACCATAAAACAGCAGTTTGATCATTAGCACAAGCTCAGAAACACCAGTTAAACCAGTGAGCACTGAACATCTGAGCTACTGTCCAGTCAACATTGTGTTGCTTATTAAGATCTGTGTGTGATCAGTGGCTATGGAGGACACAGTGGAGTTTTTAAATGGGACATGAGACCGCTGTGTGGACACAGATCTTGACCTGTAGGGATGCACGTCGTTTTTTTTAAATGGTGTCTTGAGATTTAGTCGACTTAACGTAGCTGCAGTCGGAGCTCGGGTGGAAGAAGGAGTGTGTGAGAGCAGGAATGTCTTCCAGGCCGTGAAGTGGAAAATAGTTTGGCTGGTTGGACTGGGACAGCTGTTTACACGCAGAGTTCCCGTAGGTGTGTGTGTTTACATGCGTGTTATCTCAGTGGAGCACAGTCAGAGTTTTTATTATGCACAGTCACGTCTCCATGCGCTTTTTTTTTTTTGGTAGTTTTTAAATGAAGCACATAATAATGAGTGTAGTGTCCAGGACGGTGGAGCTTGATGGGTTTGAGGACAAGAGACTTTTGCATTTCAAACTGTGGATTTGATTTTGAAATTTTGATTTTGAACTGCATGTACTGTTCTGTCCTGACTGAGATTTCAGCCTACGTGAGACTAATTCAGATGCTGCAGAATTCTGGGGGGGGGATTCCAAACCAGATTCATGCAAGGCAACTGGGGAATAGCAACCACTAACAAACTGGATAAATAAATATTGGAGTAATCAGGCAGAATCTTTACCAGGATTCGCCTGGATACTCATTCAAACAGGATTCATGGGTGAGCGAGTGAAAGCATGTCTCTTAACAGTACTGTTTTGTTTTCCATGCCAGTGTATCCCAGCTTACTCTGGACGAGATTTTTGAACCTAATACCTGTACTGTTGTTTATATCGAGTTCAGAGAGGGCCATTTGCTTTTGATGGGTCACCAGGCTAAGTACAGTAATGTCCAGTAAAGCAGAGCGAACAGTGTTAGAATAGGAGCTCAACTGCACAAGAAACTTTTATTTTCAATAGTGAACGTTTAAAAAAAAGGAGGATTTAATCAGCGGTTGCCGTAACGTTAGCTATGTACAGCAACGTCCTCTGCAGCGTGCTATTATTGGTAGCCTGATCATCAAATCTGAAGGTTGCAGTCAAGAAGCCTGCTCACGTGACAAAGTGAACCCACGTCAAAATATCAGTTGATCAGTGAGAGCTTATCATGTCTAAAGGATAGGAAAGATGATAACTGCAGCAGTGTGCAGACTGGGTCTGACCTCAAGTCCATCTCGGCTCTACAGAAGGCCACCTGCACTGCAGATAAGCCGAGGCCTTGTTGCAAGGACTGTGATTCACGTAAACACCAAGGCCTGCGGTTAACAATGATGAGTAATATAACACGATGAAAGGAGACTGCTTGGTATTTATCTGGCAGTATCCAAAATAAATCAAATAACACTCCGCCGTCGGTTCAGATACTGATGAAAGTGACATGATGCGTAGGATCAGAAGAAGATTCATCTCTGCTCTGAAGGCCACGGGAACGTCAGGCTGTATCACTTCTGATTCCTAAACAGTCTGCTGAGTTTCAAAGTAAGAGCCACACACAAGGTCAGGTCTTGATGAGAAATACACCCCTCTTTGTCACTTACTCAAAATGATTAGACATTGGCCTGTAAGTGTAAACAACTCTTTCTGTTCCTCCGGCTGTAATGTAAACAGGCTTGTAATCTTTATAATCTACAGTCGTTGTAAACAGTGAAAACACCTTCAAAAGAGTGCATTAAACGCACCGTAACTTTGTTAGGTTTATTGCATTCTAAAGAATAAACTGCACCGTTATATGTGCAATGAAATGGTAGAGCAGGCCTCCACAATGAAAGCAATGTTTAATCTGTGTCCTAACAGCGTGTATACAGTGTACGCAATGATATGATGTACCTGGGCCCCAGTAAGAAAGTAAGTAAGGGTTTATTTATACAGTACCTTTCAAAGCTAACATTACAAAGTGCTTTGAAAGGTACAACAATAGAATTAGCTGAAATGACTCCAAGAGGAAGGCGGCTCCACTGCAAGAGAGGCTTTAGAGAGTTAGCAATTAGTTGAGGGTCTGAAGTCGGAGGTTTTCAAACAGTGAGCCGTGCCTCGCTCGGAGGGGGGGAGGATAGTTCAAGATCTGGTTGTGGAGGGAGAAGTGTGTGGCATAGATGCTGCTTGAGTTGAAAGTGGCAGGTGGTGGTCTGAAAAACAAAAAGTTAGTTGTTGTGGTTTGTCTCACCGGCACAGACTTTTTTTTTTAGATTTTGGATGACTTACACTTCTCACAGAAAAGAAGGCGCTCCAGAGAAGAACTCAGAATGTGCCCGAGGATGATCATGTTTTTAAGTTTTCTTCAATACCTGAGTAATCCTGTGATTGTTTCCTGTGTCTGTGGGTAAATAAAACAGACTAACAGCTGATTCTGTGTGTTTTTAATAGTGCCAAAATATACTTCAGTTTCTAGTTGATTAGCTTATTATTTATGTTCCTTTTTTGTATTATGTTTACGTTCTCCTTCTTTTCCACATCCGTCCATCCTGCTTCTTCCACCTCTCAGAGGTTCCTGTGTGTGTACTGTGTCCTAAATATGCCTTCACTTTCTTCCCCCTCCTGTCTTTCCATAAGGGTTTTATCCTATGACAACTTCCCCCAACACTTCCTCCATCATCTTCGAACTCCACTGACTGATCTCTCTCCAAACTGTTCTCTCAGTACCGAGCTGTCCCCGTTTCTACCGCCTTCCTTCCTGTTCTGTTTCACGTCTGGATGCGTTGTTCTCAAGTAAAACAGAATTACTCATTTTCTCATGAAGCCAACCCTCAAACCGCGCCGATATATTTGGAGACTGTGCTTGTTAATTGCCACTGACCCACCCAAAAGTGATCATCCCCTCAGTCTCATGCCTTCAGCACTGATCCACCAGATACTCCTGACTGATCAGATGAATCTCTGTCAGTCTTCTCGTCCTTGATTGACCTCATTTCTTTACCCTGTTTGACCCTACCACCATCACCGATGACGTGGAAGTGAGTGCTGCCGAGCTCTCCAAAAATCTCTTTGTTCCTAAAAACAAACAACTGTGATGTGAGGTCCACATGACTTTGACAACACAATCCCTCAAGTGTGCTGACGTCAACAGAAAACCTTTAGATAGATTCACTTTATGATTTGGCTTCTTCAGCGTTTGTGAAAGCGTTTCTTGATCTGACGTCAGACAATCAGTAGGACCACGTCTTTTGTCAGTTCCCCGCATCTTTGTTTCAAAAATAAAATCCTCTTCTGATCTTACACTTCTATGGTTAAGGTTAGGCGAGGTTTACAAAAACAACTTTGTTTGGGTTAAAATACTTGGTTAAGGTCAGGGAATGATCTCCTGTGTCAAAGTCTGACATTTTGCTGACCCATCCGACCACCCTGACGGCCTCCCTCTGCAGGATTTTTGGCTCTAGAACAATGTCACACCACTGTAGGTCCACAACACACACAGCCATTAAGAGGGTTTTGTCCTCTGAACAGATTCGTTTTTAGGTATTTGGTGAAATAACAGCTGTCCTTTTGCTTGTGAGGACAGTCTCCACATGAAGATCTAGCTCAGCTTCAGGTCTTTGATACAAATCTAGTAGAAGACATAACCATGCGCTTCATTTGAGGATTTTTAATGTGTAGCAGCCCTGGGAAGTGTTTTATTTGCATTAACAGCATCTCAAACATGACACACACACACACACACACACACACCTGCTTCCTGTTACACTCACATGCTGCGGCAGAGAGACGTGAGCACATGATGTGTTTTGTTTATGGCAGACCTGTCTTTGATTTGGATTTGCAGACAAAAAAAAAAAAAAAACATCACTGCACAGGAGATAAAAAATACATTATTACTGGGAATGTTATTCTCAGAGGTCTTTCTATGTTAAGCACCAACTTTATTTATAGCACGTTTTGTCTTTGAGCACAGATGCTGATGAAGCACACATGAAGCAACACGCGTAGTGGGCTTTTGTGGTTTCTCGTGCTGCACCCAAAGGCCCTTGATGACGTTGGCGGTTAGTTAGCGGTTGGTAGTTGAGACTAGATGTGGGTTGAGGTATGTCCACCTTTAAGCCTAATTACCACTGACAAGTACTACTGTAATGATGAGTGGCTGAGTCACCAGCTCCTGTGCACCTCACTGCTGAGGTCATGCAGCTTCTGTGCGACTGTGAGAGGAGTTTGTGCGTTGCATGCGTTATTACGCAGCTGGTGTCCCTGGTAGCATTAACTGAAATCCCCCTCCGAGTCTTTCTTCATCTCTCTCTTCTCTTTTTTCTGGACATCTCAGATATTTTTCTTCAGACCTTAATCCAGAGGATTGTCCTGCGGGTTATGAGTGTGTGTGTGTTTATAAATATGTTACCAGCAGAAACTGCAGACATATTCTAACAATGAGAAAAAGTGACTCACCAACACAGAATTTGCTCAAAAATAACTGTGTAATTGATGGTTAATTCCCGGTGCATGATACAGCGCCGATGTGGCGTCCGCTGTGATTCAGTATGTTATGGTACACAGCTGATTCATTGTGTTTCAAGTGTGGTGAAAGCATGTGTGTGCATGCATATGCTCAAAGGAAGCACATGTAGCTGAGTTGCTTATTCACCCCAGAATGACGCATGTGGTTAAGGAGCCTGTTGAATCTGCCTGGACAAGCTGTAAAAAAAAAAACACACACACATATATACAGCACAGTGTGCAGCGCTCCTGCAGCAGGATTATGCAAGTAAACCTGTGGGTTCAATCTGTGGCTGGCTGCTAATACCTTCTAAAGAGGGTTTGCAGCGGACAGCTCCATTCTGGGCGCTAATACTGCATGTAAATATCCACGTCCACAGAGTAGGAGAGGTGAGCGTGGAATCTGTAGTAAAGAATCCACATGTACGGATACTTGTTTTAGGAGGCTGTTGCTGTTTTACCCCAGACATCTGCCTTTAGAAGAGGAAGTACTTGTCTTATTTCCCTATGAAGTCTGAACTGAAAGTAGGTGAGGTGAGAAGGAAGATTTAAGTGTGTGAAGTGCAACAGGGACAGACAGATCGTGCAAGGAAAAGCAATATGCCAGTATGCTCCTGGACATCAATGGTAAAATGGTAAGAAGAGTTCAGCTTTTTGTTGTTGTTGTGTGTTTTGTGTTTGTTTTACATTTGTCATGGTTATTTACACATTCTCATCTGTTGCCTGCAGGTTTCAGCTACAGAAGAATGTGTGGGACCTATGAGACTGACTCAAGAGCCAATTCAGGTAAGAGTAACACAGACTGTAGAACATCTGGAATCATTTTACTCCCAGTGTTTGAAGGATGATGTTTGATGATAACAGATTTAATTTTGAACAGGAGACAGTCCATCAATCTGATGTAAATGATTTAATTTTGCTTTTACAAAACAATTGAAAACTAAAATAGAAAATGTGGGTTAGAAAATAGGATTTCTCAGTTGAAATGATTATTTATTATTATTCAGTATTGTCAGTTATTGCTGTTCTAATTGTTTTTGTGTTGTTTTCCGAGCTGAAGTCAATAATACTCTCAACCCACTGTCACTAACTTGTTGTAAGAAACACTACATACAACCTAATGAACGCACTTACAACCCAGTCTCCAGTCATGCCATTTAAACCAGGGAGCTGTCACTAATAGACGTTTATTCTTGTGCTATGTTCGGGTCATGCTGGGATTTTGCTGTTACATCAAGTTACATCAACTTATTAGTGGTAAACACAGTCGGCTGTCTGAGGTTGTTTTTGCTCAGTGAAGTAAATAAGTGAATATCTTTTAACTCCCGTCTTCTATCACAGGAGGATTTTACATAATTTACCAATATAATCTTAAAGGACATTTTTTCAAATGTGTCTTAAAACAGTAGTCTGGTGCTCACATGTACAGTGAAGCAGGATGTGTTTGCTGTAATCGTTCCTCCTGTTCACACTGGCCATTAGGGATCCATCCTTATGTGATGTCAGTATAAGTGATGGGGGGATAAAACCCACAGCCCTCGTTCTCTGTAAAAATGCTTTAAAAAGTTGATCTGAAACGGGTTAGTAACTCTGATTTGAGTTAGTCAAATCAGAGTTGTTGTTGTTTTTGGGTTTTTTTTAGTACAAAAGTTCCTCTTTACATTTCTGGATGGATCTGGATTTTGCTCCGGAATCAGTCCTGAAAACCATATTGCACTTTATGACCTATTTGCTGAGCTTACTGTCATTAACTGTACGGTACATTCATGGCTCAGAGAGGATGCTGAGTTTGTGTGAAGGTTAAGTGTTCGCCTCAAACGGCCTGCAGACACCTCGTCAGTCCTCCTCCGGTGTCGATCCTGCTGGAATCTCATCTTGACCGTCGAGAACTGTGAAATATTGCAAGGTTAGGTTGAGTTGAGTCAGGGATTGTCTGTGCTCATCCTCCTCTGGTTAGGGGATTAGAACGGGTGCTAGTCAGATTTGCCCTTATGTAACAAAGAAAGTAAGATCTCCTGGAGGTTATCAGCTAGTTGAGATGCAGGTACCATGAAGCGTTCCTGTGTTCTGGCCGTTCCTACGTCAGGAATCAGCCACTTTATTAGGTGCTTGTTTATTGCTTTGATTTAATTTGCTTCGGTTTGAGCTCTGCTGGTTTGACCGATCTCCAGCGGTTTCTGAGTTCAGCTCGGTTCCCACTCCACTGCAGTGATGTGAGAGGCCTGGCATGCCACTCATGTTCATGCTGAGCTACAGTATCCTGCTCTATCCCTTCAGCCCCCTCCTCCTCCTCCTTGTTCACCATGCCAAATAACATCGCACCAGGAATCTCTGGCAGCGCGCGGGCAGGTGGAGGGACCAGGGGCTTTATTAAAAAGCCTTGTAAGACCTCGTCTCATGCCCCATAAAACCCTTAAACTGCTCTCCCGAAGCAGCACACTAAAGTTGTACCTCCAGCCTTCTTCTGGATCCATGACCTAACCTGACCCTCTCCCGCCTCACTCCTTCCACAGGAACGGAGAGATGAAAAGAGAGAGATAAAATGCTCTGCAGGAGAGAGCTATATGTTGTTAGTTTTCCACAACATTTACTGTTGACTGGCTCACGGCCCTGGAGAGCTTCAGCCTCTCCAGATACCCCCTCCTGCAGCTTATCTAATGATTCATGTGTTTCACTCGCTACACGATAAGTGACGGTAAAGCAGCACGTTTCCCATCCACGTTCCTGTGGCATGTGCATCTAGTTGAAAAATCAATTTTTTTCTTCCTGCTACTTTTTTTAGTTCCCACTCCAACATGAATGAGATCATCATTTAAAAGAAAGCCTTCAGCAGAAGGCTGCCTGGTTAGCTCAGTTGGTAGAGCATGAGACTTAACCTTTCAGGGTCGTGGGTTTGAATCCCACTCCGGGTGGCACCACCTTCCATGGGCTCACCACCTGTGGAGGTGCCATAGGCCTTCGGTGCATTGTGAAATGGGCGGGCTGCCCCCGCGACCTGGGCCTGGACCCAAATAAGCGGCAGATGATGACATGACATGACCTTCAACAGAATGACAGAAAATTAATTGGCAAAAGTTTTGATGATTGTTTTCATAGTAGTTTTTATGAACCCCGTGCCGGTGACAGCTGTGTCTGGAGGCACTGTGTCTTTAGGTTCTGTCCGTCTGTCCGTCCCATTCTCCTAAACACGATATCTCAGGAACGCTGTGAAGGAATTCGTTCAGATTTGGCACAAATGTTCACTGGGATTCAAGGATGAACTGATTAGAATTTGGTGGTCAAAGGTCACTGTGACTACACAGGAGAATGAGCTCATATTTTATGTTTTATTAATATTTTTTATAGACATAAAAACTTAAATACAAAAAAAAAAGAATGGAAAAAAAAACACAGGACCTCAGTGGGCCTCTTTTATCTTCATATATTATCTCTGATATGCTCAGCCTGTGTTACACTCCCACACAGATAAAGTGCTAGTTAGCCCAGTGACACCTCTCTGTGTTTGGGAGACTCCCAGCGTTAGAAGGCATCTGGCCTGGGTGTGCAAACATGGCGGATTAACCTCTGAACTCTGAAAATGTGAGTCAGCTCGCAGCAGAAGTCAGGGATAAGCCTCCGTGACAACCGAGCACAAACTGTACCGTGTTTTCATACAAACCATGAAGCCGATAAGTGACTGTGTCGTTTGTGTCGCCAAATATGTTCGAATTAAAAATATATATTTACTTTAATGATGCTGTAACCAGGTAATTGTGGAAACATAAGTTCATTTGTGTACAATTAATAGTGAGTTACATGCGAGGAAGTGTGTGTGTGTGTGTCCGAGACAGGCGTGATGGAGTGCAGCCATGTGTTTAAACGTGTTAGACTTGGTGTACATCAGATGGGGGTATTAAGACCAACGGCGCCTCCTACCAGGCTCGTCGCTGGTGACATATTTGGGTGGCAGGTCAGAGATGAGTGCGGTCGGCGTTGTCCCAGGGTTGACTGGGTACTCTGTGTGTGGAATTTCACATGCTAGCACCATGGTTACACAAAGCAGTGCCATGGTTACACAAGCCAGCACAGGATCAAAGACTGTGGACCTTTCACAGGCACTCACCAATACTAGCTCATTTTCCCCCTCTGTCCTCCTCCTCCTCTTCTTTTACATCTTCTTCTCCCTGCCATTCTCACCTGTTCCACTTTCAGTCTGCCCCGTCTCCAGGTGTGAAGGGCTAGATATCCTACTACTCTTCCTGATTTTAAAAATTGTACAGGAAGTGCGGGGAGTCATGACTTTAGCTCTCTTCTCCTTTTTTCATCCGCTCTCCCTTTCTCTTCTCCAACCCTCTCTGCTGCACCTCCATGCTCTCCCTCTGTCACTCTATCCTTTGTTGTCCTTAGAGGGAGTCAGGAGGTGATGCTGCTGCGAGGCAGAGCTGAGTGCTGTTGGTTCTGGCTGCAGACCAGCTGCCTTTGTGTGCGTGAGAGCATGTGTGTCTCTACTGTATGTGTCTCTTACGGTGCGTGCTGTGTTTCCTCACCACTGTACCAAAGGTGGCTGGTGTGCTCGTGGTCAAAACGCAGTGTGCGATCAAAAACACGAGTCCGTGCTCTGCAGGCTTCGGGGTCTGTTGGTGTTGGTGAAATACAGAATTCATTTGTGATTATGTGCTTCTCGGTTAAACGCTGAAGGACAAATTCAGCTGGTGGAAGACATGAGCATGACGTTTACATGATGTCTGTTTAGCCGTGCCATCCATCCGTGGTAAACGCGCCTGTTCAGGATCATGGAGGAGGCTGGAGTCTATCCCAGCATGCAGTGAATGAAAGGCACAGCCTGTGCCTCGCACAGGTTGCCTACTTATCACAGGGTAAACAAGCAAACAGATGAACACAGTTATGGACAGTTCATGCTGAAGTCTTCAATCCTCCTGAGATGTGCGTGTCTTGGGACTGAGGCAGGAAACCCGCATATAGTTGGAGAGAACATGAAACTTCACACAGAGAGAGCAGCAGGGCTGAGACAGAAAACCAAAACTTTAGCCATCACTTGTTTTTTTCTGTTTTTGACTTTCTAGACGTCACTACACTTTGTAACTGAAGTGAATGAGGTGAAAATAATAACTACACAAAATTGTGTTTGTTTTTGTTTGTTTGTTTTGATTCGGTTAAACTTACCACTCTCTGGAACTCTGAAAGTCTATTTTCTCACTGTGCTTATTTTCAAGGAAAAAAAATTATATATGTATATGTAAATGTGTATATATATATGTGTGTGTGTGTGTGTGTGTGTGTGTGTGTTAACTATAATGGATATAAAGCCCATCCCTTAGCTATACCCGCTTATCCTTGAGGGTTGTGGAGGGAGCTGATCTGAGCTGACATAAGTCTCATATTTAAAAAAAAACCTCAGACTCCACAGGATTTGTCTCCCGACATTCAAAGCAGGCTGGCGGGTCACCAATGTAATAAATCCTTGAAAACTTTACATCCAAAATTACTGAAAAGGTTCTAACAATCCAAAATAGTCCACCCTCAAAAGAAAGGTGGTTGTTAAAGGGTTAAATAACTCAGAGCTGCTGTCACTTTGGAAGGTTTTGGCAATGAGCTCATTCTAATCACAAATTTAGATTTTCTAGGTCTTAAAGGAGCTTTAGCAGTTGCACCAGTTACTTTTCAGCCTCATAAATGTCAGTAACCTTGGTCGTGCTTTAACCTTGGTGTCAGTACTCTTTGTTACAGCTGAGGTCTGCAGCTCTGGAGAATGTCCTGTATAAGTAGTAAATTCAGTGTGGACCGACTAACATGGATATTCTATAATTATCACAGTAGTAGCATCCCCATCTCACCCAGGCGTCCATTCCCCTCTGTCTCCTCAGGTCCTGCTGGTGTTCGCCAAGGAGGACAGCCAAAGCGATGCCTTCTGGTGGGCCTGTGACCGCGCTGGGTTCAGGTGTAACATCGCACGGACGCCCGAGTCTGCCGTTGAGTGTTTCCTGGACAAGCACCATGAGATTATAGTCATTGATGGACGCCACTCACGCTACTTTGAGCCTGAAGCTGTCTGCCGGTGAGCCTCCGTAGAACCACAACTTGATGTTTGTCCATGGTTTTTGTGCAGATCAACAAAAGGGTCTGTGAACTGCAGAGGTGTTAAGTGGACGATTGAACAGAGCCACGGTGGCTGTCAAAACCAAAATGTCAAACTGTAGCTTTAAGCATCTTCAAGCTCTTGAACTGGCACAGTAATCTGGCTTCTTTTCTGTTTGTGATTTCCAACAGAACCAACATGCATGGCTGACATTAGACAAAGAGTTTGAAAGGGCTTCATCAGCCAAAACGGTTCAAAACTTCTGTAACAAAAACCATGTAATTTTTCACTTCACTCAAAAATAATCAATAGCTAAATTATGAGGTTTTTTTTTTAGTTATATACAAGAATGTCCAGAGGTTGTGTCTAAAAGCAGTTTCACGGTGTAGTGTACTACAGGGGAGGGCTTGTTGGCGCCATCTGGTGTTCACTTTAAAGCACCGCAGCCATCTGCTACCTGCAGCTTCACACTCTTAACATGGTCTGATCGCCGGAGCTCTAATAGTTGCTCAGTTCAGCGTTTTGCTCTGAGAAGAAGCAGCAGTGGATTGTGCAGGTCACAGTTCGTAAGAGGCTACTGAAACAGATTGGCACTTGAGAGGGCTTGAACTCCAGATTGTGAGTTTGTTGACATGAAAGCTGGATAGTGGCCCAGGGGGAACCAAGAGTAGTTCAGTTGTAGAAGCTTGAAAAAGATTTTTGTTTTCTTTCTTTCTTGTCCATTTTTTCCACAGCGAAAGCCACTGGCCACTTTTCAGAAACCTCTTTGATTGTTGAATAACCTCATTCACTCCTTCGTTCTTGCCAGCTGTTAGTTAAGTTCATACTGGTAAAACTGGTCTGTGCTAAGTCCCCTGTTACCCTCTGGCGTGCATGAGCATCTGAAGATTTATTCAGGAATTATTTTGATTCCCATATTTTTCCACAAATGTCTGCACCTTAGACTTGAGAATATGTTGAACATGTTGGTTTTCATGTCAGATTCCTTCTTTGGGAAATTTAAAGCTTTGATTGAATAACAAATACCGAAGAAATACTCTTCTACTTTCTGACATCTAGTAAGGACTTGAGTTCAGGGCCTTTTGAAAGGGGATTCCCATGGCTCAAAGTGTTTTAATGTGTGTCCCATGGTTGTCTTAATGCCTGTGTGAATACCTCCTAGGCATCATTACTTGGATATTTGTGAAGACTTCCTCTCTTTTCACAGCCTTGATATTAAGCTGGTGAAACGGTCGTATTTCTCATTATTTTTAGCTAAGAGTCCTTCTATGTTTAATTCTGTCATGATTTCTGCAGACCTTTGGGCTGTAGTTATTGTTAGATACAGTACTAACCCATCCAAAGTCCTTGGTTACACTAAAAGCCACCACCGTATATTTTGTAGGGTGATTTATTGTAAGTGCTTCATTATTTCCCCAAGTAAAGGAACAGATCCATTCGTCTTTCCCGTCTCCTGATTACCGCAGTTTGGCAGCTGCTCCCTGTTTGTCTGTTGCTCCTTCACTCTTTTCCCCCCATCCTTTCCCCCCATCCTTACACCCCGTGAGGATTTCTGCCATCATGTGTTCCCTGTGTTCCTCCTTTCATCCTCCATCACTGCCGTCTTATCCCTCCTCCACCTCCGGGGGCCACTTTCCCGTACGTCCTGCCAGCGGTGTGGCTTTGTGGTTGAACCTCTGAAGCAGATGTTGTGTTTGGTGTTTCTGTGTTAAGCACAGAAATGTTCTGCCCATCTTCTTGTGGCAATGACATCACCCCCGATCTGCCCACATGTTTATTCTGTACCTGTGTCCAAGCCACTTCTCCCGAGCTCAAAGTGTGAATGAAATGAACTCCTGTTGACACTCCTGCTGACTTTTAATCCGCATTTGTTTTATTTCCAGGTTGATCCGTGCCACGAAGCCCTCGGAAAACACCGTTATTCTTGCCGTTGTGCCACAAAAGTGAGTTTGATTTTGAAACCATAGTCTCTTTAGTGTGGACCAGCACAAGCATGTTTGTGAAAAATGATTGTGGTTGCAAATGGTAATAATTCTTCTCTGTCATTGTATAGACCGCCTGACCAGGACGAGCCATCTGTTCTTCCTCTCCTCTGTGCTGGATTTAGCAGAGTACGTCCAACAATTTGCCTGAGCTTGTGAATGTGTGTTTATAACAGACGAGCGTAGGACTCAGTGCGTTATCCTTGTTTCTTGTAGTTGCGTTTTATTGGGGCCTCTGAGAGACCTCAGACACTAAAATAGCAACGTGTTGCCAGTTTTGAAAGAGCCACTTATTGTCAGCCGTGTTTGATGGTGTGAAAATGACGTAGGAGGCTACAAAACAAGTCGCTACTGAGTGAATCCTGACTCATTCAATTTTCCGCTCGTCTCTCTCCCTCTCCTTCAAACACCACTTAACATGGTTTGGCCTCCAGAGGTTTGTGGAGAACAGCAGTGTGTCGGCCTGCTATAATGAGCTCATACAGATTGAACACGGAGAGGTGCGCTGCCAGTTCAAACTCAGGTACAGCGGAGAAAGAAAAAAAAAAACACGTTCATCACGCAGTCATATATACATGCACAGATATGTGCAAGGTAGTGTTGGTAGTAAAGCTGCTAATCCAGTGTTTGCTGCGTCTTCATTCATCCACAGGGCTTGTAACTCTGTCTTCACTGCTTTGGAGCATTGTCAGGAGGCTGTGGAGATCACCAGCGAGGACCATATAATACAGGTGTGGATAACGCTTACCCACATACATGCACAAGAGTCCAAAGGAGCAAAACCTCAAACATTTCCTTTATGAGATAAAGCTGGTGATAGTCTATTTTTTTTATTATAAAAAAATAAATAAATTGTGAAATAAACAAAACAGTGTTGGTTGGTCTCAGTACTTTATAATTTCCCTGCCCTGTCTGTGAGAATCAGCCTCAGGCCATTTGGACAGTAATCTTTAAAAAAAAAAAAAAAAAAGGGTCACAAATGTGTAATTGAGTTTGGAAATGAAAGCTAAATGTTTTCCTAAAGCAGCTGGCACTGTAGCTATCAAACATTATGCAAACTGGCAATGGCAGTGCCCATGTTTTTTTACCAATGAAGAAACATGTCAACAATAAAAGAACTCTGAACTTTAACCCCTTCCTGGATTTGTCTCAGTATGTGAACCCAGCATTTGAGCGGATGATGGGCTACCACAAGGGAGAGCTGATTGGGAAAGAGCTGACCGAACTCCCCAAGAGCGACAAGAACAGAGCTGACCTGCTGGACACCATCAACACCTGTATCAAAAAAGGAAAGGTCAGTAACACATCCATCCATCCATCCACCCATCCATCCATCCATTTGTGAAATTAGAGGTCTTAGTTTCATTGACCTGACTGTTATGTGGTCTCTGAAGGAATGGCAGGGCATTTACTATGCCAGGAAGAAGTCAGGTGACAGCATACAGCAGCATGTGAAGATAACTCCTGTCATCGGCCAAGGAGGGTAAGATAAACTTAAACAAACCAAAGTGATTACATGCTGTAGATTCCTGGGAGGTAAGACATCACTGACAGGTTTGTCTGTGCTCTCTACAGAAAGATTCGACATTTCGTAGCCATCAAGAGACCTCACATTGACAACAACAATCAGGTGAGTCAAATGGTGCACAGATAACTCCCCTGTTTCCCTTCCTGTCTTGGTTTTGGTAATGAAATGTTCAGCTCAATGATGATTTCAGTCATCACTTGCTGTTTAGCTTCACTCAACAAATCTGGAGGCTTCCAGAGATCTGTAGAGGTTCTTACGAGAAGTCAAACAAGAGCTCTGAACACAGCATAGGAAAAAAAACCCTCAGATATAGGCTCACTCAGGTTTACCTGGGGCTAGAATTCTGTGCCAGCGCTAAATTATTAGCACCTGCACATTAGCAGCACTTTGAAACTGCTGATTTGCAGGCTCAGATGATGAATCCCTAGCTTACAGGGGCTACTCGCAGCCGTTTGGCTTTTACAAAAGCCTTTGACTTAAATAAGCCCACTTCTGAGGATCACGGTGAGCTGGTTTTGCTGTTGTGTAGCTTAAAAACAAATGTCAGTCCATCAGCAGTCCTAATGCTTCAGTACAGCTTGGCCCAATCAAGCCTGGTAGAGAAATGAACGACTGAGTCCAAACTGGACTCGGGCATTGATTAAAAAACCTGCTGGCAGTAAGTTTAACATAAATACTTCAAATGAACTGTAGGCTAAAGTGTCAGAGTTAAATGCTTCAACGGGGCATGTAGCCTCACGGGCTGCCAGCTCTGCTGAGGAGTGTGCACGGTTACTCTGAAGCAGGTGTGTCGCTCCTCTCAGCTGGGTTCCAGGCCAATAACGTCATACTATGCTAAGTTACGGCTAAGCACCAGGATCCCCGGCTCAGGCCTGGGAGGGCTAGCAGCCAGGCGCCAGGGCTATTTATACCTCAGGCAAAGCCGCACAGGGACTAGCTTTAGCTCATTGCTCTCTTTCATCATGTGTACATAAGGTGAGTCAGCCGTTGGCATCTGCCTGCCAAAGCCAAATAGCATTCATTCCTGCTTGTTGGGATTGGGAATCCTTGGACATGCCAGCAACTGATCCCATTCTCGAAGTCGTCCCCCACAACCTGAATTGTGCTCTGTCAAACGGAATGGTATTATCAGGGTGTCCTTTCCTTTTTCTTTTTTTTTTTTCTTTTTAAACTTTATTTCCAACCACACATTATAGAAGCAAACAGATGCAAAGTAGAAACAAAAGTTTAGTATTCAATGACATTTTAAACTAAATCATGTCGTGAGGCAAGTACTGCATCTTCACTGAGACGCCATTATCCGTTTGACAACCCAAGGCCACAGAGGTCCTTTCAGGATACCACTGATCTGATACTGTATTCTTGCTTGGGACATTTTCCTCGGAGCACTTAAAACCCCACATTATTCCTCATCGTTTCCCACCCAGACGTTTGGCTGTAGACCACGGTTTCCATTTCATTGTGTTGTTTAGTTAGCAGTATTTGTCTAAGCACTCAAGACTTACAGCAGGTTTAGGGTCAGTTTTGTTTGTCTTTCCCTCTCAATTAAGGGCCATCATAATCTCAACTATTTCCCAGCTTTAGTGAAGTTAATTCAAAAGATGTTTTGTTTTTTTTAGATGTCTGTTTGTGCTTTGCAGCCCAAGAAGCCCATTAAAATGCAGCCAGCTAAATCTGGCAACCTTGTATGTCATTAGAAGTGTTTATACTGTCTTAATCCTATTTACTCAGTATGGGACGCTCTGGAGACCTGAGAGACAGCAATGCCGAAATTTAGAAAGGAGGGCTGTAGAAAAAAAAAAAAAAAAAAGAACAATGGTGTGGCAGTGATATGGATCCTAAAAATGAAATTTAATATTCAAACATTTCAGGACACCCCTTTCATCATATCAAAATTACATTTATTTTTCCTGATTTTGTATATTTAAAATGAATTAATACGGGTGTACGTGTTGGATTTAACACATTCATCATTACATAAATGTGCATGATGCACTGTCAGCAATATGTGAAGGTGCCGTGAGTCACTGTGAGAGGAAAATCTTCTGTAACCGGATTAGAGGCTCTACATATCCCTATCTACACAACCTGAGTGTGACTAACAGGATGTACTGTACAAATTGTCACCTGCATGAAAACATATTGTTATGAACATGGGAAACTGTGCTGTGAGGTTCATAGTTATGGTAAATGTAGCTCAGAATCAACACATTCCTTTATTAAGAATCATTCTGTGAATTGTGACTCAGAAGCTGCCATTTAATACAGTTGAGTAATTTTTTTAATTAGATGATAGTAAATATTTTGGCAAAAATATATAAGAATTAGAAAGGTCATCTATCAGATTGGTCTCCACGTTTAACGTTCTGTTTTTGGCTCCTCACACAATCACCTGACCTACTCATGACTGAACAGAACACTTTGTCTAATTTTCTTTATCTAAGAAGGTGCAGGGCAGCAACTACGGGGGGGTGGGGTTAAACTTTTCAAGCTGACCAGCAAAAAGAATAACAGAATGATTGCAATACCCTTTGTATGCATTTTTAAGGTTGATGAATGTTTGTTGTTGTTGTTGTTGTTGTTGATGATTTATTTATTGATTGATTGATTGATTTATTTTGCACATCATGACCAGGTAAAGTGTAGCTTCAGTGAAGGCAGACCAAATATGTAGGTGCTATTGGCTTTGCAGGGCTGTCATCTTTTAGAATATCATTTAATTCTTTCTCTTTATTCGTCACCATCTTTACAGTCACAGGTTGCAGTTTTAGCAAATATTTAAAGAAATCACACACAGCTGGAGTCGCACAGTTTCGCTGCTTTGTTTACAGGGAGAATCAGGTGTTGGAGTATCAGACCTTTCAAACGGCTCCATGCACGTACAGACATCATCAAACCCATTAACAGACTGAGTTGTATTTGTAAAATGCAATAGGCTGTTGAGGTGAGATGAAAAGATATTTTCAAATTATAAAGAACATCAAATCGCTGGCTCACAGTAAGTCTGTAATCAACAGAATTAATCCTGCCAGCGTGCTGCTTTCAGGGAGCAGGAAATTAGACTGATTATATTCCTCACAACGGAGGCAAAGTAACAGCGACTCTTGTTCGTAATCCAGACTTTGATCTGTTCCTGTTCTTTTTCTG
Organism: Toxotes jaculatrix; assembly: GCF_017976425.1. Taxonomy (NCBI): domain Eukaryota; kingdom Metazoa; phylum Chordata; class Actinopteri; family Toxotidae; genus Toxotes; species Toxotes jaculatrix. The sequence goes on along the minus strand of NC_054409.1, from coordinate 23,080,921 downwards.
TCAGGTCCACAAGTTCAACAAGGAAGAGAGATGCAGTGGGGAACATTCTCAGTCAGGTAACTTACCTCCTCACATTCTTTAATGCAGCTCGAGCCTCTTATTTCTTATGTGAAGATGTTTGTCATAGACTTTAAAGATGATTATAAGCATGGTTTGAATTAAACTCTGTCATTACATCTGAGGCACAGATCTGAGTCCTGAAACTGACAAAGTGTAGATAAACTCATTTTGTCTTGACAAACATTTCCCCACACAACATGTGTGTGTGGATAGTTAGCTTTACTGTAGTTAAACACACTTAGGGATAACACACTCACAGTGACACACTGTACGTCATGTCCATCTACCTGCAAACCAAAGTCACAGTTAGTTTTTTTCCTCCAGTTAGACGAAGGACAGTAAGAAGTGTTATGAATTATGTAATAAATTACGTGTTACGAAAAAATTTTCTTCTGGGTTTTTCAAAAATGGCGCGGTACATTAGAGGCTGAAGCGAGATTTAAAAGCACTTTTCAAGCAAAACATAATATGTTTGAAGTGAAACAGAGCACTGAGACTGACTTATATCAGTATAAATCTGTCTCTCCGTGTACATGTCTCTCTAAACATGTACTGTACATTTAACGTCCATTACTTCCCTCTGCCTCTCTGCAGAGTGCCATTCTCTACGTCACCGGGACAGAAGGAAAGATTCAATTGATGCCAGATCAGTCAGCTCCCGTGGCAGTGACGGTAAGGCCGTTCAAAATGCGTTATCTGTCTGAATGAATGGAGCTCCAGTTTGAGCCGTTCTGCGGAGTAGATAAGCAGGAGAGGCAGAAAATGACAGGGAAAGATGACGAGGAGAATGAGATAAGTATGCAGTGGGAATAAAAGTCAAATAACAAAGGCAGGAACAGAAGGGAGGAGTGGGGCGAGCAAAGGGATGAAGAATGGGGAGATGATTGGAGATCAGAGAATGAGTCAGGCTGTGTTGTGGTAGGTACTTGAACTAAAGAGATCCTAAAGAGAGATGTTGAGGGCTGATGACATTACGTACCTCCCTCCTCAACTCACTTTGACGCAGCTGCTGCTATTTTCAGGTATCTCAGCGGAGTGCGGCTTCTCCTCTGCTTCGTCTGCGTCTTTCTTCTCTAATCAAACCATTTTCTCTCTTTCTGTCTCACCACATAACTGTCCTCATCCCAACGTCCTCATAATGTTTGCCTTTTGATTAAAGCTAACATTTGCAGGCCCTGTGACTTTTTTTCAGTTAAAATATTAATAATGTTCATTATTATTAGCTGACAGGCTAGTTATCATGAGGCTGGTTATCATGAGACATAAATTCCCTGTTTTCTGAATTGCAGCTCCCAGTTTACAGAATCGAAGATATTCATCGGTCGCCAGGATTCACTCCATGACTATCGAGGCTCCCATCACCAAGGTACGCTGCTGTCAGCATTTGGTCCTTTTACACACCTAAAGGAGATTGTTTTTTTTTTTTTTCAACTGACCAGTGTTTTTTTATTTCTATTTACATTGATAAGTGCACTTTTCAACTTTCTGCATTTTTTTTCTCTATTTAACTGAAACAAAAGACGTTTTAATTTTGTGGACAGGAGAAATGAGTAAAACTATAATCCGTATAAAATTAAACCATACTTGCTCATCTTTCGGTCCGGTGGCAGTTGGCACTTGAGATCACGGATCCTCTTTTGTTGAAGAAAGTTGCACCACCCCCAGTGATAAGAGTGAGATTTGTCCGTGTCTGCATCTGTTTTGGTTCTTTGTTTAATCATTCTTAGCTGCATCACCCTGGATTTACCAAATTAAATACAAGAGCTCCGTCAGGTTAAGACAAAATGTTCTCCACCAAACAGATGAGAAAACCACTGAAGGGTTAAATGAGGACCATCACCTGCAGGGCCCTTCATCCAACAAACAGTCTGATACTGAATCCTTTATGCAAGTTAATGCCTTCAGCACAAACACAAATGTTTCTTGCAGTGAAGAGAAATCACTCAGAGCTCATTCAGCAGTCATCAGGTTTCACATGTTGGATTTCCATTACCAGCCTGTTATGCACACAGTTTCACTGCAGGACATGAGATCTGTCTGTTCAAAGCCTCAAATCATTTTTTAAGTGTATTTTACTTTATTATCCCGACACCACAAATCCATCCAGTGTCCATTACAACTGTTTTCACTGCCTTAATGTTGTTTGACTGTGCCAGTAATGGAGCAAATTCGCAGACATAACAACTAACATGATATCCTATTAGTGAGAAGATGTGTCACCGATGAACATCTTTTCATACTTGAAAATATTTGAAAAAGTCCTGCTAATAGGAAGCTGCAGAAGACACATTAACAAAAGCATAACCTCCACTCAACCCCACTCTCTGGGATGTCGGCGCGACTCCGTTGACACGGTTAGTTTCAGTACATTGTGCAGGATTGTGCGGACACTTGAAATTGGGTGAAACTAAATATTCAGCTTCCTTAATTTGCAGTAAAAGAAGCATCTCATTGTTTCTGTGCACTCTAGGAAGCTACATTTCTTAGAATTGTTTACAGCATGGATGATACCGTTGTTGCGTGTCTTTGGAGTCATTGTTCCGCGGCATTATTCACAGTTCATGTCGTCAGCATCAGGGGACTCGTTGCCGCGTGTATTTTTGAAACGTCACATTTTAATGGAAACATTCAGACGTGTTTTCACGACCCTGCTGTTGTGATGCACAGGGCTACGGGAGGAGACGCTGTGAGCAACAATAAACCCAGGTCTGGCTGTAGGCTGGGTCATAATTTGATAATATACAGTATACAGTATGTCACATCATCTCACTCTGCCTCCTGCTGCCGGTCCTGTGATGTTCTTGTGTGTTCGAGAAGCAACTTTATTTAGATGTTTTGCCCCAGTCAAGATTTCTCCAGCGTCACATGCACATCTCCATGACACATGCACAAAGAAAGGAGCACTCTGTTATGGCATGTCTCGCAGAGGGCTCTTTGTGCATTTGCTTGTATGTAGTGTCTGTTTTGAAACAGAATGGGGACTTTTCTTTTTCCCCTTCCTTCCCCAGGTAATAAACATCATCAATGCGGCCCAGGAGAGCAGTCCGGTAACAGTAGCTGAGGCTCTGGATCGTGTGTTGGAGATCCTGAGAACCACCGAGCTCTACTCCCCTCAGCTCGCATCCAAAGAAGATGACCCCCACACCAACGACCTGGTTGGGGGGCTCATGAGTGTAAGAGGCAGTGTTGATATTTACTGTGTGCTCTTTAAGTCCATAAGCATAGAAGCCTGAACCACTTTATAAGGAAAGGTTAGAGAAACGGTCTGTTTTAATCTCTTATCTTTGCATGTGACATTTAACGTGCATTCTTGTCAAACAAAGACATTTTTGGCTCCCAAACTCAAATCAAATCTATATTTTCAGAGTGCCAACAGAGTCCTTGTTTATTTTATTTTTTTAACATTTGCTGAATAAACCCAACCATGAGGTGAGTCACTGGACACAGATGTTTGTCTGTTCTGAAAGTAGGTTTTGCCACAAAGCTCCATTGTTGTCAAAGAACTATCAAAAACACATCAGTGACTCACACTGTTGTACTGGGTGACATGCTCCTTCTTTACCATGAACACACACAGCGTAGTTTATTTAACATACACGGTCCTTCTGCCGGAAATACTCACTGGAGCACCAAATGTGTGTTAATCCGCAGCTGAAAATAGTCCCCACAAATCTGCTATTTACACCAGTTGCGTAACATTTCTTAGAAACTACAGTGCCCAGCTATTTTCAGAAATTACTGAGCCTTTCAAAAAAACATACAATTACACATTTGTGAGGTTTTTTTTTTTTTTAATTTGTCCTCAGAAGAAACAAATGGGCTTGTGGCTAAGAGTCACAGACAGGCTGGGGAAGTGGAAAAGTAGTAAGAGATGGACTGTTACCGTTGGGTTTGGTGTCTTTGTGGGACAATTTAACATAAGGGGGAAAAAAAACAATCCTTGTTTTCCCATTCCTGCTGATAGTAAATATCTGTCATTTGCAGGAATGTTTTATTGCATACATTAAAAAACTACTGTAATTTTATATTTGTAATTAACTGAACTGTTTCTTTCGTATCTCCAGGATGGGCTGAGAAGACTCTCTGGGAATGAATACGTGTTCTGCAAAAGTAAGTTTTAAAGAACCAGTGAATTATCACATTATGCCACAGGCTAACAGGAAAGTGCGGAAGGCCAGATACATTACATGGGCAGCACTCTGACAATGACAGGTTCACACTCTACAAGATGACTCAGACAAGCCAAACAGCATTCGGTTAATGTTAGAGATAAGAGCAGGTAGGTGTACAGACATTTTAGCCTTTGGCCCTCACCATCACAGAGATTATGGAACACGAGGTCTGCTGCCTGAAGTGAAATCTCATGAATAAACATTAAGGCGGTTATTGTCACGATGAAAGCTTCACAATGTTCTTTTAGCTTTCTGAAGAGTGGATTCTTCCATCTGAGTTTGTTATGTAACCCCATTATGATGATTAAAGTCACAAGAGCTCCTGACTGAGAGAAGATCTAAATCGAGGGTCTGTTATCGAAGAAACTGTCTTCTTTTTCATCAAGACATCAACAGTATCCTCAAGTCAGAGCTGCAGCTCCGTCAGCTCTCATTCAATTATTTATACAATCTTATCACACACCATCTTTCTACCACAGCCTCAAAGCACCAAATGTACAAAGTGAGACACTCGGCCAGTGTGTTTGCACATGTGTATAGATATTAGAGAGCCGAGATTGGTACAGTCGTTCAGTATTTATCTGTCAAACCCCGCACAGAGCTGCCTCTTGGTTTGCCCCCTTTTATGGTCAAATCACCTCTAACTGTGAATGTGTGTGCGTGTGTTTCTATCTGACAGATATGAGCCAAAGCCAGCTGGCCATCCCAGTCACTCTGAATGACGTGCCCCCATCCATCGCCGAGATGCTGAATGATGAGGAGCGCTGGGAGTTCAACATCCTGGAGCTGGAGGCAGCTACACACAAGAGGTAACGAGGAGGAAGAAACTGAAAGAAGGAAGCAAAGTGAGGGGAAAGACCCGGTAAAGGCAGTATACTACGTGGAGTAAAACCTTTCATTTAGTTATCGCTCAGGCAATTATTTGATTGTTACATAATTTTTTAAATTGGCAGTTGAGATCTTCCTACCTTCAAAAAATTGGATAAATCTCATATGTTCTCAGATTTTTGTCGCAACCATTAAAGTAAAAAGTTTGAGATTATGGAAAATGTGCTAAATAAAAGATTACGGCAACTCTGATGTCAGTTAATGATCCAGCTGATTTGGGGTAAAGGGGTAAAGATCTACATCTCATACATCATGAGTAAAAATGAGACTTTAAAGTAGATGAGGATGCAAGAAGAAGGGATAAAGATACTACGGAAGTCCTGGGTAAAGTTGAGGAAAACGCTGATTTGCTGCTTAAACGTGTGCTGTCCTTTCACCCAGTCCTGTGTGTGACCTCCCCCCGCAGACCGCTGACTTACCTCGGGCTGAAGATCTTCACGAGCTTCGGAGTGTGCGAGTTCCTGAACTGCTCGGAGGCCACGCTGCGCTCCTGGCTGCAGCTCATCGAGGCCAGCTACCACTCCTCCAACTCTTACCACAACTCCACACACGCCGCAGACGTGCTGCACGCTACTGCCTACTTCCTGCGCAAAGAGAGAGTCAAGGTTAGAGGAGAATAGAATAGAATAGAATAGAATAGAATACATTTGTCACTGCACAAAGAAACAGCGAAATTAAAAGTGCTGTCTATTTAAGTGCTTAATACCGGTACATCATTCCAGTCAAACCCTTCAAGACATAATAAAATAATTTCGCACACGTTTGAAATTGTAGAACTCCTGCACCTTCACACATTTTGATTCACCCATTGTGAATCTACATGAACATGAAAGTTATGTATAACGAGTCAGACTAGTGCGGACTAGATAGACCGAGAGAGAGAGAGAACTATGACCTGGATGAATGAAAACATTCACAGACATGTATAACAAGGACCTGAAGACATGTAACTGCAGATAAAGAGGTAAAACTTTTGTCTCGATTATATAAAAGAGGGATACCTCCCCTGTTCCTTCTGATTTTGTGCTGCATAAATGAAACTGACCTGATTTGCCCTACACGGCTTTTATCTAATAAAACACATGCAGAACATTGCTTACATAACACAAGATTCTGGATCATGCACACTAACAAGACACTAAACACAAAAATAAACAAAAATAACCCTGGCTTCTGCAAATTCCACTTTCGGTTGCTGGACATGTGCTTGTTTGGAAAACAATAAAATTGATTTGCAAGAGATTCAGAAGGCATTTGTAAACAACACTGAAATAGTGGACGGATTAAAGTCAGAGAAAACATTTGTTAGCCACTGCATCTGAACTATCACAGCAAGGTGTGTTCTATACCAGCGGTCCCCAACTTCTTTTGCGCCACGGACCGGCCTTTAAGGTGTGGCGGACAAATACAACACAATAAAATGATACGATCGGCACAAAAACTGGTATTTTGTAAATATAATGATAAAAGAATGCTTTGTCTCCAAGTGGCGAAGCAGTTTTTAAGGCTTCATTGCCTCATTAGAGAGCCGGTCGCCGCACTTTATGCAGAGCGGGGTTGGTGCGTGGGAACAACCTGTCGCAATAAATCCATATTTCGTGTGATGTAGGTAAGACATGTGACCGAGGCAAGCATCAAGAGTGAGTCAAAAATAAAACATCGTTCAGAATCAGATAATAAATAAAACGGGAATAGTGTAAGTTATGCATTCGTTCTGTGCGGCCCGGTACCAATTGACCCACGGACCGGTGCCGGTCCCCTGCCCGGGGGTTGGGGACCACTGTTCTATATGACAAGATGGCTGAGATACAATAAAGGAGTCTCATTCATTCTAAAGTCCTAAATAATAGCTGATAAAAACACATGCTGTAGTTTATTTAAATGAGCTGTAGCAAAATGTCAAAGAGTTAATACCCACTGCAAAGATTATGTGCCAGCTGGTGTAAGTTGAACCTACTTTATTGGCACTGTCATCTCAAAACAAGCCCAACAGTCAACAGTACGTGTTTATGATAATCCACCAAACCATTTGTTAACAATATATCCACTAAACCAACAAGCTGTGGTGCAGTGCAGTCCAGGACTGACATCACCCTCTGTCACTCCTGTCTGTTTCAGAGCAGCCTAGACCAGCTGGACGAGGTGGCGGCGTTGATAGCGGCCACGGTGCACGATGTGGACCACCCGGGCAGGACCAACTCCTTCCTGTGCAACGCTGGTAGTGAATTGGCGATCCTCTACAACGACACTGCCGTGCTGGAGAGCCACCACGCCGCCCTCGCCTTCCAGCTCACTGTCCGGGACAGCAAGAGCAACATCTTTAAGAACATCGACAGGTCTGTGAGCAGGAGTCAGTGGCGCTTCGTTTTCCCTGTTGCTCAGCTGCAGCCGTCCATTGGTGTACTGATCCAAAGCCGTCTCTGTCCTCTTCAGGAATCAGTTCCGGACACTGCGACAGGCCATCATTGACATGGTGCTGGCCACAGAGATGACCAGACACTTTGAGCACGTCAGCAAGTTTGTCAACAGCATCAACAAGCCAATGGCTGCCATAGAAGAGACCAGCACAAGTGTAAGTGTCGGTGGGCCTTCTCCCAGAAAGAGCAGAAAAGATGGTGACACTTTCATTTGCGCATTTTTTTTTTTAAATTTACGAACAATTTCTTGAAAGGTTGGTGGAAAGAAGGAACATCTACCTGTAGATGTACCTGTACCAGTCCTTTAGTGTAGTGTAATAGTGGAGCGCGCGTTGCGATGCCGGGGCGCGCGCGCGTGTGAGCCCGGCATCGCACCTCTGAGACGGAGATAATGAGATAAACGAAAGTCATCTGAAAGCTAAGAGAAGGAAATATTACGAAGCGTATATAGCGCTTGGCTTCACTGTGACTACGGTGGGAGTAAAGAGTAAAGACCGGTGTGTTTATTATCTTATCGCGGCGGCGGCGGGGGGGGGGGGGGGGGGGCAGAAATGTTTTCTTCTTTCTGGGGGGTGTAACAGAAAATAATTGAGAAGCGCTGCTGTAGGGGAAGCTCCAGGATTATCAGTTTTTAGTTGTGTTGATTTCCAGGGTAAACTGTAAACTAACCTGTAGACAAAGTTCACATTTGTCAGGCCGGCCTGCTGTGCGCTGACTGAAGGACTGTATGGTACAGGAGCTTATAGCAATGAATTAACTGTCTCTAGTTTACCTAGTTAGTACCAAATTATACATTTCTTTCTAAGAAACTTTCAATGAAAGTATTAGAAATGTACAAACATGTAAAGGTTAAGTGTAACTGAGAGGACAGACTGTGGGACGCACGGATCCACATTTTTCACTTCCAATCCCAACCCCGTACCGATACTATTCCAATACCAGAGCTCTGTTTGCTATATATATATGCTATATATAATAATACTATTATTATAATTATTGTTGATTTTATATGATGCTGTAATAAATCTTCTCTACAGGCAAAGAATGTCAGAAATCCTGTTAACGGTCAATATTTATTAAATTCCAGAGATACCCATAAAGGGTAACCTTGTTGTAGACTACCCCTCTCCGGATGGTCGGAGGTCGCGACTGAGCTTCCGCCCCCCAAACTATATGCAAACAGACCAGCAGCACGTACTGAAACTGTGCGTGTATTATTGTTCTGTACGCTCAGATGCTTTATGTCTTTTCCAACAGAGCATAAACAGTGACTGCGAGGGTCAGGCTAACTTCAGGAACTCTCCAGAGAACCGCCTGCTGATAAAGAGGATGCTGATCAAGTGTGCAGATGTGGCAAACCCCTGCAGGCCGCTGGAGCTCTGCATCGAGTGGGCTGGGCGGATCTCAGAGGAGTACTTCGCACAGGTGAGTGGACAGCACTAATACAGCGGCAGTTTGATGGAACCGTGCAGCTACAGGCTGCGAACCCCCGGACAGTCCTGTTCATCTGTTCATCATTTTCATCGTCTCACTCCTCAGAATTCAGCTCATTTCCAAGCTGCAGATTTAACTTAAACGTGCGTTTATCTTCACTTCAGCGCGATCTGTGTGTGTTTGACCTGCAGACAGACGAGGAGAAGAGACAGGGGCTGCCCGTGGTGATGCCAGTGTTCGACAGGAACACCTGCAGCGTGCCCAAATCTCAGATCTCCTTTATAGACTACTTCATCACGGATATGTTTGACGCCTGGGATGGTAAGAACAATGCTTCCTGCTGTGCACTCTGCAGTGTGTTTGCATGCCTCTCCTTTGCTTTTCTGCATTTGAAGAGTGTTTAAGTTATTTCCTCGTTGATGTTAATTCCAAGTTCCTGAAATAAAGCCACACACGTATTTACCATGAGGTCTGATTATATTAGTAAAAGGTCAGGGTCACATTCATAGTTTCTGTTAAACAGGTGCTGCAGCTGCACTGCTTTACAAGCTGAAATGTTTACTTGAAGACACTAAGTCCCTGTTGATCCAGAGGAAGTGATCTGCTTCTGCTCCGGTCGTTGCCCTGATCAGCTGCCAAATTTAGGCTGGAGCCACTCGCTAATCACCTTCCTCACAGGCCCCTCCCTGGACACACCTAGTGGCATTTGTGTTTCTGGTTGACTAACCTCTGAACTTATATAGACTGACTGAAACAAAATGGCAGTTTTATTTCTTCATTCTTCCTCAGACAGATTTGTACGATAGGAAATTCCAGGAACGCGGTGAGGAGGAGGAGTGAAGGGAAGCAGGAAGGGATAGCGTGGTTCTCGTAGCTCCTCATTCCCACTGAATTTCCCCTTTAGTTTAATCTTCCCAAGAGGGAACTTGTTTACTGTCAACACGGCTCTGATGTCACGGAAAGATTCCAAATTCCGGTGGGACGGAGAGAAACTGTGAGGGCGTCAGGGGAGGGGAAGTTGGGAAAAGAGTAGAGGGGGTGGGGGTGTACGATCGCTCGGTTTTTGGGGGGAGGGAACGTCTCTTACACATAAACACAAAAACACACATGCAGCCGATTTCAGTTCACCGGGGTCACCGTCGGGTCAGCGCGGGGGTCACTGTCGGTTCCAGAGACGCAGAGTGGGTCGCCAGCAGGCCGGAAACGAGGATGTAAATAACAAGGGCTGAATGGGTCATCACACACTCTGAGAACACACACTCTGCAGTGTGTGTGTGTGTGTGTGTGTGTGTGTGTGTGTGTGTGTGTGTGTGTGTGTGTGTGTGCGTGTGTGTGTGGCAGCGAGGCAGAGAGACCTTTCAGCCCCCGCAGTCCTTTTATATGGGAGCTACATTACAAAGTGTACATAACATTAGCCACTGTACATGAACTAACCACACACACACCTCCCTGCCTCATCGTCTGTGTGGAATGATAACAGGGAGAGAGCGGTGGCAGGTGTGTCTGCTCCGTTGACATTTCGCTGGAGGTGTTTTGGTTTGTTTCCTGAAGGATTTTCATTCGGCCTTGAAGGATACGGTCACCTCAAAAATAATAGCATCATACAGCATGTCCCTTTGTGCACTGATAGTGACCAAAGCTGCATTCCCACCGTCTGCACTGTACATCAAGAGTTCCCTTCATAAAGTTATTTCAGTGGAGTTGAAGAGGAGAGAGCTCCAAGAATGTTCTTTTTAGAGTGGTTCAAAGTTTGTAGGTGTCCCGATTAAAGAACATGCCAGACATCCAGTTCAATTAGTCCATTTATTTCTGTGCATCCTTCAATGTGTGTGAATGAGCGTGAACGTGAGTGAACGAGTGAGTGGTCTGAAACAATACATAATGAACCGTAAGTATAACGTGCAATACAGTTCAATATTTAAATTGATGTAAATACAAAAACATGTGCAAGCACTGTAAACATAAACGAAACGTCAGCGTTACGAACAACAATAACAACATATAGCCTCTTACGGCTCATAGGCTAACTTAGCCGTTAGCAACAGGCTACTAAGCAATGAGAATGACTCCTGATGCGGACATTACACGCACCTTTAAGCAGGTACGCACTAAAACACTAGAGGGACAGACATTGGAGGTTGACAGGCAACGCCGCTAACTTAAAACAGCCGCACAGGCAAAGGAAGAAAAATCTAGCGTCGGTATTTCGCTGTACGCCCGCGATCGAGGTGCATTCACGGTCAATCGGTAAATTACAACTTCAGATGCATTCAATGAAAAAGGGAAAGTTAAATGAACTAAGAGTACAAATAGAACAACTGCATGTAAATGGGATTTCTAACAGGAGTAGTTCAGTTAAATAAAACCTGCAGTCTGTGTTTAGTTCAGGTGAAGTTAATGATGTTACGGTCTATCGTCGATCGTTTGATGATTATCCGTGTCCATTTTTTTCTTTCTTTCTTTAACCCGTCTCAATTTTCCTCTGTGTCTCCTCGCAGCCTTTGCCAGCCTGCCCGGTCTCATGGAGCATCTGTCGGAGAACTACAAGTACTGGAAGAGCTTGGACGAGATGAAGTGTAAGAGCCTGCGGCCTCCCCCTCCTTCCTGACCGGTTCCTAGTCGCCTCGTCTCATCCATCGCTCCGAGCAGGGTAGGACAGTGAACGCAGCCCTGCGGTGGAACAGTTAGTCTCATCAGCTGTGACTCTGTGCCCTCCCAGGTGCCCACCCCCACCACACCACCTGAACCGGGCCCGAACGCGGGCAGCCGGGGACTCTGAGAGCAGACATCACTGACTGCTGAACACGGAGACGCCGTTTCCACCTCAAATCACAGCCTCTTTTCTTGTGTGGCTCTAGCTGGAGGTGGCGTTCTGCCAGTGGAGAACAGGTTGTCATTTGAGGCCCCCCGTCGACGCTCAGTCGCCACTTTACGGCCCGGTAAATTATTCCTAATAGCACCTCTATGAAACTGTGTGGAACCCATGGCTTCACCTGACAATCTGTACCATACAGTGTAACACACCACAAACCTGCACTTTAGCTGATCAGGACATTTTCATTTTGCTTTATTTGCTTTTACGGTTAATTTTCTTTAACCGAATCTTGCTGTTCGCCGTCTGTCCGTCTGCTTTGCTGTAAAAGAAACGTGGTGAATGAGACGGTGACCAAAGCTGCAGGTACTGACTGAAAATAAGGACCTAAAGAGATTCTGTTCATGCTTGCTGATGAACGTGTGTGCACTCAAAGGTTCATTTTAAAATTGCCAACTTGTGAAGGTGCTCAGCTGGAATTATTAACACACGCTTTGACTTGTGTCTGGGACCAAATTCTTACCAGTCAGAGGTCCCAGTCCCCGCTGATCCAGTTTCCTACAGCTTATTGGAAGTATTTCAGAGATTCAGAGACAGCTAGCGCACCAGCCAGCGCACAGGCTTTCTAAATGCCCAGCCCCATACACAGAGGCGGCATCAGAGAAGGGCTGATTCTGTGACCGCTGCAGGATTTAAAGATCATGTAGCTACATAACGGGAGGTGCGATATTTCACCCAGAAATCTGCTGTTATGGTCGTTCCTTCTGCGCCGTGGTCTTTCTGTGCACTGTGAAATCAGCCAGTGGAGATCTTTGTCAAGCCTGTGCGTCAGAACAAATGGAGGAACAGAGTTGCACATTGCACACTGCTCTGTGACACTAACTGTAGATATATGCACGGTGCACACATCTTTGAAGTCTTTGTACGTACTTGTGTCTGAGGCAGAAACGCACCTCACGGCAGCCTGACAGCTGTGTGAAGGAGCAGCAGATCCATGTTTGGATACAGCCGCTGCAGAGCCAGCGTCTGCCTGCTGCCCCCTAACACTAATCAGCTCCGGCTCTCCCACATGGTTTTTGTTAAACAGATTTTATTTCAAACCTTGCAGCCATTTGGCTCTTAGGGAGAAATTTTGTTGCACACGATTTTCAAATTATTTGCATTCAAAGCATCAGACATGGCCATCGGATCGTGAGACTTCTGTGATGTGTCTGCCCTCTGGTGGGTAGATGGGGTCGTTGCAGACGCCTCCAGCTTATCAGTATCAACCTTATTGAACCACAATTTCAGGGACAGCTATACAGCAGTAAGAACAGATAAGCATATTGTTAGAATGGATGTGCCGTGGCCTTTTCCCTTATGAAGTATATTAACCAGACTGACGTGATGAATAACTAAAATAGTCCAATAAAATAAATCAAAAGGAGACAGAGTGAAATGAAATATAAAGAGTACTAGTAGTGATTCCCCTTTTCGTCTCCAGGCTTGTTTACCTTCCGCCCCCCCCCCTTCACTGAGTCTAATGATCCGTATGTTTTCTCTACGGTTCCTGCTCTCAGTGTCGTTAGCTCGCTCTGTTAGCACCATGGCTTTCTTTTCGAGTTCTGTGACTTTGTTTTCCAGAGAGCTGGTACGATCCTCACCGTCGAGGGTGGACCGTAAACTCGGCAAACTTGAGCTCCGTGAGAGCGCCGATCTTTTCAGTAACAGTGTCAGCCACGATGCTAGCCATGCCGAGTGGGTGACCTCCCCCCCCCCCCCCCCCCCCCCCCCCCAGACGTTTAATTAATTCCTGTATTTATCAGAGCACTTTTATTTTAAATGTTTACCATATGAAGGTGTAACAGCATTGAAAAGCACGACTGCCACATCTGAAATCGGTATATAAATGAAGAGTATTGGATTTGCAGATATCCGTAAACTACCCGAGCTGCTTTGGTAAAATCGTGTAATTCCATTACTGTCCATCAGCGGTCGTTGTCTCAAGGCTCCATTTAAATGATGGTCATGATGTGAGACAGGACATGTTGCTGTGTGTGTACAGTGTGTGTGTGAGAGTTAATCCAGGAAACGCACATCGCAGTATTAACCAAAGGCACAGAGAGCTCTTTACAGGTGCCTTATTCTTTGGTCATCTTTACAGAAACAAGTATTTTTTGGTTGAAATAGTTCCTCCTCCTCAAAAAAAAAAAAAAACAAAAAAAAAAAAAAAAAAAAACACAAGAGGAAAGCCATACATGTTTAAGATATATATATATATATATATATATATATATGTATATGTATATGACAATGGGTTTGTTGCATTATGGTCTGTGCTACAGTTTTGAGTTGACTTGGTGAGTCAGTGTTAACAGTTCTGTCACGATGGTCCTGACGTTTTATCATTTCTTTTGTACAACTGAGGTTTAAAGACGTAAGACTCGATCAATCAGGTGCAGTTGGCTCAAATGTGAATTTCCCTAATTGTTTCGTCAGCTATGGTTTCAGTTCACTTTAAAAAGACAGAGCTGGTCACGTCCACGTTCAGTGTATTCACCATGATGTAGTATTTTATTGATGATCAAGGTCTTAATCAACGCCTTAATCTTGTCTCACTGTTTAGGTCTGCTATTGTTGCAATACACTGTAAACTACCTAACTGCTGTTCTTGTAAATACTCAGCCAATGCATCGGTCAGCCCACAACGTTAAAAGCAGTTACAGGTTGTAATGTTGTGGCTGATCGGTGTATTTCATTTTTGCTTTGCATTTTACGAAATTTGCATATGTAACTTTTGTTTTTGCTGTTATATATTGCAGGGGTGATTTCCAAAAATCTCTAAAACAAGGTTTTAATTTCTACTATATTTTTTTTTTACAGTGACTTGAATTGTGGCTCCACCTCTGACTGTTTCATGACTGCTATCACTGATCATGAGAAGATATTTTTGCTAGATTTCTACTCACAGAGACAATTTAAATATTTCAGACTTACACGTCATACGAACATGCCTTTTCTGTGAGCAGCAATGACTGGAATGTAATGATATAAATTAGATCAGATGACAGCCAGTCGCTTAACGCCTCGCTTTGAGTGTGCTGAGGCAGAACCAGATTGTATATCTGCTTGTTATGTAATGATAAGCCTTCATCACTTACAGTGATTCCTATTTCCTGTCCTTCATCTCTGACACCGATGGCCGTGGCTGTGACAACATGCCAATTCTGTGTTTTGTATAATTCATGAACGGAACAATAATTAGAAAGTGGTAATGTTATATACGGTACAAATTATTTTTGAAGGAAGAAAAATCATCATGATTGGCCAATGATAACTGTAAAGTGTGTTTTGAAAGATGTTACTGCCTCATGCATAGTAGTAACTTAAGCTTTCAATCAGTCACTTAAAATCTACCATGTTTGAAAAATGTAATGCATTTTGCTTTCTCTGGATTATGATGTCTTATTTTGATGTTCCCTGTCAAACACAAAAATGTATTGTGAGAGACAATTAAAGCATTCTTTAAATATGAGCTTGGTATGTGAATGGCAGCAGGAAGTTTAGAGGAATATTTTGACATTTTGGGAAATTACTAAAATATGACTTTTTTAGCCAATTTTGATGCCTTACTATACTATGACATTTTTTATGACATTTTGAGGTGAAAATTTTTTTTGACTTTTTTTGGCCGATTTTGACACCTTACTATACTATGACATTTTTTATGACTTTTTGAGGTCAAAAAAAAAATTGACTTTTTTTGCCCGATTTTGACGCCTTACTATACTATGACCATTTTTATGACTTTTTGAGGTCAAAAAAATTTTTGACTTTTTTTGGCCGATTTTGACGCCTTACTATACTATGACGTTTTTTATGACTTTATGAGGTCAAAAAATGTTTTGACTTTTTTTGCCTGATTTTGACGCCTTACTATACTATGACGTTTTTTATGACTTTTTGAGGTCAAAATTTTTTTTGACTTTTTTTGGCCGATTTTGACGCCTTACTATACTATGACGTTTTTTATGACTTTTTGAGGTCAAATTTTTTTTTGACTTTTTTGCCCGAAAAAAACGCCTTAATATACTATGACGTTTTTTATGACTTTTTGAGGTTAAAACATTTTTTGACTTTTTTTGCCCGAAAAAAACGCCTTACTATACTATGACGTTTTTTATGACTTTTTGAGGTCCAAAAAAATTTTGACTTTTTTTGCCCGAAAAAAACGCCTTACTATACTATGACGTTTTTTATGACTTTTTGAGGTCAAAAATTTTTTTGACTTTTTTTGCCCGAAAAAAACGCCTTACTATACTATGACGTTTTTTATGACTTTTTGAGGTCAAAATTTTTTTTGACTTTTTTTTGCCGATTTTGACGCCTTACTATACTATGACGTTTTTTATGACTTTTTGAGGTCAAAAAAAATTTTGACTTTTTTTGCCCGAAAAAAACGCCTTACTATACTATGACGTTTTTTATGAATTTTTGAGGTCCAAAAAAATTTTGACTTTTTTTGCCCGAAAAAAACGCCTTACTATACTATGACGTTTTTTATGACTTTTTGAGGTCCAAAAAAATTTTGACTTTTTTTGCCCGAAAAAAACGCCTTACTATACTATGACGTTTTTTATGACTTTTTGAGGTCAAAATTTTTTTTGATTTTTTTTTGCCGATTTTGACGCCTTACTATACTATGACGTTTTTTATGACTTTTTGAGGTCAAAAATTTTTTTGACTTTTTTTGGCCGATTTTGACGCCTTACTATACTATGACGTTTTTTATGACTTTTTGAGGTCAAAATTTTTTTTGACTTTTTTTGGCCGATTTTGACGCCTTACTATACTATGACGTTTTTTATGACTTTTTGAGGTCAAAATTTTTTTTGATTTTTTTTGGCCGATTTTGACGCCTTACTATACTATGACGTTTTTTATGACTTTTTGAGGTCAAAATTTTTTTTGACTTTTTTTGCCCGATTTTGACGCCTTATATACTATGACGTTTTTTATGACTTTTTGAGGTCAAAAAAAATTTTGACTTTTTTTGCCCGAAAAAAACGCCTTACTATACTATGACGTTTTTTATGACTTTTTGAGGTTCAAAAAAATTTTGACTTTTTTTGCCCGAAAAAAACGCCTTACTATACTATGACGTTTTTTATGACTTTTTGAGGTCAAAAATTTTTTTGACTTTTTTTGCCCGAAAAAAACGCCTTACTATACTATGACGTTTTTTATGACTTTTTGAGGTCAAAATTTTTTTTGACTTTTTTTTGCCGATTTTGACGCCTTACTATACTATGACGTTTTTTATGACTTTTTGAGGTCAAAAAAAATTTTGACTTTTTTTGCCCGAAAAAAACGCCTTACTATACTATGACGTTTTTTATGACTTTTTGAGGTCCAAAAAAATTTTGACTTTTTTTGCCCGAAAAAAACGCCTTACTATACTATGACGTTTTTTATGACTTTTTGAGGTCCAAAAAAATTTTGACTTTTTTTGCCCGAAAAAAACGCCTTACTATACTATGACGTTTTTTATGACTTTTTGAGGTCCAAAAAAATTTTGACTTTTTTTGCCCGAAAAAAACGCCTTACTATACTATGACGTTTTTTATGACTTTTTGAGGTCAAAATTTTTTTTGATTTTTTTTTGCCGATTTTGACGCCTTACTATACTATGACGTTTTTTATGACTTTTTGAGGTCAAAAATTTTTTTGACTTTTTTTGGCCGATTTTGACGCCTTACTATACTATGACGTTTTTTATGACTTTTTGAGGTCAAAATTTTTTTTGACTTTTTTTGGCCGATTTTGACGCCTTACTATACTATGACGTTTTTTATGACTTTTTGAGGTCAAAATTTTTTTTGACTTTTTTTGCCCGAAAAAAACGCCTTACTATACTATGACGTTTTTTATGACTTTTTGAGGTCAAAATTTTTTTTGATTTTTTTTGGCCGATTTTGACGCCTTACTATACTATGACGTTTTTTATGACTTTTTGAGGTCAAAAAAAATTTTGACTTTTTTTGCCCAAAAAAAACGCCTTACTATACTATGACGTTTTTTATGACTTTTTGAGGTCAAAATTTTTTTTGATTTTTTTTTGCCGATTTTGACGCCTTACTATACTATGACGTTTTTTATGACTTTTTGAGGTCAAAATTTTTTTTAACTTTTTTTGCCGGAAAAAAACGCCTTACTATACTATGGCGTTTTTTATGACTTTTTGAGGTCAAAAAAATTTTTGACTTTTTTTGCCCGAAAAAAACGCCTTACTATACTATGACGTTTTTTATGACTTTTTGAGGTCAAAAATTTTTTTGACTTTTTTTGTCCGAAAAAAACGCCTTACTATACTATGACGTTTTTTATGACTTTTTGAGGTCCAAAAAAATTTTGACTTTTTTTGGCCGAAAAAAAAAAGCCTTACTATACTATGGCGTTTTTTATGACTTTTTGAGGTCAAAAAAAATTTTGACTTTTTTTGGCCGATTTTGACGCCTTACTATACTATGACGTTTTTTATGACTTTTTGAGGTCAAAATTTTTTTTGACTTTTTTTGGCCGATTTTGACGCCTTACTATACTATGACGTTTTTTATGACTTTTTGAGGTCAAAAAAATTTTTGACTATTTTTGCCCGAAAAAAACGCCTTACTATACTATGACGTTTTTTATGACTTTTTGAGGTCAAAATATTTTTTGACTTTTTTTGACCGATTTTGACGCCTTACTATACTATGACGTTTTTTATGACTTTTTGAGGTCAAAATTTTTTTTGACTTTTTTTGGCCGATTTTGACGCCTTACTATACTATGACGTTTTTTATGACTTTTTGAGGTCAAAAAAAATTTTGACTTTTTTTGCCCGAAAAAAACGCCTTACTATACTATGGCGTTTTTTATGACTTTTTGAGGTCCAAAAAAATTTTGACTTTTTTTTGCCCGAAAAAAAACGCCTTACTATACTATGACGTTTTTTATGACTTTTTGAGGTCAAAATTTTTTTTGATTTTTTTTTGCCGATTTTGACGCCTTACTATACTATGACGTTTTTTATGACTTTTTGAGGTCAAAATTTTTTTTAACTTTTTTTGCCGGAAAAAAACGCCTTACTATACTATGGCGTTTTTTATGACTTTTTGAGGTCAAAAAAATTTTTGACTTTTTTTGCCCGAAAAAAACGCCTTACTATACTATGACGTTTTTTATGACTTTTTGAGGTCAAAAATTTTTTTGACTTTTTTTGTCCGAAAAAAACGCCTTACTATACTATGACGTTTTTTATGACTTTTTGAGGTCCAAAAAAATTTTGACTTTTTTTGGCCGATTTTGACGCCTTACTATACTATGACGTTTTTTATGACTTTTTGAGGTCAAAATTTTTTTTGACTTTTTTTGGCCGATTTTGACGCCTTACTATACTATGACGTTTTTTATGACTTTTTGAGGTCAAAAAAATTTTTGACTATTTTTGCCCGAAAAAAACGCCTTACTATACTATGACGTTTTTTATGACTTTTTGAGGTCAAAATATTTTTTGACTTTTTTTGACCGATTTTGACGCCTTACTATACTATGACGTTTTTTATGACTTTTTGAGGTCAAAATTTTTTTTGACTTTTTTTGGCCGATTTTGACGCCTTACTATACTATGACGTTTTTTATGACTTTTTGAGGTCAAAATTTTTTTTGACTTTTTTTGCCCGAAAAAAAACGCCTTACTATACTATGGCGTTTTTTATGACTTTTTGAGGTCCAAAAAAATTTTGACTTTTTTTTGCCCGAAAAAAAACGCCTTACTATACTATGACGTTTTTTTATGACTTTTTGAGGTCAAAAATTTTTTTGACTTTTTTTGTCCGAAAAAAACGCCTTACTATACTATGACGTTTTTTATGACTTTTTGAGGTCCAAAAAAATTTTGACTTTTTTTGGCCGAAAAAAAAAGCCTTACTATACTATGGCGTTTTTTATGACTTTTTGAGGTCAAAAAAAATTTTGACTTTTTTTGGCCGATTTTGACGCCTTACTATACTATGACGTTTTTTATGACTTTTTGAGGTCAAAATTTTTTTTGACTTTTTTTGGCCGATTTTGACGCCTTACTATACTATGACGTTTTTTATGACTTTTTGAGGTCAAAAAAATTTTTGACTATTTTTGCCCGAAAAAAACGCCTTACTATACTATGACGTTTTTTATGACTTTTTGAGGTCCAAAAAAATTTTGACTTTTTTTGCCCGAAAAAAACGCCTTACTATACTATGACGTTTTTTATGACTTTTTGAGGTCAAAATTTTTTTTGACTTTTTTTGGCCGATTTTGACGCCTTACTATACTATGACGTTTTTTATGACTTTTTGAGGTAAAAAAAAATTTTGACTTTTTTTGCCCGAAAAAAAAAACGCCTTACTATACTATGACGTTTTTTATGACTTTTTGAGGTCAAAAAAAATTTTGACTTTTTTTGCCTGAAAAAAACGCCTTACTATACTATGACGTTTTTTATGACTTTTTGAGGTCAAAATTTTTTTTGACTTTTTTTTGCCGATTTTGACGCCTTACTATACTATGACGTTTTTTATGACTTTTTGAGGTCAAAAAAATTTTTGACTTTTTTTGCCCGAAAAAAACGCCTTACTATACTATGACGTTTTTTATGACTTTTTGAGGTCCAAAAAAATTTTGACTCTTTTTGCCCGAAAAAAACGCCTTACTATACTATGACGTTTTTTATGACTTTTTGAGGTCAAAAAAAATTTTGACTTTTTTTGCCCGAAAAAAATGCCTTACTATACTATGACGTTTTTTATGACTTTTTGAGGTCAAAATTTTTTTTGACTTTTTTTGGCCGATTTTGACGCCTTACTATACTATGACGTTTTTTATGACTTTTTGAGGTCAAAATTTTTTTTGACTTTTTTTGCCCGAAAAAAACGCCTTACTATACTATGACGTTTTTTATGACTTTTTGAGGTCAAAAAATTTTTTGACTTTTTTTGCCCGAAAAAAACGCCTTACTATACTATGACGTTTTTTATGACTTTTTGAGGTCCAAAAAAATTTTGACTTTTTTTGCCCGAAAAAAACGCCTTACTATACTATGACGTTTTTTATGACTTTTTGAGGTCAAAATTTTTTTTGACTTTTTTTGCCTGAAAAAAACGCCTTACTATACTATGACGTTTTTTATGACTTTTTGAGGTCAAAATTTTTTTGACTTTTTTTTGCCGATTTTGACGCCTTACTATACTATGACGTTTTTTATGACTTTTTGAGGTCAAAAAAATTTTTGACTTTTTTTGCCCGAAAAAAACGCCTTACTATACTATGACGTTTTTTATGACTTTTTGAGGTCAAAAAAAATTTTGACTTTTTTTGCCCGAAAAAAACGCCTTACTATACTATGACGTTTTTTATGACTTTTTGAGGTCAAAAAAAAAATTGACTTTTTTTGCCCGAAAAAAACGCCTTACTATACTATGACGTTTTTTATGACTTTTTGAGGTCAAAAATTTTTTTGACTTTTTTTGTCCGAAAAAAACGCCTTACTATACTATGAAGTTTTTTATGACTTTTTGAGGTCCCAAAAAATGTTGACTTTTTTTGGCCGAAAAAAAAAGCCTTACTATACTATGGCGTTTTTTATGACTTTTTGAGGTCAAAAAAAATTTTGACTTTTTTTGCCCGAAAAAAAACGCCTTACTATACTATGACGTTTTTTATGACTTTTTGAGGTCAAAATTTTTTTTGACTTTTTTTGGCCGATTTTGACGCCTTACTATACTATGACGTTTTTTATGACTTTTTGAGGTCAAAAAAAATTTTGACTTTTTTTGGCCGATTTTGACGCCTTACTATACTATGACGTTTTTTATGACTTTTTGAGGTCAAAATTTTTTTTGACTTTTTTTGGCCGATTTTGACGCCTTACTATACTATGACGTTTTTTATGACTTTTTGAGGTCAAAAAAATTTTTGACTATTTTTGCCCGAAAAAAACGCCTTACTATACTATGACGTTTTTTATGACTTTTTGAGGTCAAAATATTTTTTGACTTTTTTTGACCGATTTTGACGCCTTACTATACTATGACGTTTTTTATGACTTTTTGAGGTCAAAATTTTTTTTGACTTTTTTTTGGCCGATTTTGACGCCTTACTATACTATGACGTTTTTTATGACTTTTTGAGGTAAAAAAAAATTTTGACTTTTTTTGCCCGAAAAAAACGCCTTACTATACTATGGCGTTTTTTATGACTTTTTGAGGTCAAAAAAAATTTTGACTTTTTTTGCCCGAAAAAAAAAAACGCCTTACTATACTATGACGTTTTTTATGACTTTTTGAGGTCAAAAAAAATTTTGACTTTTTTTGCCTGAAAAAAACGCCTTACTATACTATGACGTTTTTTATGACTTTTTGAGGTCAAAATTTTTTTTGACTTTTTTTTGCCGATTTTGACGCCTTACTATACTATGACGTTTTTTATGACTTTTTGAGGTCAAAAAAATTTTTGACTTTTTTTGCCCGAAAAAAAACGCCTTACTATACTATGACGTTTTTTATGACTTTTTGAGGTCCAAAAAAATTTTGACTCTTTTTGCCCGAAAAAAACGCCTTACTATACTATGACGTTTTTTATGACTTTTTGAGGTCAAAAAAAATTTTGACTTTTTTTGCCCCGAAAAAAATGCCTTACTATACTATGACGTTTTTTATGACTTTTTGAGGTCAAAATTTTTTTTGACTTCTTTTGGCCGATTTTGACGCCTTACTATACTATGACGTTTTTTATGACTTTTTGAGGTCAAAATTTTTTTTGACTTTTTTTGCCCGAAAAAAACGCCTTACTATACTATGACGTTTTTTATGACTTTTTGAGGTCAAAAAAATTTTTGACTTTTTTTGCCCGAAAAAAACGCCTTACTATACTATGACGTTTTTTATGACTTTTTGAGGTCCAAAAAAATTTTGACTTTTTTTGCCCGAAAAAAACGCCTTACTATACTATGACGTTTTTTATGACTTTTTGAGGTCAAAATTTTTTTTGACTTTTTTTGCCTGAAAAAAACGCCTTACTATACTATGACGTTTTTTATGACTTTTTGAGGTCAAAATTTTTTTGACTTTTTTTTGCCGATTTTGACGCCTTACTATACTATGACGTTTTTTATGACTTTTTGAGGTCAAAAAAATTTTTGACTTTTTTTGCCCGAAAAAAACGCCTTACTATACTATGACGTTTTTTATGACTTTTTGAGGTCAAAAAAAATTTTGACTTTTTTTGCCCGAAAAAAACGCCTTACTATACTATGACGTTTTTTATGACTTTTTGAGGTCAAAAAAAAAATTGACTTTTTTTGCCCGAAAAAAACGCCTTACTATACTATGACGTTTTTTATGACTTTTTGAGGTCAAAAATTTTTTTGACTTTTTTTGTCCGAAAAAAACGCCTTACTATACTATGAAGTTTTTTATGACTTTTTGAGGTCCCAAAAAATTTTGACTTTTTTTGGCCGAAAAAAAAGCCTTACTATACTATGGCGTTTTTTATGACTTTTTGAGGTCAAAAAAAATTTTGACTTTTTTTGCCCGAAAAAAACGCCTTACTATACTATGACGTTTTTTATGACTTTTTGAGGTCAAAATTTTTTTTGACTTTTTTTGGCCGATTTTGACGCCTTACTATACTATGACGTTTTTTATGACTTTTTGAGGTCAAAATTTTTTTTGACTTTTTTTGCGCGAAAAAAACGCCTTACTATACTATGACGTTTTTTATGACTTTTTGAGGTCAAATTTTTTTTTGACTTTTTTGCCCGAAAAAAACGCCTTACTATACTATGACGTTTTTTATGACTTTTTGAGGTCAAAAAAAATTTTGACTTTTTTTTGCCCGAAAAAAACGCCTTACTATACTATGACGTTTTTTATGACTTTTTGAGGTCAAAAAAAATTTTGACTTTTTTTGCCCGAAAAAAACGCCTTACTATACTATGACGTTTTTTATGACTTTTTGAGGTCAAAAAAAAATTTGACTTTTTTTGCCCGAAAAAAACGCCTTACTATACTATGACGTTTTTTATGACTTTTTGAGGTCAAAAAAAATTTTGACTTTTTTTGGCCGAAAAAAACGCCTTACTATTCTATAGCGTTTTTTATGACTTTTTGAGGTCCAAAAAAATTTTGACTTTTTTTGCCCGAAAAAAACGCCTTACTATACTATGACGTTTTTTATGACTTTTTGAGGTCAAAAAAAAAATTTGACTTTTTTTGCCCGAAAAAAACGCCTTACTATACTATGACGTTTTTTGTGACTTTTTGAGGTCAAAAAAAATTTTGACTTTTTTTGCCCGAAAAAAACGCCTTACTATACTATGGCGTTTTTTATGACTTTTTGAGGTCAAAATTTTTTTTGACTTTTTTTGCCCGAAAAAAACGCCTTACTATACTATGACGTTTTTTATGACTTTTTGAGGTCAAAATTTTTTTTGACTTTTTTTGCCCGAAAAAAACGCCTTACTATACTATGGCGTTTTTTTATGACTTTTTGAGGTCCAAAAAAATTTTGACTTTTTTTTGCCCGAAAAAAACGCCTTACTATACTATGACGTTTTTTATGACTTTTTGAGGTCGATTTTGATGCCTTACTATACTATGACGTTTTTTATGACTTTTTGAGGTCCAAAAAAATTTTGACTTTTTTTGCCCGAAAAAAACGCCTTACTATACTATGACGTTTTTTATGACTTTTTGAGGTCAAAATTTTTTTTGATTTTTTTTTGCCGATTTTGACGCCTTACTATACTATGACGTTTTTTATGACTTTTTGAGGTCAAAATTTTTTTTAACTTTTTTTGCCCGAAAAAAACGCCTTACTATACTATGGCGTTTTTTATGACTTTTTGAGGTCAAAAAATTTTTTTGACTTTTTCTTGCCGATTTTGACGCCTTACTATACTATGACGTTTTTTATGACTTTTTGAGGTCAAAAAAATTTTTGACTTTTTTTGCCCGAAAAAAACGCCTTACTATACTATGACGTTTTTTATGACTTTTTGAGGTCCAAAAAAATTTTGACTCTTTTTGCCCGAAAAAAAACGCCTTACTATACTAAGACGTTTTTTATGACTTTTTGAGGTCAAAAAAAAATGTTGACTTTTTTTGCCCGAAAAAAATGCCTTACTATACTATGACGTTTTTTATGACTTTTTGAGGTCAAAATTTTTTTTGACTTTTTTTGGCCGATTTTGACGCCTTACTATACTATGACGTTTTTTATGACTTTTTGAGGTCAAAATTTTTTTTGACTTTTTTTGCCCGAAAAAAACGCCTTACTATACTATGACGTTTTTTATGACTTTTTGAGGTCAAAAAAATTTTTGACTTTTTTTGCCCGAAAAAAACGCCTTACTATACTATGACGTTTTTTATGACTTTTTGAGGTCCAAAAAAATTTTGACTCTTTTTGCCCGAAAAAAACGCCTTACTATACTATGACGTTTTTTATGACTTTTTGAGGTCAAAAAAAATTTTGACTTTTTTTGCCCGAAAAAAATGCCTTACTATACTATGACGTTTTTTATGACTTTTTGAGGTCAAAATTTTTTTTGACTTTTTTTGCCCGAAAAAAACGCCTTACTATACTATGACGTTTTTTATGACTTTTTGAGGTCAAAATTTTTTTTGACTTTTTTTGCCCGAAAAAAACGCCTTACTATACTATGACGTTTTTTATGACTTTTTGAGGTCAAAAAAATTTTTGACTTTTTTTGCCCGAAAAAAACGCCTTACTATACTATGACGTTTTTTATGACTTTTTGAGGTCCAAAAAAATTTTGACTTTTTTTGCCCGAAAAAAACGCCTTACTATACTATGACGTTTTTTATGACTTTTTGAGGTCAAAATTTTTTTTGACTTTTTTTGCCTGAAAAAATCGCCTTACTATACTATGACGTTTTTTATGACTTTTTGAGGTCAAAATTTTTTTTGACTTTTTCTTGCCGATTTTGACGCCTTACTATACTATGACGTTTTTTATGACTTTTTGAGGTCAAAAAAATTTTTGACTTTTTTTGCCCGAAAAAAACGCCTTACTATACTATGACGTTTTTTATGACTTTTTGAGGTCCAAAAAAATTTTGACTCTTTTTGCCCGAAAAAAACGCCTTACTATACTATGACGTTTTTTATGACTTTTTGAGGTCAAAATTTTTTTTGATTTTTTTTTTGCCGATTTTGACGCCTTACTATACTATGACGTTTTTTATGACTTTTTGAGGTCAAAATTTTTTTTGACTTTTTTTGGCCGATTTTGACGCCTTACTATACTATGACGTTTTTTATGACTTTTTGAGGTCAAAATTTTTTTTGACTTTTTTTGCCCGAAAAAAACGCCTTACTATACTATGACGTTTTTTATGACTTTTTGAGGTCAAAATTTTTTTTGATTTTTTTTGGCCGATTTTGACGCCTTACTATACTATGACGTTTTTTATGACTTTTTGAGGTCCAAAAAAATTTTGACTTTTTTTGGCCGAAAAAAAAGCCTTACTATACTATGGCGTTTTTTATGACTTTTTGAGTTCAAAAAAAATTTTGACTTTTTTTGCCCGAAAAAAATGCCTTACTATACTATGACGTTTTTTATGACTTTTTGAGGTCAAAATTTTTTTTGACTTTTTTTGGCCGATTTTGACGCCTTACTATACTATGACGTTTTTTATGACTTTTTGAGGTCAAAAAAATTTTTGACTTTTTTTGCCCGAAAAAAACGCCTTACTATACTATGACGTTTTTTATGACTTTTTGAGGTCAAAATTTTTTTTGATTTTTTTTTTGCCGATTTTGACGCCTTACTATACTATGACGTTTTTTATGACTTTTTGAGGTCAAAATTTTTTTTAACTTTTTTTGCCCGAAAAAAACGCCTTACTATACTATGACGTTTTTTATGACTTTTTGAGGTCAAAAATTTTTTTGACTTTTTTTGTCCGAAAAAAACGCCTTACTATACTATGACGTTTTTTATGACTTTTTGAGGTCCAAAAAAATTTTGACTTTTTTTGGCCGAAAAAAAAGCCTTACTATACTATGGCGTTTTTTATGACTTTTTGAGGTCAAAAAAAATTTTGACTTTTTTTGCCCGAAAAAAACGCCTTACTATACTATGACGTTTTTTATGACTTTTTGAGGTCAAAATTTTTTTTGACTTTTTTTGGCCGATTTTGACGCCTTACTATACTATGACGTTTTTTATGACTTTTTGAGGTCAAAAAAATTTTTGACTTTTTTTGCCCGAAAAAAACGCCTTACTATACTATGACGTTTTTTATGACTTTTTGAGGTCAAAATATTTTTTGACTTTTTTTGACCGATTTTGACGCCTTACTATACTATGACGTTTTTTATGACTTTTTGAGGTCAAAAAAATTTTTGACTTTTTTTGCCCGAAAAAAACGCCTTACTATACTATGACGTTTTTTATGACTTTTTGAGGTCAAAATTTTTTTTAACTTTTTTTGCCCGAAAAAAACGCCTTACTATACTATGACGTTTTTTATGACTTTTTGAGGTCAAAAATTTTTTTGACTTTTTTTGTCCGAAAAAAACGCCTTACTATACTATGACGTTTTTTATGACTTTTTGAGGTCCAAAAAAATTTTGACTTTTTTTGGCCGAAAAAAAAGCCTTACTATACTATGGCGTTTTTTATGACTTTTTGAGGTCAAAAATTTTTTTGACTTTTTTTGTCCGAAAAAAACGCCTTACTATATTATGACGTTTTTTATGACTTTTTGAGGTCAAAAAAAATTTTGACTTTTTTTGCCCGAAAAAAACGCCTTACTATACTATGACGTTTTTTATGACTTTTTGAGGTCAAAAAAAAATTTGACTTTTTTTGCCCGAAAAAAACGCCTTACTATACTATGACGTTTTTTGTGACTTTTTGAGGTCAAAAAAAATTTTGACTTTTTTTGGCCGAAAAAAACGCCTTACTATACTATGGCGTTTTTTATGACTTTTTGAGGTCAAAAAAAATTTTGACTTTTTTTTGCCCGAAAAAAACGCCTTACTATACTATGACGTTTTTTATGACTTTTTGAGGTCGATTTTGACGCCTTACTATACTATGACGTTTTTTATGACTTTTTGAGGTCAAAATTTTTTTTAACTTTTTTTGCCCGAAAAAAACGCCTTACTATACTATGACGTTTTTTATGACTTTTTGAGGTCCAAAAAAATTTTGACTTTTTTTGCCCGAAAAAAACACCTTACTATACTATGACGTTTTTTATGACTTTTTGAGGTCCAAAAAAATTTTGACTTTTTTTGCCCGAAAAAAACGCCTTACTATACTATGACGTTTTTTATGACTTTTTGAGGTCCAAAAAAATTTTGACTTTTTTTGCCCGAAAAAAACGCCTTACTATACTATGACGTTTTTTATGACTTTTTGAGGTCCAAAAAAATTTTGACTTTTTTTGCCCGAAAAAAACGCCTTACTATACTATGACGTTTTTTATGACTTTTTGAGGTCAAAATTTTTTTTGATTTTTTTTTGCCGATTTTGACGCCTTACTATACTATGACGTTTTTTATGACTTTTTGAGGTCAAAATTTTTTTTGACTTTTTTTGGCCGATTTTGACGCCTTACTATACTATGACGTTTTTTATGACTTTTTGAGGTCAAAATTTTTTTTGACTTTTTTTGGCCGATTTTGACGCCTTACTATACTATGACGTTTTTTATGACTTTTTGAGGTCAAAATTTTTTTTGACTTTTTTTGCCCGAAAAAAACGCCTTACTATACTATGACGTTTTTTATGACTTTTTGAGGTCAAAATTTTTTTTGATTTTTTTTGGCCGATTTTGACGCCTTACTATACTATGACGTTTTTTATGACTTTTTGAGGTCCAAAAAAATTTTGACTTTTTTTGGCCGAAAAAAAAGCCTTACTATACTATGGCGTTTTTTATGACTTTTTGAGGTCAAAAAAAATTTTGACTTTTTTTGCCCGAAAAAAATGCCTTACTATACTATGACGTTTTTTATGACTTTTTGAGGTCAAAATTTTTTTTGACTTTTTTTGGCCGATTTTGACGCCTTACTATACTATGACGTTTTTTATGACTTTTTGAGGTCAAAAAAATTTTTGACTTTTTTTGCCCGAAAAAAACGCCTTACTATACTATGACGTTTTTTATGACTTTTTGAGGTCAAAATATTTTTTGACTTTTTTTGACCGATTTTGACGCCTTACTATACTATGACGCTTTTTATGACTTTTTGAGGTCGATTTTGACGCCTTACTATACTATGACGTTTTTTATGACTTTTTGAGGTCCAAAAAAATTTTGACTTTTTTTGCCCGAAAAAAACGCCTTACTATACTATGACGTTTTTTATGACTTTTTGAGGTCAAAATTTTTTTTGATTTTTTTTGCCCGAAAAAAACGCCTTACTATACTATGACGTTTTTTATGACTTTTTGAGGTCAAAAATTTTTTTGACTTTTTTTGTCCGAAAAAAACGCCTTACTATACTATGACGTTTTTTATGACTTTTTGAGGTCCAAAAAAATTTTGACTTTTTTTGGCCGAAAAAAAAGCCTTACTATACTATGGCGTTTTTCATGACTTTTTGAGGTCAAAATTTTTTTTGACTTTTTTTGCCCGAAAAAAACGCCTTACTATACTATGGCGTTTTTTATGACTTTTTGAGGTCAAAAAAAATTTTGACTTTTTTTTGCCCGAAAAAAACGCCTTACTATACTATGACGTTTTTTATGACTTTTTGAGGTCGATTTTGACGCCTTACTATACTATGACGTTTTTTATGACTTTTTGAGGTCCAAAAAAATTTTGACTTTTTTTGCCCGAAAAAAACGCCTTACTATACTATGACGTTTTTTATGACTTTTTGAGGTCAAAATTTTTTTTGATTTTTTTTTGCCGATTTTGACGCCTTACTATACTATGACGTTTTTTATGACTTTTTGAGGTCAAAATTTTTTTTAACTTTTTTTGCCGGAAAAAAACGCCTTACTATACTATGGCGTTTTTTATGACTTTTTGAGGTCAAAAAAATTTTTGACTTTTTTTGCCCGAAAAAAACGCCTTACTATACTATGACGTTTTTTATGACTTTTTGAGGTCAAAAATTTTTTTGACTTTTTTTGTCCGAAAAAAACGCCTTACTATACTATGACGTTTTTTATGACTTTTTGAGGTCCAAAAAAATTTTGACTTTTTTTGGCCGAAAAAAAAAGCCTTACTATACTATGGCGTTTTTTATGACTTTTTGAGGTCAAAATTTTTTTTGATTTTTTTTTGCCGATTTTGACGCCTTACTATACTATGACGTTTTTTATGACTTTTTGAGGTCAAAATTTTTTTTAACTTTTTTTGCCCGAAAAAAACGCCTTACTATACTATGACGTTTTTTATGACTTTTTGAGGTCAAAAATTTTTTTGACTTTTTTTGTCCGAAAAAAACGCCTTACTATACTATGACGTTTTTTATGACTTTTTGAGGTCCAAAAAAATTTTGACTTTTTTTGGCCGAAAAAAAAGCCTTACTATACTATGGCGTTTTTTATGACTTTTTGAGGTCAAAATTTTTTTTGACTTTTTTTGCCCGAAAAAAACGCCTTACTATACTATGGCGTTTTTTATGACTTTTTGAGGTCAAAAAAAATTTTGACTTTTTTTTGCCCGAAAAAAACGCCTTACTATACTATGACGTTTTTTATGACTTTTTGAGGTCGATTTTGACGCCTTACTATACTATGACGTTTTTTATGACTTTTTGAGGTCCAAAAAAATTTTGACTTTTTTTGCCCGAAAAAAACGCCTTACTATACTATGACGTTTTTTATGACTTTTTGAGGTCAAAATTTTTTTTGATTTTTTTTTGCCGATTTTGACGCCTTACTATACTATGACGTTTTTTATGACTTTTTGAGGTCAAAATTTTTTTTAACTTTTTTTGCCGGAAAAAAACGCCTTACTATACTATGGCGTTTTTTATGACTTTTTGAGGTCAAAAAAATTTTTGACTTTTTTTGCCCGAAAAAAACGCCTTACTATACTATGACGTTTTTTATGACTTTTTGAGGTCAAAAATTTTTTTGACTTTTTTTGTCCGAAAAAAACGCCTTACTATACTATGACGTTTTTTATGACTTTTTGAGGTCCAAAAAAATTTTGACTTTTTTTGGCCGAAAAAAAAAGCCTTACTATACTATGGCGTTTTTTATGACTTTTTGAGGTCAAAAATAAATTTTGACTTTTTTTGGCCGATTTTGACGCCTTACTATACTATGACGTTTTTTATGACTTTTTGAGGTCAAAATTTTTTTTGACTTTTTTTGGCCGATTTTGACGCCTTACTATACTATGACGTTTTTTATGACTTTTTGAGGTCAAAATTTTTTTTGACTTTTTTTGGCCGATTTTGACGCCTTACTATACTATGACGTTTTTTATGACTTTTTGAGGTCAAAATTTTTTTTGATTTTTTTTGGCCGATTTTGACGCCTTACTATACTATGACGTTTTTTATGACTTTTTGAGGTCAAAATTTTTTTTGACTTTTTTTGGCCGATTTTGACGCCTTACTATACTATGACGTTTTTTATGACTTTTTGAGGTCAAAAAAAATTTTGACTTTTTTTGCCCGAAAAAAACGCCTTACTATACTATGACGTTTTTTATGACTTTTTGAGGTCAAAATATTTTTTGACTTTTTTTGACCGATTTTGACGCCTTACTATACTATGACGTTTTTTATGACTTTTTGAGGTCAAAATTTTTTTTGACTTTTTTTGGCCGATTTTGACGCCTTACTATACTATGACGTTTTTTATGACTTTTTGAGGTCAAAAAAAATTTTGACTTTTTTTGCCCGAAAAAAACGCCTTACTATACTATGGCGTTTTTTATGACTTTTTGAGGTCAAAATTTTTTTTGACTTTTTTTGCCCGAAAAAAAAACGCCTTACTATACTATGACGTTTTTTATGACTTTTTGAGGTCCAAAAAAATTTTGACTTTTTTTGCCCGAAAAAAACGCCTTACCAAACTATGACGTTTTTTATGACTTTTTGAGGTCAAAATTTTTTTTGATTTTTTTTTGCCGATTTTGACGCCTTACTATACTATGACATTTTTTATGACTTTTTGAGGTCAAAATTTTTTTTAACTTTTTTTGCCCGAAAAAAACGCCTTACTATACTATGACGTTTTTTATGACTTTTTGAGGTCAAAAATTTTTTTGACTTTTTTTGTCCGAAAAAAACGCCTTACTATACTATGACGTTTTTTATGACTTTTTGAGGTCAAAAAAAATTTTGACTTTTTTTGGCCGATTTTGACGCCTTACTATACTATGACGTTTTTTATGACTTTTTGAGGTCAAAATTTTTTTTGACTTTTTTTGGCCGATTTTGACGCCTTACTATACTATGACGTTTTTTATGACTTTTTGAGGTCAAAATTTTTTTTGACTTTTTTTGGCCGATTTTGACGCCTTACTATACTATGACGTTTTTTATGACTTTTTGAGGTCAAAATTTTTTTTGACTTTTTTTGCCCGAAAAAAACGCCTTACTATACTATGACGTTTTTTATTACTTTTTGAGGTCAAAATATTTTTTGACTTTTTTTGACCGATTTTGACGCCTTACTATACTATGACGTTTTTTATGACTTTTTGAGGTCAAAATTTTTTTTGACTTTTTTTGGCCGATTTTGACGCCTTACTATACTATGACGTTTTTTATGACTTTTTGAGGTCGATTTTGACGCCTTACTATACTATGACGTTTTTTATGACTTTTTGAGGTCCAAAAAAATTTTGACTTTTTTTGCCCGAAAAAAACGCATTACTATTCTATAGCGTTTTTTATGACTTTTTGAGGTCAAAATTTTTTTTGACTTTTTTTGCCCGAAAAAAACGCCTTACTATACTATGACGTTTTTTATGACTTTTTGAGGTCGATTTTGACGCCTTACTATACTATGACGTTTTTTATGACTTTTTGAGGTCCAAAAAAATTTTGACTTTTTTTGCCCGAAAAAAACGCCTTACTATACTATGACGTTTTTTATGACTTTTTGAGGTCAAAATTTTTTTTGATTTTTTTTTGCCGATTTTGACGCCTTACTATACTATGACGTTTTTTATGACTTTTTGAGGTCAAAATTTTTTTTAACTTTTTTTGCCCGAAAAAAACGCCTTACTATACTATGGCGTTTTTTATGACTTTTTGAGGTCAAAAAAAATGTTGACTTTTTTTGCCCGAAAAAAACGCCTTACTATACTATGACGTTTTTTATGACTTTTTGAGGTCAAAAAAAATTTTGACTTTTTTTGCCCGAAAAAAACGCCTTACTATACTATGACGTTTTTTATGACTTTTTGAGGTCAAAAAAATTTTTGACTTTTTTTGGCCGAAAAAAACGCCTTACTATTCTATAGCGTTTTTTATGACTTTTTGAGGTCCAAAAAAATTTTGACTTTTTTTGCCCGAAAAAAACGCCTTACTATACTATGACGTTTTTTATGACTTTTTGAGGTCAAAAATTTTTTTGACTTTTTTTGCCCGAAAAAAACGCCTTACTATACTATGACGTTTTTTATGACTTTTTGAGGTCAAAATTTTTTTTGACTTTTTCTTGCCGATTTTGACGCCTTACTATACTATGACGTTTTTTATGACTTTTTGAGGTCAAAAAAATTTTTGACTTTTTTTGCCCGAAAAAAACGCCTTACTATACTATGACGTTTTTTATGACTTTTTGAGGTCCAAAAAATTTTGACTCTTTTTGCCCGAAAAAAACGCCTTACTATACTATGACGTTTTTTATGACTTTTTGAGGTCAAAAAAAATTTTGACTTTTTTTGCCCGAAAAAAATGCCTTACTATACTATGACGTTTTTTATGACTTTTTGAGGTCAAAATTTTTTTTGACTTTTTTTGGCCGATTTTGACGCCTTACTATACTATGACGTTTTTTATGACTTTTTGAGGTCAAAATTTTTTTTGACTTTTTTTGCCCGAAAAAAACGCCTTACTATACTATGACGTTTTTTATGACTTTTTGAGGTCAAAAAATTTTTTGACTTTTTTTGCCCGAAAAAAACGCCTTACTATACTATGACGTTTTTTATGACTTTTTGAGGTCCAAAAAAATTTTGACTTTTTTTGCCCGAAAAAAACGCCTTACTATACTATGACGTTTTTTATGACTTTTTGAGGTCAAAAAAAATTTTGACTTTTTTTGGCCGAAAAAAACGCCTTACTATACTATGACGTTTTTTATGACTTTTTGAGGTCAAAAAAAATTTTGACTTTTTTTGCCCGATTTTGACGCCTTACTATACTATGACGTTTTTTATGACTTTTTGAGGTCAAAAAAAATTTTGAATTTTTTTGGCCGAAAAAACGCCTTACTATACTATGACGTTCTTTATGACTTTTTGAGGTCAAAATTTTTTTTGACTTTTTTTGGCCGATTTTGACGCCTTACTATACTATGACGTTTTTTATGACTTTTTGAGGTCAAAATTTTTTTTGACTTTTTTTGCCCGAAAAAAACGCCTTACTATACTATGACGTTTTTTATGACTTTTTGAGGTCAAAAATTTTTTTGACTTTTTTTGGCCGATTTTGACGCCTTACTATACTATGACCTTTTTTATGACTTTTTGAGGTCAAAAAAAATTTTGACTTTTTTTGGCCGAAAAAAACGCCTTACTATACTATGGCGTTTTTTTATGACTTTTTGAGGTCAAAAAAAATTTTGACTTTTTTTGCCCGAAAAAAACGCCTTACTATACTATGACGTTTTTTATGACTTTTTGAGGTCAAAAATTTTTTTGACTTTTTTTGCCCGATTTTGACGCCTTACTATACTATGACCTTTTTTATGACTTTTTGAGGTCAAAAAAAATTTTGACTTTTTTTGCCCGAAAAAAACGCCTTACAATACTATGACGTTTTTTATGACTTTTTGAGGTCAAAATTTTTTTTGACTTTTTTTGGCCGATTTTGACGCCTTACTATACTATGACGTTTTTTATGACTTTTTGAGGTCAAAAATTTTTTTGACTTTTTTTGCCCGAAAAAAACGCCTTACTATACTATGACGTTTTTTATGACTTTTTGAGGTCCAAAAAAATTTTGACTTTTTTTGCCCGATTTTGACGCCTTACTATACTATGACGTTTTTTATGACTTTTTGAGGTCAAAATTTTTTTTGACTTTTTTTGGCCGATTTTGACGCCATACTATACTATGACGTTTTTTATGACTTTTTGAGATCAAAATTTTTTTTGACTTTTTTTGCCCGAAAAAAACGCCTTACTATACTATGAAGTTTTTTATGACTTTTTGAGGTCGATTTTGACGCCTTACTATACTATGACGTTTTTTATGACTTTTTGAGGTCAAATTTTTTTTTGACTTTTTTGCCCGAAAAAAACGCCTTACTATACTATGACGTTTTTTATGACTTTTTGAGGTCAAAAAAAATTTTGACTTTTTTTTGCCCGAAAAAAACGCCTTACTATACTATGACGTTTTTTATGACTTTTTGAGGTCAAAAAAAATTTTGACTTTTTTTGCCCGAAAAAAACGCCTTACTATACTATGATGTTTTTTATGACTTTTTGAGGTCAAAAAAAAATTTGACTTTTTTTGCCCGAAAAAAACGCCTTACTATACTATGACGTTTTTTATGACTTTTTGAGGTCAAAAAAAATTTTGACTTTTTTTGGCCGAAAAAAACGCCTTACTATTCTATAGCGTTTTTTATGACTTTTTGAGGTCCAAAAAAATTTTGACTTTTTTTGCCCGAAAAAAACGCCTTACTATACTATGACGTTTTTTATGACTTTTTGAGGTCAACATTTTTTTTGACTTTTTTTGCCCGAAAAAAACGCCATACTATACTATGACGTTTTTTATGACTTTTTGAGGTCAAAATTTTTTTTGACTTTTTTTGGCCGATTTTGACGCCTTACTATACTATGACGTTTTTTATGACTTTTTGAGGTCAAAAAATGTTTTGACTTTTTTGTCCGAAAAAAACGCCAAACTATACTATGACGTTTTTTATGACTTTTTGAGGTCAAAAAAAATTTTTACTTTTTTTGGCCGATTTTGACGCCTTACTATACTATGGCATTTTTTATAACTTTTTGAGGTCAAAAAAAATTTTGACTTTTTTTGCCCGAAAAAAACGCCTTACTATACTATGACGTTTTTTATGACTTTTTGAGGTCCAAAAAAATTTTGACTTTTTTTGGCCGAAAAAAACGCCTTACTATACTATGACGTTTTTTATGACTTTTTGAGGTCAAAAAAAATTTTGACTTTTTTTGCCCGAAAAAAACGCCTTACTATACTATGACGTTTTTTATGACTTTTTGAGGTCAAAAAAAATTTTGAATTTTTTTGGCCGAAAAAAAAGCCTTACTATACTATGACGTTTTTTATGACTTTTTGAGGTCAAAATTTTTTTTGACTTTTTTTGCCCGAAAAAAACGCCTTACTATACTATGACGTTTTTTATGACTTTTTGAGGTCAAAAATTTTTTTGACTTTTTTTGCCCGATTTTGACGCCTTACTATACTATGACCTTTTTTATGACTTTTTGAGGTCAAAAAAAATTTTGACTTTTTTTGCCCGAAAAAAACGCCTTACAATACTATGACGTTTTTTATGACTTTTTGAGGTCAAAATTTTTTTTGACTTTTTTTGGCCGATTTTGACGCCTTACTATACTATGACGTTTTTTATGACTTTTTGAGGTCAAAAATTTTTTTGACTTTTTTTGGCCGAAAAAAACGCCTTACTATACTATGACGTTTTTTATGACTTTTTGAGGTCCAAAAAAATTTTGACTTTTTTTGCCCGATTTTGACGGCTTACTATACTATGACGTTTTTTATGACTTTTTGAGGTCAAAATTTTTTTTGACTTTTTTTGCCCGAAAAAAACGCCTTACTATACTATGACGTTTTTTATGACTTTTTGAGGTCAAAAAAAATTTTGACTTTTTTTGCCCGAAAAAAACGCCTTACTATACTATGACATTTTTTTATGACTTTTTGAGGTCAAAAAAATGTTTGACTTTTTTTGGCCGATTTTGACGCCTTACTATACTATCACGTTTTTTATGACTTTTTGAGGTCAAAAAAAATTTTGACTTTTTTTGCCCGAAAAAAACGCCTTACTATACTATGACGTTTTTTATGACTTTTTGAGGTCAAAAAAAATTTTGAATTTTTTTGGCCGAAAAAAAAGCCTTACTATACTATGACGTTTTTTATGACTTTTTGAGGTCAAAATTTTTTTTGACTTTTTTTGCCCGAAAAAAACGCCTTACTATACTATGACGTTTTTTATGACTTTTTGAGGTCAAAAATTTTTTTGACTTTTTTTGCCCGATTTTGACGCCTTACTATACTATGACCTTTTTTATGACTTTTTGAGGTCAAAAAAAATTTTGACTTTTTTTGCCCGAAAAAAACGCCTTACAATACTATGACGTTTTTTATGACTTTTTGAGGTCAAAATTTTTTTTGACTTTTTTTGGCCGATTTTGACGCCTTACTATACTATGACGTTTTTTATGACTTTTTGAGGTCAAAAATTTTTTTGACTTTTTTTGGCCGAAAAAAACGCCTTACTATACTATGACGTTTTTTATGACTTTTTGAGGTCCAAAAAAATTTTGACTTTTTTTGCCCGATTTTGACGGCTTACTATACTATGACGTTTTTTATGACTTTTTGAGGTCAAAATTTTTTTTGACTTTTTTTGCCCGAAAAAAACGCCTTACTATACTATGACGTTTTTTATGACTTTTTGAGGTCAAAAAAAATTTTGACTTTTTTTGCCCGAAAAAAACGCCTTACTATACTATGACATTTTTTTTATGACTTTTTGAGGTCAAAAAAATGTTTGACTTTTTTTGGCCGATTTTGACGCCTTACTATACTATGACGTTTTTTATGACTTTTTGAGGTCCAAAAAAATTTTGACTTTTTTTGGCCGAAAAAAACGCCTTACTATACTATGACGTTTTTTATGACTTTTTGAGGTCAAAAATTTTTTTGACTTTTTTTGGCCGATTTTGACGCCTTACTATACTATCACGTTTTTTATGACTTTTTGAGGTCAAAAAAATTTTTGACTTTTTTTGACCGAAAAAAACGCCTTACTATACTATGATGTTTTTAATGACTTTTTGAGGTCAAAAAATTTTTTGACTTTTTTTGCCCGAAAAAAACGCCTTACTATACTATGACGTTTTTTATGACTTTTTGAGGTCAAAAAAAATTTTGACTTTTTTTGCCCGAAAAAAACGCCTTACTATACTATGACGTTTTTTATGACTTTTTGAGGTCCAAAAAAATTTTTGACTTTTTTTGTCCGAAAAAAACGCCATACTATACTATGACATTTTTAATGACTTTTTGAGGTCAAAAAAAATTTTGACTTTTTTTGCCCTATTTTAACGCCTTACTATACTATGACGTTTTTTATGACTTTTTGAGGTCAAAATTTTTTTTGACTTTTTTTGGCCGATTTTGACGCCTTACTATACTATGACGTTTTTTATGACTTTTTGAGGTCAAAATTTTTTTTGACTTTTTTTGCCGGAAAAAAACGCCTTACTATACTATGGCGTTTTTTATGATTTTTTGAGTTAAAATTTTTTTTTTGGCTTTTTTTGGCCGATTTTGACGCCTTACTATACTATGACGTTTTTTATGACTTTTTGAGGTCAAAATTTTTTTTTACTTTTTTTGGCCGATTTTGACGCCTTACTATACTATGGCATTTTTTATAACTTTTTGAGGTCCAAAAAAATTTTGACTTTTTTTGCCCGAAAAAAACGCCTTACTATTCTATAGCGTTTTTTATGACTTTTTGAGGTCAAAAAAAATATTGATTTTTTTTGGCTGAAAAAAACGCCTTACTAAACTATGACGTTTTTTATGACTTTTTGAGGTAAAAAAATTTTTTGACTTTTTTTGCCCGAAAAAAACGCCTTACTATACTATGACATTTTTTATGACTTTTTGAGGTCAAAAAATTTTTTGAATTTTTTTGGCCGATTTTGACGCCTTACTATACTATGACGTTTTTTATGACTTTTTGAGGTCAAAATTTTTTTTGACTTTTTTTGGCCGATTTTGACGCCTTACTATACTATGACGTTTTTTATAACTTTTTGAGGGCAAAAAAAATTTTGACTTTTTTTGGCCGATTTTGACGCCTTACTATACTATGACGTTTTTTATGACTTTTTGAGGTAAAAAATTTTTTTGACTTTTTTTGCCCGAAAAAAACGCCTTACTATACTATGACGTTTTTTATGACTTTTTGAGGTCAAAAAATTTTTTGACTTTTTTTGGCCGATTTTGACGCCTTACTATACTATGACGTTTTTTATGACTTTTTGAGGTCAAAATTTTTTTTGACTTTTTTTGGCCGATTTTGACGCCTTACTATACTATGACGTTTTTTATAACTTTTTGAGGGCAAAAAAAATTTTGACTTTTTTTGTCCGATTTTGACGCCTTACTATACTATGACGTTTTTGAGGTAAAAAAAAATGTTGACTTTTTTTGTCCGAAAAAAAAACACCATACTATACTATGACGTTTTTTTATGACTTTCTGAAGACAAAAATAATTTAGACTTTTTTTGCCCGAAAAAAACGCCTTACTATACTATGACGTTTTTATGACTTTTTGAAGACAAAAATTTTTTTGACTTTTTTTGCCCGAAAAAAACGCCTTACTATACTATGACGTTTTTTATGACTTTTTGAGGTCAAAAATTTTTTTGACTTTTTTTGGCCGAAAAAAACGCCATACTATACTATGACGTTTTTTATGACTTTTTGAGGTCAAAAAAATTGTTGACATTTTTTGGCCGATTTTGACGCCTTACTATACTACGACGTTTTTTATGACTTTTTGAGGTGAAAAATTTTTTTGACTTTTTTTGCCCGATTTTGACGCCTTACTATACTATGACGTTTTTTATGACTTTTTGAGGTCAAAAAAATTTTTGACTTTTTTTGCCCGATTTTGACGCCTTACTATACTATGACGTTTTTTATGACTTTTTGAGGTCAAAAAAAATTTTGACTTTTTTTGCCCGAAAAAAACGCCTTACTATACTATGACGTTTTTTATGACTTTTTGAGGTCAAAAAAAAATTGTGACTTTTTTTGCCCGAAGAAAACGCCTTACTATACTATGACGTTTTTTATGACTTTTTGAGGTCAAAATTTTTTTTGACTTTTTTTGGCCGATTTTGACGCCTTACTATACTTTGACGTTTTTTATGACTTTTTGAGGTCAAAAAAAATTTTGACTTTTCTTGTCCGAAAAAAAAGCCATACTATACTATGACATTTTTAATGACTTCTTGAGGTCAAAAAAAATTTTGACTTTTTTTGGCCGATTTTGACGCCTTACTATACTATGACGTTTTTTATGACTTTTTGAGGTCAAAAAAAATTTTGACTTTTCTTGTCCGAAAAAAAAGCCATACTATACTATGACATTTTTAATGACTTCTTGAGGTCAAAAAAAATTTTGACTTTTTTTGGCCGATTTTGACGCCTTACTATACTATGACGTTTTTTATGACTTTTTGAGGTCAAAAATTTTTTTGACTTTTTTTGTCTGAAAAAAACGCCATACTATACTATGACGTTTTTTATGACTTTTTGAGGTCAAAAAATTTTTTGACTTTTTTTGGCCGATTTTGACGCCTTAATATACTATGACGTTTTTTTATGACTTTTTGAGGTCAAAAAATTTTTTGACTTTTTTTGCCCGAAAAAAACGCCTTACTATACTATGACGTTTTTTATGACTTTTTGAGGTTAAAAATTTTTTTGACTTTTTTTGGCCGATTTTGATGCCTTACTATACTATGACGTTTTTTATGACTTTTTGAAGTCAAAAATAATTTTGACTTTTTTTGGCCGAAAAAAACGCCTTACTATACTATGACGTTTTTTATGACTTTTTGAGGTCAAAAAAATTTTTCACTTTTTTTGCCCAAAAAAAAACGGCTTACTATACTATGACGTTTTTTATGACTTTTTGAGGTCAAAATTTTTTTTGACTTTTTTTGCCCGAAAAAAACGCCTTACTATACTATGACGTTTTTTATGACTTTTTGAGGTCAAAAATTTTTTTGACTTTTTTTGCCTGATTTTGACGCCTTACTATACTATGACGTTTTTTATGACTTTTTGAGGTCAAAAAAATTTTTGACTTTTTTTGTCTGAAAAAAACGCCATACTATACTATGACGTTTTTTATGACTTTTTGAGGTCAAAAATTTTTTTGACTTTTTTTGGCCGATTTTGACGCCTTAATATACTATGACGTTTTTTTATGACTTTTTGAGGTCAAAAAATTTTTTGACTTTTTTTGCCCGAAAAAAACGCCTTACTATACTATGACGTTTTTTATGACTTTTTGAGGTCAAAAAATTTTTTGACTTTTTTTGCCCGAAAAAAACGGCATACTATACTATGACGTTTTTTATGACTTTTTGAGGTCAAAAATTTTTTTGACTTTTTTTGGCCGATTTTGACGCCTTACTATACTATGACGTTTTTTATGACTTTTTGAGGTAAAAAAAAATGTTAACTTTTTTTGGCCGAAAAAAACGCCATACTATACTATGAAGTTTTTTATGACTTTTTGAGGTCAAAAAAAATTTTGACTTTTTTTGGCCGATTTTGACGCCTTACTATACTATGACGTTTTTTTATGACTTTTTGAGGTCAAAAAATTTTTTGACTTTTTTTGGCCGAAAAAAACGCCTTACTATACTATGACGTTTTTTATGACTTTTTGAGGTCAAAAAAAATTTTGACTTTTTTTGTCCAAAAAAAAACGCCTTACTATAGTATGACGTTTTTTTATGACTTTTTGAGGTCAAAAATTTTTTTGACTTTTTTTGCCCGATTTTGACGCCTTACTATACTATGACCATTTTTATGACATTTTGAGGTCTTACTAAAATATGACTTTCTTTGTCCCATTTTGAAACCTTACTATACATCTGATCTAAACAGTTCTCTCCTGTGTTAATAACTTACGAACAGATGGGGGGACCAAAAGGTTTTGCCTGGAAGACTTCTGTAAAGTGACCTGTTTATAAAGTTGTAAACACGGGAGAGAACATCTTTCAGATCAGACTAAGTAAGTAAACTTTATTTATATAGCACTTCTCACAGATAAAGATCACAAAATTCTTTTCAACAAAAGCACAGAGTGCCATGAGATAAAAATAAGACAATTAAAATAACACTACATAAATACAACTTAATAAAATAATGTAAAATCAAACCAATAAAATAACATAAAAACAAACCATTCAAATAATATAAGCAAGCCACCCAGTCAACTAAAAGCCTGTCTAAATAAAAATTGTTTTCAGCTGTTTTTTTTAAAAGAGTCAACAGATTCAGTCAGACGCAGGGTTAGTGGTAAAGAGTTCCATAGACGGGGAGCGACAGACTGGAATGCTAGGTCACCTCTGGTTTTGTAATGTGTCTTAGGCACCGACAGAAGGTTTTTTTTTTTGAGGGCCCGAGTGAACGACCCACGGAGTACGGGGGTAAACGATCAATGAATAATCTGGAGCCGGTTTAAAGAGCCCTTGTTAAAACACATAAAAAGAGAGTTACAGTAATCTAAACAAGATGAAACAAAAGAATGAATAATCAACTTCAGATCAGGGCTTGATACAATGTTTTTGAGTTTCGCGATGTTCCTCAAATGAAGCAGCTTTTCACCAACGTCCCTGAACGCTTCCGAGGTGTTGCTTAATATGAGGGATTTATTCATCTGGGGCGATAATCAGCATCTCAGTTTTTTTTTTATAGTTCAGCTGAAGGTAGTTGTTTGTTAACAATTTTCTGATGGCTGACAATCTCACAGATTTGATAACCTATCTCAGATTCAGAAAAAGAACAATACAACTGAATATCATCCGCATAAAAGTGATAGGACACATTTTCAAAGTCATGGTTCTCCAGAAAGGAGCTAAGTTGCTCAGCCACGACTTTTGGACATAAAAGATAGCTTGAAAATGGGCCTAAGATTGATTTAGATTTGTTTTTTTATAATAGAGGACATGAAGAAGGTTTGATCTTTTTTATCAACAACTGAATATCCTCAAGCGTAACAGGTGAGAAGGTGGATCAGGTATGAAATGGGAGCAAAGTATTTCTGGGCTGGACATCCTCAGATGGACAGATGTTTGCCCTTAAATCTTGAACCTTGTTCACAAAACATAGGAGTTTGTTGCAGTCCAATGCTGAGTCCACTTGAATTTGAGATGCTAGACAATATTATTAAATGTCTCAAAAAGAATTTTTGGATTATTTTTGTTTGATAGTACTAACCGTTGGAAATAAGCAGATCTGGCTTGTTTTATCACTTCGTTCAACGAGGAAACCAAGTCCTTAAGATGCAGTCTGTGTACTTCCAGCTAGTAGATTTCCATAAACGCTCTGCTTTACGGCAAGTTCTTCTAAAAGAGCAAATGTCCTTTATCCACCGGCACGATTTTTCTCGAGAGATAACACTCTGTTTAACAGGAGCTACCTTGTTTAAAATTGACAGACAGTGATTATTAAAAGACAGAACGAATGATTCAACATCATTACACTCATTCGCGAGCGAGTCAGAATCAAATGACTCTAAAAACCTCTCAATGACAGACTGATTAATGATGCGCCGTTGAGAAACAATAGCACTTGACGGTGGTAAAAGTGGAAAGTGATCACTCACTGTCCTTAACATATATGTGGTCAATACTCAGGCCTAAAGAGAAAACCAAGTCAAGAGTGTGGCCTTTCTCATGCGTGGAACCAGAAACATGTCAAGTTTAAAGAATTAGTTAGGGTTATTAGTTCTGAAGCAATATTACAGGAGGGATTATCAATATGAATCACCAACTATTAGCACTGACTCCAGTTTGATAATAGAGGATAAAAATTCAGCAAATTCATCTAAAAACACATGAGCAGGACCAGGAGGTCTGTTAATTAGGATACAATAAAAAGGATGACTTGTTCCAACCTTGGTCATCTGGAGCTCAAACGAGCTGAAAGAGTCTTGGCTTGTTAGTCTACAGGGGAAACGATCCCGATGGACGAGAGCGAGTCCTCCTCCTCGGCGACCGGAATTACGAGCAGCGCCGAACACGGAGCAGTCCTGGGGGCACAGTTCGTTCAGAAGAGTATAATCCAACTCGCGCTGCCAGGTTTCAGTGAGACACATTAAGTCCAAGCGCTCATTGATAAAAATGTCATTTAGAATAAAAGTTGTGTTCGCAATGGAACGTTCAGCAGCGCAAAACGAAGCCGGTGCGCGTCATCCCTGGCTGACTGAGGCATGCGGGAAGCCCCTGGAGCCCGGCAGAGAGGCCGCAGGTTCTGGGGGTTTACTCCCCGCTGACGTGGTCGAGTGGAGCGGGGACGGCGCGGTCCAAACGGGACATCCGGTCCGATGGCAGGTACCAAACAGATGTTTACAGGCCCCAGTGAACGGCACGCGGCGGGGCAAAGGGGATGGAAGTCCATCTGCTCAGCCCTGGAGGCCACAGAGAGACGGCCCAAACAGGTCTTCAGCCTCACCAGTCTACCGCTTCGTTTCCCCCGGCGGCGATGGCGCTTTTTCCCCGGAGGAAAGACCGCTGGGGTGCGGCAAAGGTGAGCTGGGATCCCGGAAAGAAATGGAGGCACCGTATTATGACCGTCCTGATAAAACTCAGCTGAAATATCCGCATAAAGAAGCGTCTG
Organism: Toxotes jaculatrix; assembly: GCF_017976425.1. NCBI lineage: Eukaryota > Metazoa > Chordata > Actinopteri > Toxotidae > Toxotes > Toxotes jaculatrix. The sequence continues at coordinate 23,036,268 of NC_054409.1, read as the reverse complement.
ACGATCGTACACCAAAAAGAAAAAGAGCTGTTGTACTGAATTGCAATAGAATACATTTTCAGTCTCCACTCAATGTACCAGCTAAGCCCTGGCAGGCCACCAGCATGTGACCCCCCAACAGGAAATGACTGGCTTCACATCAACACACGAGGCAGGAAATAAAAATATTACGATTGATCTGTTTCTGATACGAGGTATTTACTGAGTTTAAGTACTTTTCATTCAAAAGGCAGACAACTGTTAACTTTATCAGTAAACAGCAACAATAATCATGACATTAAATTCAAATTATCAACCAACAACCTCCCACCTCTCCTCTTTAAGGCAGTGACACAAAGGTCAAAGTTCAGAGTCCTCCGTTCTCCTCCAGTTTCTGGAAAAGTGCCAGGCTGCGGAGGTGGGACTGCCTGTCTCCGTCCTTCCACAGAATCAGCAGGTGGTCCGTCGAGCATGTGACCAAACCGTTCTCCTTGAAGCTCACAAACATCTGACAGAAACCCAGAGGGGATTATTAAAACACGACCGTCACACCGTTTTGAAGCAGAACGTGTTTTTGCTCATCATGAAATCGTACCTGCACTGCCCCTGAGTGTCCGATCAGGTCTCCTGTCAGCTCCAGTGTCCTGATGTTGGGGATGTCCACGACCTTCTTGGACGGAGGACCGGTCTGTTTGTTTGACCGGCCAAAAGTCCACATCCCAAAGAACCCTGGTTTGATGGACAGAGAGAACCTTCTTTAGAACAATGAATTAAAGAGAACACAAACAACACAACTGAGTTTGTACGTACTGAACCAGTTAAACACACTATTACTGTTCAAACTTTTACTGTCGCTGCTGAGCAGCACATCAAGCACAACATGTGAGGGAGAAACCGAATTTAAAGCTGCTACAGTAAATATCTGTGGACCCATTTATACCAACTTTTCCTTTTAAAGATCACAAGGAGACCCAAGTGATTGATTTCTGGTTTCCTAGAGAGACATGAAACTTTGGTGATGATCAGGAAGAGATTTAGCCTGACTGTAACTCTGCAGCCAAGATCTACTCAGGATCAGACCATCAAAGACGGCAGAGACAACGCTCAAGCTCTCAGTGCTGGAAGAGCTCACTTTCCTTTGATAAACACAATACCACATCTGGACTGCATCACTGCACACTGCCTGCACATAAAAAACTTCATCTGTAAACACACACGCACACACACACATAGGTTGAGTGGAAGCAGTTTTCTTCAGTCTTTTTGTGTCTTTGTGTGTGTGTGTGTCACCTGCAGAGGCAGGTTCAGCAGGTAAAGGCAGGTCTTGGATCTCCCACATCCTCACGCTGCCGTCTTCAGAGCAGGACATCAACTCGCTACAACAGAAACAGCATCACACTCACAGTTTAGTCTATTGAGTTTTTTTTATTATTATTGTTGAGAAAAATTTTTTGGGTGAAATTTATAGAAAAATAAAAATAGTTTTCATAATTGATTTTCATTTTTAAATATATCACAGTTCACAGTGAGATCCTGGGTTTCATGATGCATCCATGGAGAAAAGTATTCCTCAGATCATTCATATAAGCTAATCAGCGGAAAATATAATATACAAGACAACAGACAAAACTAATTATCAACATGTACAGTGTATTTACCTGTCAGATAACAACATAGTGTGTAAGACATTGGAGTCATGGGCGACCTTCCTGTAGGCCACCACTGTTTTGGTGAGAACACTGTAGACGTACAGTCCACTGCCCACAGCTGCCAGGATGAGCTACAAAACACACAAACATTACGTTATTTTTTGGATCACAAAAACAAAACAACATGTACGTTTTCTCATGATACAAACAGATGCATCCACCCATCCTGTGTGCTTCACCTTTCCGTTGGTGGTCAGATGCTGGATGGACATCTCACTGGGTGTGGGAGCCCCCAGTCGTATTTCAGCCTGAGCACAGGTTTGTGATTCCTCCCACAGGATGTGCTCATAAGCCAGAATGTTCCAATCAATCGCATCCCATAAGATCAACTCGCCGGCGTGGGAACCGCTCGCGAAGAGCCCGTCTGAGGGAGACACAAGAATACCCAGAACTCGGTTTAAACAAAGCCTGCACCGTTCAGTTCTATATTAAAAACAAATATTTCAGAGTTTCCTCAAAGAGACTGACCGTTGACGTTGATTAGAGCTCGAATCTGGTCCTGGTGGTCGGACAGACAGCGGATTTCAGCCACTGACACAGAGGAATCAGTAGAAAATGTCAGCCTGTAGATCACTGAGAAGAAGAAATACAGATTCTATTAAGTCATGTACTTTTCCTCTTTGTGCATAACACATACTATTATCACTTAACATCCTTATCAAAAGAGATCATCAGAATCTTTCTCTTACTTATTTCTTTATCCATTGCAGCTGCTACGCAGTTCTTGGGCAGCTCTATCAGAGCAGTTATTCCTGCCAAAACACAAAGCCAACGTTAATCAGTTTGTGTGCAAACGGCTGCGTCAGGGTGAACACAGCTGGTGCATCTTACCAGTGTCGCTGTGGTTCTGCCTGTGACACTGCAGCTGAAAGTCTTTGTTCCACACACACAGCTCCTCTCCGCCGGAGACCCACAAACACAGACGCTCCAGCACCAGCAAGCACTGTGAGAGACACACAGCTGGGTGAGGACATGAAGCAAAGACGTGCTGTTTTTAATTTGGCCATGCTCGCACACATACATGTGCACACACAAACACACACACACAATATCAGTGAAGAAAATAAATTAAATAGAATTAGCCTATAGATGCAGCAATTAACCTTATTCCATGAAGTCACAGTAGAGTTGGATGCCATGACTGGAATATACAAGAAAATCTAACGTGAAAGACCCAGATGTTCTGTACATGTTCTGTATTAAAATACATGAAACACTGATTTTTACAGTTTCCTGCTAAGCTGCTTTCCAGTTTTAATCCTTTGATTCTTTTTAAAGATAAAAAATATTTAGTCGCTGGGGAATTAGAGCACAGTGATATTTAACAGCTACTGAGATGAAACGGGACAGTAACGTAGAATTCTGTGGACCTTGAACTAAATTTACACTTGAACACTGTAAATTAGGTTTAACTACTAATAATCGTATTGCTTCTTTTATAGATTATAGAAAGATAACACAGTATCTTTAATATCTGGATTCAGATATTACAAGCTGAAACGCACCCACTGTCCACACACATTCTATTTTTACACAGGCATCATGTGAAACCTGTGAGATAAACGACAGGTGACTGATTATGTTACAGAACCACTGTTGTCATGAACAGCATTAGTCCTTCATTCCTGTCATTCACACACAGGCATCTTTTACATAAACCTTCTTTTTATTTCATGACTGGACCCTGAGGGAAGGAGCCACAATGCTTGTGCAGCAATTTGGCATCTGTGGCACAAGAGGGAGTGGTGTCACTGCAGTAAAACAGCAGTTCTCAGCCTCTGTCAGTTCTCGATTTTAAAATTTATTTTGCTGCTGAAGCTCCCTTCTCACTAATGAATCCACTAATCCCTTATCTCAGTAGTTGTATAATTTATTCTGAAGTTGAACTGTGAGTCTCTTTTATTCCTGTTTGTGTATAAAATAAACGTAAAGCGTTGTGGGGGAGAACCTCCCCCACAATTACCTTCACAGAAGACTGAAGATCTGAAATGGTCTGAACCCTGTTGCCTGTATCAGGGTCCCACAGCTGACAAATGAAATTAAGGAGAATCAAGTTTGAATTACAAACACAACAGCTGCATATGCACGAGTTCAGTGTGTGTTGAAATGCAGGGGTGTCTGCTTTGTCTTTTGGTTTGAGGATACACTGAGACTTCTGTCTGAGGAGGCGGTGATGAGCGAGGTGTGCGACGTGAGTCCATTATTACAGGTGAAGGTGGTTATGGCTGTTATTTGCTGGGAATGGCCCCTCAGCTCCTGCAGCCTCTCGCCGGTCTAACGGTCAGACCAAAAGAAAATCAGTAATTAGTGCCACTGCGTTGGGTGAAACTTCACAAAGCACAAAAATAATGCACTTGCAACATATTACCTCAATATTCCACACCAAAACCAGGCCATCATCTCCTGCTGAGGCACATCTGGAAAAGATAAGATGAAGGGTACGAGCTGTGTCTTGCAAGTAGACTCATGTGACACAAATACCTCAGTGGAGATCACCTTTAGCAGGTTGACTAGTCAAACACTGCCAGACAATCTCTATCTATGTGAGGAATCATTTCCCGTAGCGCCATCTCCAGCCGAGAAATCTTAAAAAACATCTGTCCTGGGGCTTAGCACCTTCGCTTGCCCCTTTGACCCTCAACCATCCACACTGCCTGTATCCAAAATCAACAGAAAGGATGAGCGGATAAAAAAAAAAGAGAGATAAAATGAGAAGAGAGGAACTGTCGAGGATATATTTTCAGACTTCAAAAGCAATCCGGAGAGAATTTTCTGGCCTTTGCCCCCGACTGTGGACCTGTGTGCGGAGAGGACAAGACCCAGAGGAGGGGGTTATTACTGGAGGAGACCAGGCGTGAAGCAACCCCCACCTACTGACACACACACACACACTTAGTTCTGTTATAAATCCCAATCTGAGCACTTATGCAGACCCACTGTACCATGCCAGTGTGCAGCATGCTTCCACAGCGCAGCGCAGAGAAGAGAGCAGGTGCAAAACCCTTATATGTGTTCGTGTGTGTGTGTATGGACAGCATTAAAGGGCTTTGGTTATACTGTGCTGTGCACACACAATCACATAGTGGTGATGATTGGGCTCTTGTCATGCTCTGTAAGTTTGCTGTAGGTGAGGATCTCCTGTCAATCACAGGGGGATAGAGGCCAGCCAAGGGTAGAGAGGAGAGAGGTTAGAGAGAAAGAGAAAAAAAAGGGAGGGGGGGGGGGGGGGGGGGGTTGTGGTCTGCTTACCTGAAGTCATCAATCTGCACCAGAAATCGAACAATGTCAAAATGTCCTTTCAGCACCTGCAGCTCAGTGAACCAGTTTTTGGGCTGTTCCTCACCAATGCACAGCACAGGGCTTTTCTGCAGACATAAGAGGGAAAGTAGTGAGACAAACAGGCTGAGGTGCAGACGCTGGAAGGCTGGAGAAAGTAGAGCAGAGACGGACTGTGGTGGAAAGTAACTCACTACATTTACTCAAGCACTGTACTTAATTTTATGGGACTTGCACTTTCCTTTATACTTTTACTTCTCTAAATTTCAAGGGGACATGTTGTACTTTTGTCATTTTTAGGGCAGTAACAATCGCTTATTGTCTCAGATTCATCTACAGACTATTTTCCATTTTCCTGTTGTAGCTGCTTGAGATGGAGCTGGTTTCCACTGCTTGATATTAGTCAGCTAATCCAGTGGTTCCCAACGTAGGGACCAGGCCCCTTCAGAGGGTCACTGGATAAAACTGAGGAATTGTGTTGTTTTCAGATATTTCTCTAATCTTTGAATTTGTTTGTGAAATATTGGTTTATTTCACCTTGTTAAGCCTTTGTCAGTTACTTAAATGCTTTTTCAACCTTTTTAGTTTGTGTCTTCTCATCATTCCCGACTGGACGTTATCTCTTAGGTGAGGACATGAAGTATGAACTGTGCTTTAACAGAAGGATTTTCAGACATTAGGAATCACAGGTGTTGATGATAACCGGCTCATGAACATGTGGCCCCTGAGGCTTTTTTGTACGGGAGCAGAAGCCACAAAGGCTGGCAGCTATTTGTTTTTAAAATACAATCTATATATTCTCATCTTAGCTTACTGTTCATGTAAATTTAACCTGTAGATGAGCTGTAACTGTCAGATATGTGCAGCTAGTGGAGGAAAACGTGTAATATCTGCCTCTGCAATGTTGAGTAGAAAAGTAAAAGCAGGAATAAAATAAGAACCTGGAAACTTTACTAATCACAGTCCCTGAGTAAATGTGATTACAGCTAACATAACGTTTTCACGGCCGTCTCACCTCCACCGAGCTTTGAGCTTCCCGACCACCGAGAATCCACCGAAGCATGACTTAGGTCTTTTTGTTCACCAACTAACGTTAGCTGAAGACACACAATAAAGACACGTTAGAGTCACATTTACATGTTTATGGACCAAAAACACCGCTCAACAAACAAGCTAACGCTACGGGCGTGTGTGAATGATCTTACCGATCATTAGCATAAACAAAGCGCTTTCGCTTTCTGAGATTTCGTCCTGTTTGTCGCCTTTATGTCAGGATTTTTGAAATGAAACGCTCGGATTATTTCACCAAAGCTGCCAAATATAAAACCGAACAGTGTAACATATAAGCTACATGATATAAAAGCAGAATTTCGGTCACGATCACAACAAACCATTCATGTGACTGCAACTACGGAAGCTTTTGTAGGACAAGCTTCATCCGGGTCGATTAATATTTGGGAAGCGATAGTAAAAATCTGCTGCGCCAAACATTTTTATTTTTAGAAAAGTTAAACATCAGGCCCGGGCTTGTTTTAGGATGTATAAAAATCTGTACTTTCACACAACATTTCCACGGTTGGAAGAAGTATTCGGATCGAATCACTTACTGAACTAAAAGTACTGATGCATCCGTGTAAAAATACTCAGTCCTCAGTGTGGGGACACTAAATGCTAATATTTTTTTTTAATTCACACATTTTACTGCTGGACACAAGATGCTTCCTACTCAACTGAAGGTCAGTTCTCAGTGCATGAGCCGTGGAGCTTTCACGTTTCCACAGCACACTTGAATAGTTTTCATTCTGGACCACGACTGGCTTGTCCAGGTACTAAACCCTTAGATTTCAGGTGAGCACAGAGAAATCTTGAATGTGAAAACGGCCTCTTAGAGTTCAAACTCTGCATGTAACAGTGATCAGACGGGACTCTGGTGCAGAGTCGGCTGTGTATCCTGTTTAATTCAGTGTCATTCTCCTTCTAACGACTAGATGGCAGTGTGTGACAATCCCATGAGATCAGATGAGGTCCAAACCTTTATTAGCAAGGCACAACCAAATATTTTTGCAGATGGTTTCCTCTTGCATTCATATAAATCGTGGGTATAATTCTAAAAAGACAAATTAAAATCAAATAATTTGTTTGATTATCTTGTATGATGTGAACTTTCTCTGCCTACGGTTTTTCTTATTTCATCACTTCCCTCCAAAGACTTTTGCATTAATGTTGACTTGCTCTCCCTCCACATCCTCTCCCCCCACTCTGTATTCTCCTCCTCTCGGTGTCTCCCCTGTTAACACACTGATACACATACACACCAGACACACAGTCACACATCACCCTGGCTGTGTCTACTCCTGCTCCCCCGATTGAGACGACACGCAGTGTAGGGCCTGTGACCTTCATGGTGGCTCAGATCTGCGGCTGGCACTGATTTCTGATTTAGTGTCGATCCGCCGCGCTTGTCAGGGGCTGCGAGGTGCTTTCCATGTGGTAATAGAAAAGCTCAAGGGCAGCTAGAGAAAGGAGGAGGGTTAGGGAGAGGGATTGGTTGAGGTGGAGGGAATGGGTTTTAGATGTGAGGACGGGTGATGCTCTGTTTGTTTAACTACCTGTCAGCTCTCTGAATGAATGGGTCAAACATGCAGACTCCAGAGAAGTGTTTTGAGTCAGTACATAATTAATTTAAAAGATGTAGAGGAATGTGATCCAAGTACAGAAGCCTCAAAACTGATGCTCTGTGAGGCTGCGCTGCCAGAGCTGCATGTTAACATGTCACATGGGGACGTGAGGATCTGTACCAAATTTCAAAGCAGTCCATCCAAGAGTTGTCAAGCTATTTCACTAAAAGCCAAAATTGTCAACCACATTGTGGTGTTACAGAAAAGTCATTAGGACACACTGTACACTAAACATTAATACCTGAACCAGTGTATCTGGAAGATGTTCACAGAAGGAACGGTCAGAGGATCGCCAAAGTCAGCGGGATTTATCCTCAGTTCTTCCAGTTGTTGTTGAGATATTTCAGTCTGGACCAGTGGTGGACCGACCGACACCTGACACGTTATAAGGAGAAGATGAGAGAAAAGATGAAGTAAGATTATTTTTAAAAAAAAAACAGGTGAGAACAGGAGGGTAGGTAACAGGAAGAAAATTGGAAAAAAAAAGTAAGTGGTTCCTGAATGCAGCAGCCTCGGTCTGGAGTAGACCAGATGTCAAATATGACCAATGGCAGGAATCAGCTAAGAGGTGAAGTCATGATGCGATGGCCACCAAAACACTCACAGCACTAAAGACCAACCGAGAGTCAGAGCAAAGAGAAAAGTCTGCCCGTCCCCCTCTTCCTGCGCCTTAGTGCCTGGTCGCATCCTCCTATCTCCAGCCTGTAAGGAAAACAAATGGTTATGATGATGGAAAAGGAATTAAGCTGTAATTTAACAACGGCCCAACAACAGTTTTCAATAACGGGCTCCCTCCCTCGCTGTTCGGAGGGGCCTTGTAGAAGAGAGAGGCTCATTCCTGACCAACACACTTCACTGTCCCTCTTCATCAGTCTTTCACTGTGTTCTGCTTTACTGTGGCCTCTGCCTCCACAGGAGACCTGAACTCAGACCTCCACATGTACAGTAGCGTCTTCATAAGTCCACAGCTAATGACACACAGGACCTGTCCATAATTTCTGTTTCTTTACAAAAACCTCACGCCCACATCAGTTTTTGTGTGTTAAGAACATGAATTTTCTTTTTATTATCTTAAATTCTGCCAACAAGTTATTCATCCCTTTAAGGACGAGGTTGGTTTTATTCCATATGTATATCTTATAATCAAAAGAATTCCACGACAAGATTGAAACCACTGATGTGTTGGTCGGTATTTTCCAGCTTCCCTACCCTGTCAGCCTGACGTTCATTTGTTCCTACTGCAGATATAAATCCACAGATGCAAATGTTACTCAAACCAGAGTAAATTGTGTATTTATTGGGGACTATTTTCAGCTGCGGATGAATACACATTGGGTGTATTTGTGTGTTTTTATGGTTGCAGGACCATATGTGTGAGAATGAATCAAAATAAACTGGTGCAGTGCCTGTCTTTCGGTTCAGTACAGTGTAGAGGACTCCACTGCTGGTCACAGCACAAATTACACAAATCAAATGGGTATTTTTAACAGTTTCAGCCATTTAAAGTCAAAAATCTCTCTCTCTAAAAAAAAAAAGAAAAGATCAACAGCTGCATCTTTTTTTTTATTATTTTTTTTTACTGGCCCTTTAAACTTCTTTTAAGCCATAAGACTGAATTAAAACAAAGAGGATGTGTATCTGATTAGAATATATATGGCACATAATCCAGAGGATGATGGTCTAAAGCTAAAACCAGGGAGGACGTATGAGTGTATTCAAGCTTCTGTCACTTTGATTTGTCACATGAGTATGACTGTAATTGCTGTGTTTCAGTCATCATAGGTTAATTATCAGCCTTGACCTATTACATCCACGCATACAGACACTCACACGGCTTTGATACGGGGATGGAAGGATTGTTTTTGTGCAGTCCCAAAAAGTTAGAAGCCATTACAGCACAGTAATGTAAAGCTGCCAGTTCTCTTTTACTCTGTATCTTGCTCTTCTCTGTCTAACTGATCATCATTGTCTGTCTCTCAACCCTCCTTCCCTTTCCCTCCTCCTCCTTCCCTCCCTCATTTGGTGACCCACTAATGTTCTGTTCATTTTCTCTTATGAATAGATAATGGGCAAAAATCAAATCTCTTCATTTGCATGTAATACAATTAAGACCTTTTCAAACAATGACAAATGGAGGGAGCAGCGAGATGTCAGTCAGCCTCGTCACTGTGAGAGCAAAGCATCGGCGAACCTCTTCCATTTTAACGAAAATTAATAAAACCTTCAAATGGGATTTTCTCGCTGCCATCTGGAATAACAATCACCAAGACACTCCTAGACTCTGCCTGTCAAATAAAATTAAAGTTCTCATGAATTTGGATTCATAACGTGGATGTGAAGCCACCAACATGTCTCTGCTCCAAAAAAACCCAGAGGATTTGATTTTTTTTATATCAATAATAATGAGATGTGTGGCTCAAACTGATTTCAGAGATCAGCCTCTCTTTTTCTCATTGGTTGAATTAAAGACGTTGGAAATGTAAACTTTGGAAAACACGCTGTTGAAAGTATTTGTGACTTATGGACAATAACATCAGCTCCAGGGTTCAGATCATGTTCTCATTACAACTGATAACATTTAGCTGTTACTGAAATTCACATTTTTAAAGTCTGTCTCAAAACACTGCTCACACAGGCTCATTGTGGTTGTTTGTCCCTTCTGTCCACACTGGTCCTGGAGCAATCTCTTTATGCTAAGCTAAGCTAACCAGCTGCTGACTGTACAGACTGATGTGAGCCAGCATCAAATTCAAACAAGCGAATTTTCCGACATGTCAAACTACTTTTGTTATTTTGTAAAGACAATGAAAAATATTTGGACCTCTGCAGGAAAATAAATACGTATGTTCACAAATATAAATTCACATCATTTCATCCAGACATCATCTTCTCATACACATCTGTAAACATGTGGACAGAAACACTCACACACTCATACATGCATATCTATGCATGCACACAAACACACGCACAAATTGTCTCTCTCTCTCTCACACACACACACACACACAAATGCACACACAGGAAAATTAATGAGCTCTCATTCATAATCCAGGACAGAGAGAGCCATATTCACCCTTGGATGGTTTATTGACTGATTTCATTTATTTGTGTGGAATAAATAGGAGGTAAACATTGGCTTGCTCTCACATTTTCCGCGACACACTCGCTGCACAGCATTCTGGGAGAATGAACCCACCAACAGCGGGGTCACTGATTGGCTACCTCGTCAGCGTGTGACAAATTACCCAATGAGAAATAGGTTACCCATTTCCACAAACTAATTAACCTGCGTGATAGTGAAACAAATTATTACATTTATGTAATATTATTTCACATCTGTCGCTAGACTACAAAAATCTTTATCCCAGTGCTTCCCGCCCCCAATCGCTCCTTCTTGATTATAAACACATCATCCACACAAACATACACATTCTGCATTTATCTGTGGCATACGTGAAGATTTTTTTATTTTAAAGTTATTTCAGTTTATTTCAGCTCTTTAAAAATAAATCTGACATTAGTTAAAAGTTTATTCTTATATATGTCAAAAAGCACCTGAAGCATTAGCTTTCAGCGTGGAGACGGGGACCCCTTCAAGGGTCACAGGATAAAGGTGAGAGGTCATGAGATGATAAAGAAGATAGAAAAGGAAAGAAGAAATATTTTGGCAACTTGAATTATGTTCAGTTTTAATCTTAGCATTTCTTAGGTGAGATATTTGATGGTTAAACCTCCTCTGGCCTGTAAGAAATATTTAAATATAAGTCATAGAAGGGAACGTGACTCTTTGGCTAAACTGTTCCTGAGTTAAATCAAATCCACTGAAATCTAATCAGCTTCACTGAAACATTATTAATGAGCTGAAAGAGAAAAATAACAGGACAAAGGGAACTAATGTGTAACTGAAACAGTCACAGACGCCCTTTTAAAAACAGATTCTGGATTAGTTTAAAATACACAGGGTTTGTACAGCACATGCTCAGAAACAGCAAATGTGAGGACCATACTCTGAGCACTCAGAGAGCAGGGTCTTACAAATAAAAGGTAACGTCTAAAGCATTTATATACTGTATATGCATGGATGCACTTTAAAGTCCAGTTAGTTTTCAAAGCACCCTGACTCAAAGCTGGATTTAAACACAAAAAATATGTAGTAATATGAAATAATAGATCACGCACTTGTCGACTGAACATTATCACCCAGAACTTTATGACACCAACAGGTGCTGAACTTCCACACTGATGCCAATGAGCCAAACTCACAAACTGCAGACAAGCAACAGCAACATCATTTTCCACGATGCCAGCTGTGGTTTTTATCTTCAATTCTCCATCATGAATCTATCAGAGCCAATGGAGCTTTCATAGGCATTAATACATTCACTAACACAAGCCTAAAGAGATGTGTTGGTATTTAAGCCGTGGCCAGTGACACGAGCAGCACAGCTGATGTTCCCCCTTTTCTCAGAATTATCATTACATTGGTATTTTCACATTGTTTGGGCGACCAGAGGCAGTGGGAGGTTTAAGGATCAAAAACAAAGCACAGTCATTGTGGGTTCACGCTAATAACCTGAAGTAAAATGATGCACTTACCTGTGGGTCGCACACAAAAGAGCACAATCTACACAGAGACACTGATACACAAAGTCTGTGCAGCACCTCAGCAGCAGCAGCTTCCTGTCAAATCAGAAAATCAAGAAAAAAAAACAGAACAATGAAGCCAGAGTCAGAAAATAAACAGGATTCTATGGTTTAACTCACTAATAAGAGCTTGATCAGTGAATGATAAAAATCCTGAACCTGAACCTGCTTTATGTGGATCTAACAAGAAGGACGTGTAGTGCCCCCCAGCGTCCTTTGGATTTGATCTGAAAAGAAGAATTCAGTCAGAGGATTTTCCTGAAATTCCTTCCCCTGTTTCCCAGTCAGCTCTGTTTGTCACGGTTTTATTATCAATATATGAGCTGAGGAAAAAGTGCTCAAGATCTTTTTTTCATTATACTTTCCCCAAATGCTCAGAGGTTTGTGTTTCAGAGGTGTGTGTGCACAGACCAAAGTCCTGTTGATGAAAAAACATACAATACTTTTACTGCTGCTGTGTTTTTAGCTTCACAGTGAGTTCACAGCAGCTTCTTCATGTCCTGACACAACACTGAACAGAGGATTAGAGGTGAAGTCAATGCTCAGTATTAACCACAGATGTAAATGTGAAGGTGACTCATAATTTAGTTTGACCTGGAGCTTTACACTGGAGGATACGGTGGAGCAGGGACGTGCAGGTGGAACATCGATGTGTTGGACCGGTTGTGTTACTTCACTTCTGAAGAAACACGGTTTGCTTTCTTTAAACTGCTTCAAGAAAGGAGGTTGAGAAAGGTTTGATTCGTGATGTGACATAATTGAAAATGATTTTTATTTGATCATTTACATTTAATTGATATAAACATGTCCATGAAACAAAATGGTTCAAACATTTAAGAAAGTCATATTTGATAATAAGCACAGACATAATTTTGGAAACATAAGTTATCACAAACTGACCAAATGGGAACAAGAGAGCTTCCGCTACACAAAACATCCTATATAACAGATTATAGTTAGAGTCAGTTTCCATGTCTTAATTTATAGTATTTCCCTTAACTTTTTTTTTTTTTTTTTTTTTTTTTGCCTTGAACAGCACATGCAGTCCATGTTGTCCTGATTCCTGTCAGTTTTCCCTCCCTCCCTCTCCTGGTGAATCTTTCATGTTCTCGGCCTTTTAAACTTCCAGGCGTCTTGTCGCTGCACGTCCACCGTGCATCCCTTCGGCCCCCCTCGGAGCTGCGTGCTGTGCAGCGGGCTTGGAAACGGAATCTGAAACCCTAGTTTTGTGTTTCAAAGTATCCACAGAATTTGTCTTCAAAAACCGTCACTCACCGAGCAAATGTCACCGAAAACCCTGCAACGGTAAGAGCGAGGGCTGCGTGTGCCAAATAAATAAATACTGAGCAAACGAATAAGTTAATTTAAATAGACAAATAAATAGTCGTCATAGTGTACATGCGAAATAATAAATTATAGCTTAAAACAGAACCAGCCCTATGCTTGATAAAGGCCAACGGGCCTGATAAATAGCTTCAGTTTCCCCTCTGGTTTGTGATTCGGGAGAAAAAATGCCAGGTGTGCAGCTCTGCGCTTCGTGATGTGAACAGGTATCCTGGTTGTATTTTCCCCGGTGCACCGTTTGGATGGTCTGGATGAATAAGAACTAAATGCAGAAGATCTCTGTGTGAGCGAAAGAAAAGCTCTGCGCGCCGGCCCTCCTCACTAGGTGAAACTCATGGATACTGTGTGCTCCAGCGCTTTGCGGCGCAGCGAGGCGATGCTTGTCCCTCTCCAGACGTCACTGTCCGGGGAACTACACAGCTGAGGCGAGCCGGTCACGTTGGTCGGGCCGGATAGGGACGCGGGTACCATCCCGGGGAAAGTAGGCTGGTAGAGGTGTGACTGCAGCCCGGAGCCGTTAGACGACATGTTGGATAAACCCATGGAGTTGGGCGGCGGCCCGGCGCCGAGGCTACACTGAGACAGGGACTGAGCCATGGCCTGCTGGCGGCCCAGAGCCGGCGGTAGCTGCAGCTGAGACACGCCGGGCATCCCTGCCGTGGCCCAGCGGGTGTCGTTGGCGTGGAAGGAGCAGAGGCTGTCGCCCATGGCCGCCGCTGCTGCCGCGGCGGACGGGAACTGAGGCAGGCCGTGGTGCGTCGGCAGGAGAGTGCCCGGAGCCCGGAAGACGTTGGTGGTCTTCTTGCGCTTCTTCCACTTGGCGCGTCGGTTCTGAAACCAGACCTGCAGACAGACAGAGAGGTGATGTGATGAGTGAGGAGGCGCAGGTGTAATGGCTGCTGGTGCACTGACAGGTCATGTTATCAGAGCTGTGAGCGCACATAAAAAGGTTACGACATCAGCCCGTGATCACCATCATGATGCGAACAACCAACAATAAATCGGCTCCAGGAAAACACAGATTTATGTCCTTCCAGGGTCCTGTGAGCTCAGTGTGATATCTGTTTACACAAACGCTCCAAATGAATAACAATAAACAAATAAACAGCATGTTGGGACATTCAGTTTATTTTGGTTATTACTCTCTATCTGAAAACCGTCCAAAAATATCCAGAGTTTGAGTTTATATCTCAAAACTTATTATAATAAACTTTTATTAGCCTTAAAAAAAAATGTTGAATTTTAGAAAATAGGGAAGAGTTGTGTCATTTTTGTTTCAGTAAATCTGCAGAATTTCCACAGAACATTTTACAGGCCGCACTAACATCCGTATTTTTAATTATCTCGACTGTTATTATTTATCTATTATATTTATTATTATTTATTTGTGTGTGTGTGTAAAACACGGAGTTTTCCTGACATCATTTGACCCCCAGTGATTTTTGCTGTGCTGGAAGGAGCCAGTGAAAAGCGCGCACTCAGATAATAAAGATAATGTTATTGCTGTGAGAAATCGTCTCGCTGGCAAACAGACTTTATTCCGTGAGTCCTTGAGCTGCTGTAGGTTTGGTTGTACGCGGGCGTCTATGATTAATGTGAAGATTTGGTTGAGAAAGTGGGGCGCAGTAATAAGAACGGGACAATCTCACCCTCCTCCCCCCTCCCCCCACCTCTCCCCTCCCCTCCCCTCGTGTATCCAGCCGTGAAATCCGGCCTGAAATGCATTACACTTCAAAGGAAAGAAAACGCAATTTCTCATTCCGTTTAAAAAGACAGAGCGCAGCCTCAGCGCGTCCGGCATTAAGACGCCGGCGGCGGTGACAGGCCCATCGCTAAACCGACTCTGGACCTGCTTCTTATTTTCAGCCCTATCATAAGAGCAGACGAGCATCATTACACTAATTCTTATTTTATGTAAATAGTGTATAGAAGCTGAATTGACCCGTGCAATAATAATAATGATTATTGGGGGTATTATTTCACATGTGAGCGACCCAAGTGCATTTGCCATTCCTATAGTTAATAAGGCGGTGACAGTATAATTCCTAATGTGGCGGATGTTAGAGGAAAGTATTCTGACTTTGTGCAGACTGGAAGTCACTGAGGGCAGCATCACATCCAGAGTAAAACACAACAGGAGCAGAATTTAGTCGAGTTTTTTTTTCTTGCACTCGTCGTCACAAGGTTAAAAAAGCATTAAAAAGGTTGCAGAGCCAGTTTTATCAGAGGAGATTAGAGGAGTGTAATAAAGCTCATCATTAGGTTCCCTCCAGATCAATTACATTAAATGAGATGGACACAAAATATGGGCCAGTTTTAAATCAGGCTGAATTAAGGGGCTTAAGTCTGGTCATCAATAAATAGCACCGAGCTGAAATGACATGTCGCTATACCCAGAGTTTGAATCTGAGACAAACCGCTGTAAACACACAGGCACAGACAGACACTGGGTAAAATACGAATAAAATAAAAAATGTCTGTTTTTGTTGTGATAGTGTGAAATATAGTGAAGTGAAAAGACAACAGGGCTGGGTCAGATGTCAGTGTAACGGGAAGGTCTGCTGCTGAAAGCCTTGTTTTCTACGGTGAACGTGTGAGGTTCAGGTGAAATGTACAGGGTCGCCGGTTCGAATCCGAGTGAGGGCACGGCAGCGAAACCACACACACACACAGATACACCTGAACGCCGGACACCTGTGTTGTAATCTTTACTCCGCTGGTTATTACCTGACTCACTTTACCTTTATATTCCTGTAATATTTAAAATAATATTCTAACAATATAAATTTCTGTGTCATGTGAATTTCTTGACTATTTTTATTGAATAAAATAAATTACAGAGTAAAATTCAGGGATAGTTTGATTATAGTGTGTATTCTGAATTTTGTTTTTATATTACAGAAAATTATTTCCGTTCAACAGAAATCTAAATCAAAACGATAATAAAGTGGTTGGTTTTTTTTTTTTTTTTTTTTTGTCTACATAACTTAATTAGCAGTTTACAATTTAAAAATAATTTCCAATTTCTCTGATTATACCGACGGTTAAAATGAGAAACGTTAATTTTACATCCATTAAAAAAATAAATAGGAATTTTACTTGAAAGGAAATTATTGAAAGGAAATAATTGGTGTTTGTGGATGGATTTATTTTTACAGCTGCTGACACGCTCCTGTAATGTCAGAGGACACAATGAGCTGAAGTCACAGAATAACAGGCGGCTGCTGTGAGCAGGGATTTTTCATTTTTCATTTCTGTCTCTATCGCTGCTGCTGAAACACCGTGGCAGCTTTTGTCTGTGAACAGTTTCCTATTTTAGTTTTATTTTTTTGGAGTTGGTGGTAGATTGTAATTGTAATAAACATTTGATAGAGATGATTTTTAAATGGATTCGTTTTATAATGTGAGTGAGTCGTTGTTTGTCAGTTCTCTGCATCTGAATCGTGTCGCACATTTCCAGCGGCCCTACCTGCACTCTGGACTCCGTCAGACCGATCCTCAGCGCCAGCTCCTCCCGCATGAAGATATCTGGGTAGTGCGTTTTGGCGAAGCTCCGCTCCAGCTCGTTGAGCTGCGCCGGGGTGAAGCGGGTCCGGTGCCGCTTCTGTTTCTGGGTCTGCTGCCCTCCGGACTGGTTGGGGTTGTTGTTGTTCTGCTGCTGCTGTTGCTGCTGCTTCTCCTGCTCTTTGCTGTTGACCTGCACCGGGTTGGATCCTCCGCCGCTGCTGATATCATCACCGGGGAGCATCGTGGCCCCTTCCACGCCGTCCGGGCCCGGGCCGAGCTCGCCGGAGTGTCCCGGGTCGGGTCCCCCTCCGCCGAGCCTGCACTTCAAAGCCTCCCTGTGGCCCAGAAGCTCCGCCGCGGCATCCTTCATCCCTGCAGAGACAAGCACAGCTGGTGAGATGGGCACAGTAAACAGTGTCTCTGCAGGAGGAAAAAGGACAGGGTTAGACATTTTAAACTTTACAGGCGAACAGGAGAAGCCATGAACAGGTGAAGCGTTGCTTCGCGCCAGTGGAAAATGGTGACACAGAAGCGGCACATGCATTAAACGATCCGGGTACAAAGAAAATTTTAAAACACAAACGAAGAAATTAAAACAGCGATGAGTGCAGCTCTTCGAGAGAGACAACTACAGCATGCACATTACAATCTGCTCCTTAAATACTCTTAATCCAATTCGATCACACCGATATCTTAGAAAATGGTTAAATCAAATTATGCAGTAATATAATAATAATAATTACTTTTCCAATGAATTAAGCGAGTTTAGTTCACTTCAGTCACATTAAGATAATATAAGAAGCAAATTGACAATTTTCTGAGCTTGATTTAAGATTAGAAGTGCCTCCAGCTTACAGTAGAGTTGAAG
Organism: Toxotes jaculatrix; assembly: GCF_017976425.1. Taxonomy (NCBI): domain Eukaryota; kingdom Metazoa; phylum Chordata; class Actinopteri; family Toxotidae; genus Toxotes; species Toxotes jaculatrix. Next base: position 23,018,260 of record NC_054409.1, on the reverse strand, counting down.
ACCGGAGTTTGGTGATGATAACTCACCGAGGCGAGCATCCAGGAGGTCGGCATGAGATAGCATTGCGCACCGCTCCAGGGCGAAATGCTACTCCAAAAAAAAAATCTCTATGACTTTAACCTATTTAAGAAATATATATAGCCTAAATGAAAGCAAATTCGGTTTGTGGTTAAAAGGGAGGTTGGTTGCATTATAATGTAGTTTAGAGAAATGGGGAGGCGCTTAACAACGGAATGAACCCATGAGCTTCTCCAAACGAGGACCAATCAGAGTTGAAGCCTGAGGTATGTCAGCTTTAGCCCGAGACCCCAGCGCCCCCCCACACCCCACACCATCCTCTCACATCCACAAGTTCATTCCTCCTCATTCCCGTAATTGGCTTTGATTTCTCCTCCAAATTACATCCAATAAAATAACCTGATTTAATATCTGTGTGAAAGCTTCGACCCGTTCAAGAAATGTTGGATCACCACAATATTTGTTTAATTGTGCATGCTGCTCTGCACCCGTTTTTATAGCAAGCCACTCGAACAAGATTCGGAGTTATTCATATGAGGAATAACCACATGGCTGCGCAAACTGACACCACGCTGCGCGGCTGCTAATATGCCCCGTGTAACACCGAGTCTATGCTATGAACCCGCATTTCTTCTTATTGCCCTTTCTTCTTTCTAATGACATTTTTTTTTGTCTCATGATGACATTGTCGACCTCTTCACGACACTAAATGCTTCTTGAAGACCAAGTGAACCTCCTCTAATATCCTTGATTTCCCAGTCAGCCAAACAACAAACTTTATATAATTCTAACCAGGCTAATTTTCAAGGCCATTAGGCTTTTATGTAATTAGTGCCAAATCTATACGCCTTTATTGCAAATATCAGAGTAAGATCAGTATAAATTAGCGGTAATTTACTAGTATTTAGGACCAACTGTCAGGAGGGGAGGGTCCTGGTGTAAATGATGTGTGAGCAAATTAATTCGGCGGAAAGTGGAGGGAGTTTAACATGAGCTGTGAATGCCTTGCCTTTGATAAAGGGACACAGTTAATACGCTGTGAATAACCTGACACCCGAACAGATACATGGGTAAACACATGACTGTGTCTGCAGCACGTGGAGGAGCTGGCTTCACTCCGCAGTCCAGTTCTTCACTATCTGTCTGAATTAGGCTTATTTTAGTTTTTCAGTGAGACGAGAAAACCCTCTTAAAAAATCAGCTTTAAAAAGGAGTCGCGAATAAACCATTAGGCTCAATTAGCACAGCAGCTTTTTCTTTTTTTTTTGGTTCACACACACACACTCACCGGTCTGCCAAATATTTAAGGATCAGAAAAAAAAAAAAAAAAAAAAAATCAGACATGCTTTAGACAGATGTCGGGACGTTTTGAGAGAGCAGGTTTATTTATTATGTGCTGGAAAAGTGGCACAAAGGAGGCGTCCGAGCGTGAACCCGGGGCTCGTTTGGGCTCTTTTCTTCATCCATCCAGGCTTCAATTGCCTCTGCTCATCTTTTATTTGTCTGCAATCTGGTGGCACGACCGACAGACTGGGATGGATGGATGGATGGATGGACGGATGGATGGATGGATGGATGGAGTGAGTGAGTCTGTCTCGGACGCATCGGGATGTGGAGGAGATTTCGTACGTCTTTCTTCAAAGGAGGAAAAGAAGAAGATGCGCAATTGGAGATATTTTTTTTTTAGAAGCCGAACTTGAGGTAGACTTTAGGAGATTCACGACCGGAACGAAACGTTGTTGGTTCAGAATAGGCTATTCAATATTTTAGGGGATGTAACCCAGCACAGATTAACAGGTTTGTTTATTTTCCAGATTTAGAACTAGATGAACGACTATTTTTACAATTCTGCGGGCTGATTATTCGAGTAAATAATTCTGCTCAAAATTCATGGTATTTCCTCCTTGTTTCCATATTTTATAGAGCTTTTCTTTGCGCCGGGAGCCTATAAGGATTATTTAAAATCATCGCGTCGCGGGTTGATGGATTGCGCGCTTCATTTTACGACTTTGCGATATCTCCGCGCTTTTATAGCTGTACAAACAGAAGTGAACGACTCCTCTGGAAGCAGCAGGTCATATTTAACCCAAACAGCGACAGAGAGGGGATCACAGGATGTCAGACAGCGCGACACATTTGTGCCAAACATGGAGCTAAAAGCGACAAAAAATTATAAGACTTTCTGTGATATTCTTAAGATGATGTTCTTTATTTTCGAGCCGAAAAGAGACAGCAGTTTATTTTTTTTGGTGGATAATAATTGTTGTTTTTCTTTTCCAAAATAAATGTTTTTTGTTTGGTTTCAGACAGAATTGGCTGCACGTAAAACAATTTAACTGCTTTAGTTTCTGTTGGCTGAACTGAATCTTGCAAGATTTCATTTTCATGCTTTATAATAAAACGAAAAAAAAAACAAATGTACTGAATGCAGGGGCCACCTAACGCGCAAGTTATTATTATTATTAATTTTATTATTATACGTTTCTTTATATGAAGCAGTTTCGCTGTTTGATAAATCATCCTCCCTGGAAGCTGTTATTCCTCGTGCATGCAACGCATTTAGTTCAACTAATTCAAAGGCATCTTTTCACTTAATAGTGTCAATAGATTCAGAGTGTGTGTGTGTGTGTGTGCAGGGGCTCTTGGTTTTGCTGAGCTGATCAGGCTGTAATTAGGGCAAACAAGGACCGAGGCACAGTTTGCCACATCTCTCCTCGTGCTCACATCAATCTTACGCACGATATAAATAAAAATAGACAAACAAATTCGCCCCGCGCGGGTTAATGCTGCGCATCTGAGTGGAAAGTAGATATTTTCACGCGCCGTGGAGATGAGTGACTTTTAATAAAACTAAACTAAACTGTAATGCTACTGTAAATAATGTATTGGGGCATCAGTGTCTGTGAGGCCGTTGCGTTTTACCTCAGATCCACGCGTGTGATTGTTACAGGAGGACGCACAGTTGGCGGCGGGCGGGACTTGAACCTGTGACCTCCCGGTGACAGTACGGCCTCTCCAAACCACTGGGTCCCCGTGATTTTTTTCCCCCTTCCTCTCTCTGATCCGCCTTTGCAGTCTGTATTCACTCAATTAGAGATTTCTGAGGAGAAAAACAATCGATCTTCCATCCGCACAAGCCTCAGGTTTAACAAATGAGATTCCTGTTTCATGCGGCTGATTTGGCGACAGTCTGGGGGGCGATTAGGAGCAGTAAGCTACCGTGTGGCGACAGGAGAGGAGCGGCAGCCGCAGCCGCAGCGGTCTGCTCTGCGGCAAAAACTCTGACGCGGACAAAGTTTAGTGGCAGCGGCAGCAAATCTGCGCCACTTCAGCGGCGCGCTGTGCCGCTCCCACCAGGCGGAGGTGGTATTCACATCCTGCAGTAAAAGTTTTAAAATGCTTCCGGGTCAAAATTAAACCAAAGTAAATAACATTACGCAGATCATCATGAGCCAAACGCACAGAAGCAAAAATACTCAGTGTGCAGTGAAAACGGCCACTGCCAGCGTTACATTGAATATGAATTATACCACTGGGTTATCATCACTTACATATTAAAATTAAGCATTTTAATATTGAAGCTGGCTGCTAAAGAGCTAATTCAATGTATGACAGCACTGTATTTTATATGCTCACAAATAATTACAGATTAACACTGTCAGATAAATGTAATGGAGTAACAGGTGTTATATTCCCTGCTGAGTACTAAGCGCAGTATCTGAGTAGATGTACTTTCCTTCCTCACTTTCCACAGATGAATAACACACCATTGCTCTCGGGTTATATACAGGCCAATCTGTTCATTTAGGGCTAATTGTAGGAGGCCAACAGTTGGTTTCCCTGATCATTTACAGCAGATAAACCAGGTGGATTTAAGAGGGAAAGAGGTCGAAACAGTTTTCAGAAATGAAATGCAGATTACAGGATGAGTAACTGCCTCAGTATTTGTACTCTGAGTAACTCCACTACATCTCAGAGACAGTACTGTACACATCTTCACTCCACTACATTCGTCTGACAGCTACAGTTACTGCATTATGAGTTTAAATTAAACTACTACTGCAAACTAGTTAAATTAGCTCCAGCACCACCAGCTACAATATCCACTGAAACCCTGCTTTCACATTAATGTATTAGTCATTAAATTCAATCATATGATGCACACATTAACTCTCAGAGGGCCCATTCTGCTGCCTAATGACTTTCACTTTAGATATTATGTGCCTACATTTTGCTAACAATACATCCTTTCACTTAAACAACATTGTGAATGTAGAGTACTGAATGTAACAGAGTATATTTACAGTTCAGGATGTGGATGCTTCTCATCCAGCCGCTGCATGTTCACAGAGCAGTCAGCAGCCTGCACGGGTCCTCCGGTCACATAAACCCAGGTGTAGCACCCCGCCGCCGCATCTCATGCCTCAATTAGCACCGCTGCCCTCTGTACGGACTCGATTAGGCCGTGATTTATCCGAAAGAAATATAATTATACCTCCAAATAAAATAATCAGCATTGAAGAGCGATTTCCTTAACGAGATGGAGCGGGGTAGATGTCACGGAGTAGCAGCGCCTCATTAGGGCGGTAATGAGACTTTGGGGTGATCCCAATAATTATCGAAATCTGTAAAATAAGGATCAAGTCAAATGTAACCTTAATTTGTCTGGCAATTGAGTTCATTTATTAGTATGACTATTTAGGAAGGACTCTCTCCGCCTTAATACAAGGTGTCGTTATTTTAGGCCGTTTGGATAATAGATGTAACCGCTGCCGTCAGACAGGCCCGTTCTCTCATTCATGGCCATAACCAACATTTGTCATTTGACTGTCAGGGTTGCCCAAAGTGCTCCAGTCTTTGCTGTTAACAGGAATATCAGCAGGCCAATGCACCGTGCGCATAAATCCATCAGTTAGTGTTCGTGTTGAAATGATTAGCTGATCAATCGATTATTCGATAAGAAAAACATCGATCGATGTAGCGTTTTAAGCAAAAAAAAAAAATGCCACAAATTCCTCAAATGTGATAATTTCCCGCTTTTGACAGAGTGAGCTGAAAATCTTTGGGTTTTTTGGACTGTTTGAAACCTGTGATGGGTATTTTTTTAAACTATTTTCTGCATTTTAGAGACAAAATTAATCATTTAATCAAAAGAATAATGGACATATTAATTGATTGTGCTAATAATCGTTAAGTGCAGCTCTTGTTAGTATTCTGGGATACATCCTCATCAACGGTTAGAGCCAATTAAGGTGCTGCAAGCTTCAGATCCATAGAAAACAAAAGCAAAGTTAATTCTAAAACTTCCTAAAACACCGGAGCTTCAGGTGTGACCTGCAGTGGATCCACATCATCAAAAATCATTACAGAATAAAAAATAAAAGTCAAATGTGAGTATTTAATCATGTCTATAAAATCCAGGCTGTGCATCAATAAAAAAAAAACACTAAGAAAAACCCTCCACTCCTCTACTGTAATAAACTGAAAGTTTATGGTGGGATTCTTGTGGGATTCTTACACACGGAAGGAGGATGATCAAATGTGGTGGCACGTTAACAGTAAACAGTAGAAATCATTACATCAAGAACAGAGACTTTGAATGGATTCAGTTTGCCTGCATGGTTCCAAACAAGGCCTGAAGAAAGGAATGGACATTTAAGCAAGTGAATCTCACAGTGAGAACAGAAACGGATCAGAAATCATCCTTCAAGCTTCACTGAGTCCAATACGTTCCTGGCCTCTTTGTACTCCTCTGATTCGGCCAAATCCTCTTCTGTTTCCTGGAAAGACACAAACACAACACACACACACACACACACACACACACACACACACACACACACACACACACACACACACACACACACACACACACAGAGTTTTGTTTTATTGCCATTTTAGAAAACACTGCTGTCTCCTGTACCTGAAACGAGGAAGTACAACAGGTTCTTAAGAATAAATCCACACATCTTCAACTTTACTGTGTAACTGTGAATGTAAAAGCATATTTAACTTAGCAGTACAGGGTTAGCTTGACTGCAGGCTAGCTCTCTCTGCCTAACATCCAGCTCTAAGTTTAGCCTCTTTCTGCTCATTGTTTTGGTTTTAATGCACAGTTCAGTCTCAGTGCTCCCATCATGGCCCGACAGGAAACGTAGACAAACGCAGACAAAGTTAGTGAACAAAGTCCAACACCTGGCAGGTGAACTAAGACCTGCCAGGTGTCCAGAAGTGTCGCTCCACATTAATTCTAATGTTGGATCTTTTTGTGTGGATCTATAAAACGTCAATGCTTTACTTTAAAAGACAGTGGTATGTCAGCTTTGTTTGATGGTTTCCTGCCCCTAGTGGCTGAAACCCGCTAATACATCTTTACTTAGAAAAAAATGTATTTACTTCTCTTTCTTTTTCTATCTCAAATCTCCAAAATCAAAGCACAAGCATTTATAAATTTAACCATTCAGATGTGGAGGAATAAAGGATAAAGGATAAACCGCTTGATGGCAAAGAGCAAACCACTCTGTGTTCAACACAAGCTGAAGTTCAGGGCACATTTATGGAAAAACAGTTGCTTTTGTTACCACGTGCCTTTAATACGATTACACCATGCAGTTTTTCAGCAGGGCCAGAAATTAGCAACAGTAATAGCAACAACAGAAATAGATGGAGAGTTTCATCAATACGGTTTTGTCCTGTTGTGAGATGAAAAATATTTTTTTACGCTTCCATTTAACGGTGACTCACTGAGTTACTTACTAGTAACTGAAGCAGATCTGCGTGTGCTACGGCCAGGCGGCGGTGGCAGTCTGGGATCATCATTCTGGACTCCTGCAACACCTCCATCTGAAACCACACATCCCCGTCTTTATTAATCAGAATGCATTTTTCATTATCTGTCCTCACAAAAAAATCAACACATTACTGAACACGTATTTTCAAAGTTTGGAGCCTTAATTTAAACAGCTAGATACAGGAATATTCATTCGCTGTGGCCTTGTTCCTGACAATGAGTCGCAGGGCGTCCCACACACACTCTGCTGTGGTGAACATCTCCCAACACGCCGCCGTTATGAAAAATGTTATTGAGTTATCGATCGGGCAGGGAGCTGGGCAGCAGGGGACCACCGCGATCTGACTGCACACCTGAATGAATGAAGAAACCCTGAGCCGAGGGCACGGTGATCCGGCGTAAAGAGGTATTACTACGCCTGGAGTGAAACTGTGTTATAGCCTGGGGAACTTTCACAGTCACGGCTAATGTGGAATTCCCCCAGCTGGCACCCTAAAGAGCAGAGAAGAGTTGGCTAACGCTGTCAGACACACTCACTCATGACAGATGCTTCCTCACCTGGACCTCTGTCGAGCTGGAAAGTCAAAACATGGACTCAGCCGCACGCGTGTACATTACACGGCTGTGCACACTAACAGGCGCTCGGATGAACTCATGCGCGGGCAGGCTGGCAGACTAACTGACATACTGAAAGACGGCAGACAACTAGTCGAGCTGGTTGCCATGTAGATGTGACAAGGTGAGCCAGACTAAGCGGAGGAGTGTTGAAACAGAGAAAAGTCGCGGTGCCCTCCCAGCGCAGTGGAATGATCCCATCAGCGCTGGATGAAGATGACACTTACAGCGTATTGATTCCATTAAAATAAAAACCTCTAATCCATCCTGCCTCAGACCTCTCATCTCCAACCATAATCCATCTGGCCTCCCAATCTCCCCATTTAACACCAGCCAAGCCTGCTGCTCAGCCTGAGCGCCGCTCTGTGAATGAACAAACAAAACAAAACACACGCAGAATTTTAATGGTACCAGCAGACTTAATCAGACGTGGAGTCTGCACAGCAGCCCCTGCCTGAAACCTGTAGAAGTCAAATCCAAATTAACTGCGACCCAGAACTTCTCCTGGAGGAAGTGTGGATCAGTACCGGTGGACCATGGCCACACAGTTTGTTACTGTCCATAAACTCAGCTTGTTTTGGGGGGGGGGACACGGTGGGACATTTAATTTCAGCGATCCTGGGTTTCAGCATTCATGTTTTGTTTCTTTCTCTTTGGAGATATGTCTAAAATGTTTATGTACATGTAATGTCTGCCCACTGGCTTCAGAGAAAACACCTTATTCTGGACATTTTCATCGACACTGCCAACTGTAATATAAATAAAGACATGGCTGAACCAGACTCAGTCCATGTTAGCGCTCCTGTGAATCTTTACTGGGGCACAGAGGTGCTTTGAGAGAACTGCTAACGTTAGCACGCTTAGATTTGCGGGTCTATGAAGTAGTGGACAGAGATTTTCAGCTAACGATGGGATGAAACTACGAATTTCACCCAAAACTACGAATGTCAACCTGGCGACAGGGTTAAAAACCCGGGATTACCAAAGTCATTAAGATCTGTTCTCTAACTACAGTCTTTTTCATTTTATATTTTAGTTTCTGTTAAATTTAAAATGTTGTAAAAAAAAAATAATACTAAAGTTAAAAAAAGGCACATAAGTCACCACATACAGATTAAGTTAGTGTTTAAGATGCTACTGAGACGCCGAGCAAGCTAACAACTGATCTACCATACAAATTCTCACACGCTGTTCTGCTTCTCCAGAGCACAGGCGAATGATGGAGGGCTGCAGGCACAGAGAGAGAGAGAGAGAATGGAGAGCAGGATATGGGCCAGTGATCTGTTAGGGACACTAAATTACCAGCATGTGTCAGTAATTATCAAACTCCTCTAAAGTAACATGATATAATTACATCTGCATCAAGCAAATTACGAAATCACTAATGGTTTTCCTCTCAAAACCTAATCCTTCATTATCACTGTGGACTGACCTCATTACACGAACGAGGGGCCACTCAAGTCACCGAGATACAATTCACTTCCTAACTACAGGAGAACAAAAAACCCCTTCACTTCACCAGAGGATCACAACAGTTGGCGACAAACGGATAATGCAAAGTTTTCAAATTAAGACACGTAACTGTTGTAGAGAAACACAGGACCCGCGTACCTGTTTCTTGATGACATAATCATCTCCCGCCTCTGCTTTCAGCCGCTCAATCTTCTCCTCCTGCTGCTTTGCCTCAGTGATGTACGCAATCTCCTCTTTCGCCAGCCTGCAGAGAACAGGAAGAGAGGAAAACGCAGTTCATAGTTAAAGGTAGTGACACGGCTGTTGTTCCATCAAACATGAAACACAAATGCGCAGCCTCCCGGACAGATGATACAGGCCGAACCGTGAAAAGGCGGGCTGTGATGGTCACCTTTTACAGACAAGGCCATCTATCCTCATTCTCCCCAACGCTCCTCTGACTGAGGGGGGACACAGTGAGATCATCTCCCGCAGGATGGAAAGATACACACCTCAATAACAACCAGCGAACACATCATTCCTCCTCACTGCTGCAGGGCCTCACAGCATACTGCTATCCAGGAGGAGAGCAGCCTCAAATCACGCTTTGATATGAAATTCAGCTTATAATTATTTATACCATGATGTAAAACCAACCAAGACTTCTTGGTGGACAGGTACCAGCAATGGACAATAATGGTACTGGGCTGAGAGACTGGACATATTGCTAGATAGATTTCAGAACATGAACCAGATGGTTATTCTACATTAGCACAAGCGATTTATCCAAAATAACAACCCTGATGAAGGTAAGATGGCAGGGTGAACTCCTGAAGAGTTGTACAACATGTTTTACTTTGGTACACTCCACATTTTTTACACTTTGGCAAATAAAACTTTTCTTAGACTAATTACATCAAAAGGATCTACTCAATTACACAGTAAATTAGTTTTCATCTACTCTAGGGCTGCAAGTGATAATTATTTCTCTATCAGTAAAATAAGTTACTGCATTGATTTGATTCATCATTTAATTGTTTGGTCTTCAAAATAATAATAAAATAGCAATGACAGTTTCCGAGAATCCCAGGATGATATCTTCAAACTGATTCAGTTTACAGTCACATAAAAACAGACAAGAACAGCTGGAACAGCTGGAGATGTGAGAAGCTGCGACCACATCACGTTTGCCATTTTTCATTTTTCAGTCATATTCAAGAGAGTTGTCACATTCCTCCAACAATAATGAACATGATTATCAACTATAAGATGATAATTCTGAAATATATACTTGTCATATTTCCCCTTAGTTCAGTGACTTTTAGTTGCCTCTGACTCTTGCGGATTAAATTTAAGATCTTCTTCTTCCTAAAGCAACACAATTCAAAAATACGACAACTCACAATACTAACGAGGATTAGTTTAACTGAATGAGTTCAATCAGTGATCATCCCTTCTGTGAAACAAACTAAATTCTGAATTAATTTATTGGTACCAGTACACTTTTCATATAGCTGAACTGCAGAATTTCTCCATTCACTACAGTTTCTCTGCTCTCTCAGTGCTGAGTAAACATGCAGCAGCCGGACGAACACAAAACCTTTTACTGTCCTTGTTAACTTTATCATGCCTTTCAGCTCGCATCCTTATCACAATGCTGAGCTGACTCCCTTATCCACCTCTATCCAACACACACACACACACACACAACTACTACTACTCCTTTTTAGAGATTAATTGATCATCAATTTAGTCCCTAATTTGGACCAAGTCAGGTGGTAAATGGGCCTCTTTTCCTTGATTGTTAGTGAAAATGGGCCTGAGTACATTGATAAATTTTGATTATTTATCAATTACGGGCCAAATGGAACAAAATCTATTAAACAGATTCCGACCCTGATTGGCATAATGGAGTTTGAAAATATCGCTATTGATAATGATTCCTAACTAATAGTCTTTTTCCGGGCTGTGCCTGCTCGTCGGAATGACAACACAAATTTCATTTTTCATAAAATCAGCTGCGTGTGCGTAAGTGAGTGATCCTTCATTAATCAGTCACATTACTGGAGACCCTTCCCTCCGTGTTGCACCGCTCCTTGCTTAGCCAAGGAAGCCAACAGCACTCTGTCATATTTTACATCAATTACCACCCATTCTAATACAGTTCCATCAAGAAGCTTTTAAACAGGCACCATATGCAACAGCAGCTCCTGCCTTCCACTCGCCGGCTTGATGCAGAATGAGTGATGTCACCTGTTTAGAGTAAAAGAAGGTGGCAAAGAGAGGGAGAAAGATGGAGGAAGGAAGGCTGGAATAATTTGAATAAAACTGAAGGACAGTCTAATAACAAAATGTCCATTCCTCCCCTTCCAGTCCTGATGTTAATTTCTTATTTCTCCCAGACTTGGAGCGCCTGTGTGAATGAGGGGTGGGGTCGTGGCTGGTTTTAAATAGACCTGCCACCTCAGGCTTAATGGAAAAGGCAGCTCTGTGGAAAATAGAAAAAAAGGGAATTAGAGTCAGCCGACACACACACACACACACACACACACACACACATTCGGCCGCCTCCTCTAGCACTGTATTTTTGAGCCACGATGTAGTCTGTGCTGGGACCGGAATGACAAAGGCAAATTACTGTTGTCATTTTATTAAGGGCATCCGCCTCGCTAGGGCAGAAAGGCACTGACTGGAATGTGCAAAAGCCACTGGAAATAGGCCTGGCTAAAAGAGCAGGCAGGTTTTCTCTAAACTCCAATATATAAAAGGGAGGAGGAACTGAGGAAGGCACGAGGAGAGAGAAAAAGGAGACATGGGAGAAAGAGACTGAATGGGAGGGACACAAGATTATGAAGAGACAGAAAGCAATGACAGTCTGTACATTTAAACCTAACAGCTTGATTAAGGGTCCATGTCATGGAAGTACTTTTGGCCTAGAAGGGAGTGAGATGCAATATCTCTTGCGTTGTGTTGAAATAGTACACTTAAAAACATCAGTACAGCAGTCGGGGACAGGGCTGGTTGATGAAGTGCACTACTGGTACTACTGCACTGTTTGTTTTTCCTATATTGGACCCTGTGTGACATTATCCTCTATGGGAAATCCAGCCTCCATCATTACCACCTCAGGGAGCCTGTTAGTAATCTGACCCTCATCAAAACACAATCGATAACACATTACACAAACGCCATCGACAGGAGGGAATTAGAGGTCTGCCTGATCGACGAGAGATCCACCTCAGACCACTACACTGAGCACATCACCTCACCACACTGACAACACCAACAATATTTTCTGCTCCAGCATGGTAAATCTGCCCATTGTACAAATTCAGATGTTAGCTCAGAATAGATGTCAGCTCTATTAATAGACTGGCTTAAACTGGATGCTGAGCTCAAAAGGTTCAACATCTAAAGGCCTGTTTAGTAGCATATCAGATCCCTCAGATGTAATGTACAAAGCAAACTGAATTTTTTTTAGGGTACAGGTTTGGATGATCTATTTATCATTCCTTTGCACTGTGACAGTCCATTTTTCCCATTTTGCCAAAAGACAAAAATTGAGACAGTAAATTTAAGAGCAGTATCCATCATCAGCTGGAAATCATTTCTAGCTTCAGGTAGAAAAGTTAACTAAGCTGGGGTTACATACAGGACTAAAAATACTGTGCACGATTTTTCTGTTCAGAGAGACCAAAAGCAAATTTACACTAAATATTAAACTGTGTAGGCCTGAGAATGTCTCAGCACAAACTTAAGTGAAAAATTCTATCAATTCTGAATGAGCATTGTTGAAAACTCAATTTGAAAGCACTGATTTAAAAAAAGCACAACATATCTGCAGTATTAGCTTTGCTGGGTGACATGAGAATTGCTCAAGTATGAGATCACATGATCAGCTCTTTGCTTAGTTACGAACAGATGACACTCAGATTATTTACACACTGATGCACAATAAAGTCACATTTTTCTCTATAATTATGTCCATTCACTGTTGGACTACTCCTTTTACAAACACTGACACGCCTCTTATATTCATTTCCAGTGTTATGAATTCCATTGACATCTGCCAAAACCTATACAGTATTTATATTGAACACTGTTTAAATGAAAATCCACGACTGGCATTAAGAACCAGTGTTGTATTATGTCTTTGTCGCTGTAAGTTAATAGCCCAAATTCCCACACATCACTGTAGTCCTTTAATTTCACCCTACCAAGTGAGATCTGCCACTTTAATTTGCACAGACTGAATCAAACAATGCAAATGCATAAACTGTCTGTCTGCCTTGAGAGTACAAATTGGAGAATAAGATATTTTTAACACAATATAACAAACCTTCAGAAAGAGCGGACTTGTTTGCCTCACAGCAGATGCAACAAAGCAAAGACTTCAGAAGTGTTTAGTGTTTATTTTTAGATAGCCTGTCTTTACAGCACTGATAAGCCTGGCATAGATGTGATACTCTCTCATACAAAAAAATAGTCAAGAGGAGTAGTCACAAATATCTGTGAAATGAGCTCATAATATACAGTTTGGTTACTACAAATAAATTAAATAGACATTTTATTCTTCTGCCAAGTGCCTGAAAAGCTGTGTGCAGGTGTACCAAGGAGAAGTGGTGCAAATCACTGGATTATTATTAAAGCATCCTCACTTTACTTTAAATGCCTGAAGAATTTTCACTGCTCTGTCCTCACTGGCTGTAACTGGTCAGGCCATAACTAGCATTTCATAGGGTATAACCCCTGTTGTTGTGTCATGACTGAGCAGATATTCCCAACATCAGCACTACAAATGTCCACCATCAGTTCAGACTGGGTTGGGGAAAAAACTTGATAAATGGAGACAAAAGCATAAAAACAACCAGACAGGGCTGTCTCAAAAACAGCGCTGTGCCTAACGTTAGCCAAGATATGTCAGTTTTCAGTGGGAGCGTCTCTGTAGCTAGCGATTGTTGAATTTGTGTTTACATCCACTTCAACCAATATAAAATCATAAAAAAATACACGAGAACCTAGTTACGAGGGGCCTCTTCCATGTGCGTATGTGACAGTAAATAGCAATGATGCAGCAGGCGTTATCTCACAGACGAGCTAAAAAATGGAACTTGTTGTAGCTGTGTTCGCTAGCTAGCCAGCTAGCAGCTAGCATGACTGAACTAGCGTTAGCTAACGTTACCAGACACACTTCACCCATTAGTTATTTATTCATTTACGCTGTCTTTAAGAGTACAATGCGCTTCCATTACCACACCCGAAACTTTATCTGGTTACCGTCAAACAACAATGTCGTGTAGCTATTGCAAACAAAAGAACACTGCTTAGCAACATCGTCACTGGCCACAGGCCACGATAAGGCGCCGGAGTAAAGTTAGACCCTCTGAGACAATGTCTCTCCAATGCGCGGCGTGGTTTCATACCACGCCCGCCGATGAGCCCGGCTAAGCTAATTAGCCCGCTATCCGTTAGCTAAACGTAAGCAGCTTCCTCTACATGCTCAAACAACAGTAACTGGAAAGAAAAACCAGCCTTACCGTTTAACGATGCCAGTTTTAATCTTGATTTGCCGTATTCTTGGATCTGCCATGGCCGCAGAAGGTGTGTTATTTCTCAGTTGTAACGTGTAGCCGGTGAATGAGTGAACGCTGAGCAGGTGGAAGCCAGTGATGACGAGCTGCTCGCAGATAAATCGATCCTGTGGAGTAGATTATCGAGCGTTTGGATCAGAATGACAGGTTCACTGGGAAAACTCTTTTTGGCCTGAGCTCATCTGATCCTTTTCGCTCCATTTAATTATATTCGTCCTGCAATTACATCTATACCAGTATATGTAAAGGCATAAATACTACAATGCAAAACAGTTTTGGATTAAAATGTAGAAATTAGAAATATGAAGTAACATAAATCAGAAATACTCAAGTACAAGTTCCTCATGTACTTAGTTACATTCCACCATTGCATGTATAGAGTGCAAAAAAAAATCTCAGTCGAAAAGATAAAAAAACAATAAGTAGTGTGTTATCTGTAATAACGGTCAATTAAACAATAACCCTTTACTGTAGAGTGGCAGCAATGCCCACCTTGGATCACCTCAGGTATCCACTGGTATTTTACTCTAAATATTTTTTAATCTAATCTAAAGTCAGTTTTACAAACTGAGAGCTTAGTCATTCAGCAGAACCCAAAAATGAAATATCTACTTTTTGCAGCGTACTTATACCTGAGATAATTATTATTACAGGTTATCTTAAAGTTTAATCTGCTAGTTTGGTGTATATCTTCTTCACTGTAATATCTAAATGTAACATAGATCTATTTGTAGGTCAGTGTATTCATTTATTTTTGCATTAGTTTGGCTTTTAACATTAAGTTTCAACAAACATCAAACTCTATATACAGGCAAATATGTGATACTGTGTAAGTTAAGGTTTTAAAAGACTCAGAATAAACCTATTTCTTTATTCACACACTATATCACTTAAGCTAAACAATTGACATGGTTTATAAAGCTGTGTTACAAAGACAGCACATTCAATATCATTTGAATCTTTGTGCATCTGATATTGATTTGTGTGATCTATGAAAAAAGAATCAATTTCATAGTATTCTTCAAGGCTCCATGTGTCAAAATATAATTTTTTTTTTCTTACAATCAAGTCTTCATCCTGCCAATACCATTAAAAGTTTATGTTACTAAAGTAAATTTCTGCACATATAAGAGCTTAAACACAACTTTTCCATAACAACAAAATACTAATTATACACAATATGTTAGAAACACATCTCAAAGGTCTTAACTGTTCGTCACAGCGGATCATAACAACAAAACCTACGACAGATGAGCAGAGCAGTTGTTAACTGCATAACAGAGGGTGGATTTACACCTTTTCTCGTGCAGTGAAACACGTTCTTGTTACATGCAAAATAGTACATATTCCAAATTCTCTTCATTAAAAAAACAACTTTGTGTTAAATACATCCTCACCATTGAGTTGACTGATGGCCTGTGTTGTCTTGTTTTTTCAACTGTCAAAACGTTGTCATTGTCAAATTGAAAGACACACTGAAAATCCAGTCTGAATGTGTTAGTGATAGTCTAAGCATGAAAAACATGATAATGACAGAGGTGAGGTTAAACAAAAAAATACAAAAAATAAAATAAAAAATAAAAATATACACTGTATATTTGATAAATCTCAGCAAATATCTCCTTTTGCTTTTCCATCACCAGAACATCTGACGCCATCAAAGCCTGGAAAACAGAGAAAGCCTAATTAAATGTTCCATCTGTTTGTGTAATACTGGAGGAAATAAAGTAAATCCAATCCACAATAAATTTAATATGAGGTGGCTGAATAAAAATGTTGGGCTGAAAGTTACCCAGCGTGGGTTTGTTTGTGGAACCCAAAGATGGGTCAAATGTGTACAAACCCACCCAGACATTATTTGACCTGGTGTGCTGGATTGGGAAACCAACCAAACATATGATATTTTTTTTCTGCTGGGTTAAAATAACCAGATTTATAAAGTGTGTTTTCAGATTTCAGATTTCCAGTGCCCTTCCAGGAAACAGTTAGTTTCCATTAATTTCCATGTCAAACAAGGTGAAATTCAACTTGACATGATGCTTGCTTGAGTTTACTCCACTTTACAGCTTTTACTATTGTCCAAGTCACATTCTTGCGCTGTAGTAACACAGACTTGATATAAACTCACACTTAAAACGGAATGTAACTTTGAATAAAATAAAACCATCCTCTCATTAAGTTTAGCCACTTTGCAGATTAACAGTTTGCACACAAACCGGTGACAAGCTCGTAAAATGCTCATAACCATTATTGGATTAAACCATCTAACGATATGTTGACAGAAGTTAAAATTACCTCCACCTCTGTCATCTATAACATTAAAATGCTGCTTTAATACATCAGTTAGAATAATCCAGTAATAATGCACACTTTACTCTAATGACACAGACTGCAATCATTTTACTGCCTGATGACTCCTTTTATTTTAAATATAAATTTTCTGATAATAAAACTTAAATTCTGTTTAGGTTTGCAATGCAGTACTTTTACTTGTAATGGAATAATTTTATCTTGACTTACTCTGACTTATAGTGGGTCTGAATACTTCTTCAACCAGTTGTGTAGGAGCCACTGGCATTTTTTAAAAATTATTATTATGGAAGCAGGCAGGAGGATTCCCTTTTAATAATTTTAATGAGTTGCTATTAATTTATATTATACCAAGACTAAATAGGTTAACATAAGAGGGTAGAAAGCGGTTCATTTCTCTGTGCAGCCGGAACGATCTAATGATGTTAGATTTGAGATTTGCCATGCATTAATGCAAGTCATTATTTCAAAAAACTATCACTGCAACGCAAAAGATATGAGCTTGTCCAATATGTATTTCTCTCTTTCCCACAGCAGACATGAATGAAGCATGATGGAGGAGTGGGAGCAGCAGAGAAATCCTATATCGGGCTAAACTGGTGTGATTGCATCTGAGTGGTGGGAAAACCCGGGGCTCTTTCCCTGCAGCTTCATGGCCGTTGATTATTGGTATTTTCCGAGTTTTCCAAACTAATAAGTGGCACTATCAAGCATTTGGAAGCGCCGTGAGACTACAGACGGGCTGCTAGACTTAATTGATATTGAGCGAGGCTCTGGTAGGCGCGGACGGGGCCGCTGCTGGGTAATTTGCAGTTTAATCAGCGTTTGTAATGAGAGCCGCTGATTAGCGCGGGGTGGAAATAAAAGAGAGTTACAAGGAACGTCTGTCAGAGTCCGGTGATAATTCACGACTAATTGTAATGATTAGAGCAAACTGGATGACTTTGGAGTTTTCTAATGCGCTGCCTTGCCTGTGTGTGTGTGTGTGGGTGTGTGTCTCCATGTGCATGTGTATATGTGTTGTTGCCTATATATGCATGCATGCGCCTGTGTGTGCGTGTGTGTGTGTGTGTGTGTGTGTGTTTGCCAGCCAGTTATAATGCTAAAAATCAGATATCAATTCACTTTGGCAATTTTCTCCATCAGAAACAGCGTAAAGCATCTGCGCGCGCGTGTGTGCGTAATAGTGAGTGTGTGTGTGTGTGTGTGTGTGTGTGTGTGTGTGTGAGAGAGAGAGAGAGAGAGAGAGAGAGAGAGAGAGAGAGAGAGAACAAGGCGGATTCACAGAGATTTGATTATCAAACAAAACAGCTAATTTATAACTGGGAGGTGGTGGAGGTGGAGGTGGTGGTGGTGGGGGGGTCGTTGATGGGCTCTGCAGTAGTGAGGGCGAGATGTATTCCTCGAGACGTGCCTCGGCCACTGCTGGAATAGCAAATGTGAAATTAGTGTGAAATGTGTGTATGAACACCGTCGGTCAATTAGCGAGAGGCGAGAGGAAGAGGAGGGAGGAGGCGAGGAAATCAGCTGGTACTCACACGGTGCAGATGAGAGCGCGCTCACACACTCACACACACACACGCACGCACACACACCAGCCTTCTGTCTTTCCTCTCTCTCAGAAGCCTTATGTGATTTCCTCTGAATTATAATAAAGTTGGGGAAATAACATCTCTGACAGTGATGACGACTAAAGAGAAGTGTTTTATTATTGGATGTTTATTCGGCTGCATTTCCTGAACCCGTGTCAGCAGCTTTTATCACACACCTTAAAGGGTCAGTTCACTCAAATGACAAAAAGAAAAGCTATTCTCTCACTAACCTCTGGCTGTGCACATCGTTTTTGCTTTTATTCGCTCAGGTTTTCAGGTATCCGTCTCTGAGGCTCACAGATCTGAAAAATGAAATTTAAAACGATCAAAAACACAATCACTTACTCTGAAAAATCCACAGACTCCATCAGAAAGCAGCTCCAACAGCTGTGGATACTCCAGGCTCAGGACCACTGTCTCTGGAACAGTAAGACATGGTTGAAAGTTTTTTTTTTTTTTTTTAACACCAGTAAAATAGAATTTAAAAGAAAGAAAGAAAATCAGCCAGAAAAAGTAACACACAAAAAATATTAAGAAAAGATGAAATATTCACATCTTTTACTTCAGAATTACAATAGTTAAAGATAAAAATATTGATCACAAACAAAAATATTACTCATGGAAAATGTACTTAAAGCAAGTAAAAGGCCTCTGTGAGTGTCACATTATTAGACAAAATTAGATTATAATTACTGCTGTATTAACATGTACTCAGCATTTTAATGTTGAAGTTTGTCGCAGTGGAGCAAACTTTAAGTATCTTATACACTGTTGGGAGTTTAATCTATAACAGTGCAAAAAGTATTTTTTGTGTTTTTTGTGTCTTTTTCTTGTCTTTTTTTGTTTGTTTGTTTGTTTTTTCATTTTTGGTTCCTGGTGGGTTTAATAAATTTTATACTTTATTAAACTGACAAAGTGATAAGTCAGGCTGTGGGGAGTTTAAAAGCTAAACAAAGACTTTGGCCTATAACAGTGAACAGTGTGATGACAACCAGGCCTGATCATTGAACTCTTTCTCTATTTTTAGTAAAATGATTCGGTTCCTCAATCCGCTGCCAGCAGACCCCTTGGTGCCCCCCTCTTCTCAGGAACACCGCTGGCTCCCGGACTCTGTTCTGGGGTATTAAAATGCATAAGGCCTCCCTGGGCTCAGCAGCAGCAGCAGCACGGATGACCTGCTTGGTATCAGGTGCGATGTGCCACTAAAGCGACCCTCTCCATCTGATCCTCCGGTCTGCAACGCAGGGAGACGGAGCTGGACGGGCCGGCGGCAGCAGCCCACGATCGATTCTCCAGCAAGAGGTTATCTATACGTGGTATTTTAATGTCACGGAGTCAGGCCAAATTGATAGTGATAAATATTTGCCGGAAGATTAGGTGAGAGGAGTGTGTCGAGGGCGCTCTATCTCAGACCTGTAACCCCGGCAGAGCTGTTCCTCTCTGTGTCGGATTAGCCCCATCCATCCAGTGTCAATGGCTGTCTTGTTGAGAAAATCAGCGAGTAAACACGGCTGACAGAGAGAGAGAGAGCAGTGTGTGTGTGTGTTTGTGTGTGTGTGTGTGTGTGTGTGTGTGTGTGTGTGTGTGTGTGTTAGGGGGTGGATGGGCGTCTGATTACTCATACAAATAGACTCCAAACTCTGCCTGGTTCCTCCAAAATGTGTTTTTCTCTGTTCACCTCCTCTCCTCCCCTTTTTCTCTCCTCTCCTCTCCCATATTTACTCCCCCCTGCTGTCTCCAAGGATTCCCCCCACCCCCCCGCCGCCCCATGTCCTGCTGTTCCCACTTTGTCCCCCATCAATCACTGCGGCATTGTGTCCTGGATGTTATATAGAGTGACTTAATATCACCTCCTTCATCTCTATTCACTCCCAAAATCATTCTCCATGAGGGTCCAGTGCTGCAGCCGTGTGTGTGTCTGAAAAGGATGCCATAAAATAATGACTTTTTCAGGAACAAACACACCCTCCGCTGCAACACAGGAATCATCTTGACATATTTGCGTGTAACTTAATGATTCTCACATGTAAATTTGTTCTAACATTAAAATGAATGGGAAGTCTTCCTTTAAAGGACGTGAAAGGTCTCATTACAGGTCTGTGAAACATGGCTGCGATGAAAGTAACTTGAACATAATCACTCTGTCTGTTAAATATAAACATTCATGTTGTCAGCTAGCCAGGCTCTGTGTGAAGGTGCATGGTTTTAGTTTTTATAAAAAAAATAAAGAAATAACATGTTAATTAGCAAGTTTCGTGGCCGCCAGTGGATTTTGTTACCCTAAGACAGCACCAGGCTAACTGTGTCCCCGTTTCCAGTTTTTATGCTAAGCTAACTTGCTGCCTGTAGTTTCATTTTTAACACACAGACGTGAGAGTGGCATCATCTAACTCTTCAGCAAGAAAGCAAACAAATGTCAAAATGTCAAACTATTCCTTTGAGAGCTCCATCAACAGAAAAGGAAATTTTTGGGGAAAAAAAAAAAATCTAACTAATAAGGCACATTTTTGCAGGAAATAATAAAAAAGGCTAAAAGACTAAAGTTAGCAAGGTAAATAAACTCAATTTAGTCACTATTTAGAAAACACAAATAGAAAGTGATTCAATTTTCTCTTTGATTGTTAAGTAATTATCTTTGCTGGATTTAATCTAAAAATATTCTAACCAGGCAATTAACTTGAAAGTGCTTTCATGCCATCTGCTGAGCGAGTACAACTTCATTTTTCTGCAGCAGCGCTCACAATGAGCTAAAAATTCCTCTTGTGGTTAAATTCGCTGGAATAGTCTTTTTTGCCCTGTGTGTAAAATGAAGACATCACATCTCCAGCACCGTCCCCGTATTTTATCAAGGGTCCCTGACAAATAGGGCCCTCCCCGCCACGCTTGGATGCCCACCTTCATTCCGCACTTGGCTTGTTTACATAGCACAAGGACCATTTCCACGGATTAAACAAATCACTGCCCGAGGGGGACATCCATAATCCGCTAACGGGTCACCAGCAAGACAGTTATAAATGCCTGTGTCTAGTATCAGGGGTAGAATAGATGTCCGTGTCCAAAGATGACCTTCCCTGAATGCAGCACCAGCCTCTGCCTGCAGTTTATTACAAGGATAGGGAGAAAAAAAGAAAGAAAGAAAGAAAGAGAGAGAAGAAATAAAGGCTTTGTAATAAAAAATTTTTTATATTGTTATTAAATGACTAATTTTAACAAAAACAAACAAACATTGGTACCAGAAATATTGGTCTTTCTGAAATCAGCTTCACTGCAGAAGGAGTGAGACTTGGTGATGAGAGCCCATCACCTTTTATCATCTTCCATCACTCTCTGAAAGACTTTGTGACACCCACAGTAATAGTGGGAGACATTTTCCCTCAAAGAGAAATGCCATTGAAGACGATCAGTAAAATATTGCGCGGATCTCGGACCAATTTACTTCATCATTCCACATTATGGCCTTATGAATTGTTCAAATTTGATAACAAGCACTCAATTCACTTTATTATGTAAGTTAAATTAGACTTTGCAAAAAAATAGTTGCAGTGGCATTCGGTGGCTCCTTGAATAAAATGTAATTTGTGTGAGAATTTGTTGTATCTGTCACAAATATTCACAATTAGTGGCGGTAATTATTTGATAGTTTCTGCAATTATGGCTTAAACGGGTAAATTTGGAACTGTGTGGAGCCCTAATTGGCCTAAATGCGATATTTTGCATATTTGCATAATGAGGAAATTGGTAGAAAATTGTGTTCATTCATTTGTGAAAAATCCTATGAATTTTATGAATTTGAAAGGTCTGTTCCTGCAGTCTGTGACTTTGCTGGCTGCTCCCTGAGGGGCCCGGAGGAAAGTGGAGCACAGGCAGCGGGCCAAATGGAGGAGATCTGGAAGAGAAAGGGAGGAGAAAAGGAGGAGAAAGGGGAAAAGTGTTAAGGTTTTTACAGAACTTTATGTTTCCAGTCTGGCTCCAGTGAGACTTTGAGTTAGCCTGATTTTGTCATGGTAACGAAAAGCACCATTAGATGCCATTTAAGGTTAATTTAAGTTACTGTGACTGAGGGGTTAGTGAGAAATGTTGGTTGAGTGATAGTTTTTTTGTTTTTTTTTTAGTTGTTTCTCATAAGCAGCGATAATAATAATGATAACATTCCCAGAACTCGAACAACCGCAGACACGAGTCACACGTAAATTTAGATTCTTATTCAGCTAAATATAAAGCATCGCTTCATTTCACGCCTTTAACAAGCTTAATGCATGCTGCTGAAGATCAGGTAACTCAGGGCATCCTTCCAATTTGTATACTAAGTGCAGGTATTTTTGCAGTTCAGTGTACTTTTCCTGCATAATTAGAGCTATTGTTTGAATTTCTCATTCTGTCAATCATCACATTTAAGGTATAAATCTGGTAATAATAAATATATATATAAATATTTTTGTTTTTCAACAAATCCCATGAAAAGACTAAAACCAACAATGAATTGTTTCTGCTAACAGCTGTGGTGTTGCCAAAAAGCTCCACTGTTCATGAAAAACAACAATGACGCACTGTCCTGCCGCAGACAGGATGGGGAAGTCAGAAGGTTTTGAGAGGTGGACTAACACGTTGTTGGTTTTGGTCTCCTCACAGGATTGGCTTTGCGTGACCCTGGTGCACGTTGTCTCACTTCAGCGTAGCTCATCTGTAGTTTTTGGGCGAAACAGTGGTTCCTACCTCAGCTGAAAGTCATAAACCCACTCAGCAGAGTCACAGTGTCATGTTCTCATCTGTTTCATTAAAAAGGACAAAAATCATTTCTTCAGTTCTTTCTATTAGAACACAAATCTGAAATTCATGCCCTGAAAAAAAAGACATGACCAATTATTTTTACAATATACAAACTACATAACAATTTGAATGTAGTTCTGTGTGATTTTAGTTACATAACATCTATTTTCATCTTTATCATTAAGTTCTGGCAAAACCAAAAAAACGTCTTAATGTTTTTTAAAGGCACATGTATTCTGTGTACACCTTCCTGAGGAAAACAGCGTCATTCTATTAAACGTTTACTACTTTATCCATGAGTGAACGTTTAGGGTTTTCCATAGTTTTAAACCAACTGTTGATGTTAAACTGAGAGAAGTTTGTAAGGGCGAAGCTGCTTCTCCTCGAGGATAATCAGCAAACTCAACAATGCACAAAAAAACCAATATATTATCAAATCAACTTGACTGAAGTCAGTTGTTTGGTTTGACCTGTGAACCCTTTTAAATTGCTCTGTTTTAAGGTTTTGTGTCTGTATGGTCTTGTATGGTACTGCTGTAAATATATTGTTGTGTAGTGTGTGTAATATAAGTGCAAACATTGTTAGGTATTTTGTTTGAATGTGGACACCTTGTGGGGATCCCAACAAACAGTATCTGAAGGCTGGGTTGAGAGTCGCTTCCTCTGTGGGATTCAAACATGCAGCTCGTTATACCCGTTTGTTCAGCGATTCAAACTTGTGTGATTTGTCAGTGTGAGGTCAAACTCTTCACTGTAAAAGTTTGATGACACGAGAGAAAGATTTAGATTTAAAGTAAAACAAATCAATTCCTCTGAAACAGGCACAATATGTTCAGATGGTTCCTCCTTCTCTCCACCCCTCAGCCTCCCTGTTGATATAGAAGAAAAAAAAAACAAGCCCCTCAAAACTCAGACTGCATTATTTTCATCTTAATGAGAATCTGGTTGTTTATGTTTTGTGATTTGAGGATCATCCACATTAATTAGAATTTGACAGATCCAATTAAAACTGTAGGCCCATAATGATGTGATGGGGTTGCCACCAGGGGAGCAGCCTCAAAACAAACAGCACTAGTTTAATGTAAAGGTTGAGGGGGCTGGATCACAGAGCCTTGAAGAGGAGGCACGGGCGTGCACGAGCATACGTGCACGCCCGTGCCTATTTTCCCATATAGTCGCTCTTCTCTCTCTGCCATTCCCCAGAACCTCATAAAGCTCATAGACAATAATGATCCTGCCATAGACTGTAATGATCCCGCCATTTCATGGGGTATTACACTATAATGATGATAGTCCTCGACATTTGCATCCCATCCAGCCTTTAGCTGCTGAGCTGCACCTCCATCTTACCTGGCACGGGTAATTTATAGAGCAAAGGCGTGAATAAGCCGCTCTGGAATAATACAACCCACGCTTAGAGTCAACCGCAGAGATTTATTACAGGCCTGTAAACCCAAAAGGCAAATAGAATCGGCCTGCTCGAGTGTGTGTGTGCGTGCGCTTGTATAGTCGGTGTTCAAGAATGAAGACATCCATGAAAACCCGCCAATGACAGCACATAAAGGATGATGGGGAGGTGGGTGTGAGACCTGGGAAGGGAGGGGAAAGGTGGTGGTGGTGGTGGGGGCTGCAACGTGGGTGGGGATGTGGGTGTGGTCGAATCATAAAAATATTTGTCTGCAAAAAAAAAAAAAAAAAAAAGTAGGAAGGCCATGAAAAAAAAAAGCTAACGCCGCCATAAATATGTTCTTTGCCCGAGAAATTCTTCACCACTGCTCTCTCTCTGCAAACAGAGAGACACACGTGCAACACGAAGACGACGCACACTCAAACACACAAAATCACTGGAAGGAGGAGAAAAAAAAACAACAACCCTGTGCGTATTTTACTCTGAGAGTTAATGGGAATAAAATACCTTGGTGGATGAGTGCAGATGTGTTTGATACAAATAGTCATTTTCCTATTTGCTGCCTCATTGAGCATGATGAATGATGGGAGTCAGGGAGGCGGCGTGATGAATGGCAGCACCTTGGCTCCATTGCATGCCCTATTGATTCTCCTTCTTTATTACTCCTACAACCCAGCTGGCTGCTCCTGCCCTCCCTACACTCTCTCCTCTCCACTGGGGGGGGGGGGGGGGGGTGAGCGGAGGAGTGTGGGGTGAGGGGGGGCAGGGGGGTTCCTACAGTAAGGCCCCACCTCTTACAGGAACACTGTTGTGTGTGTGTAAACATACAACATCACAAACGTGTGTGTGTGTGTGTGTGTGTGTGTGTGCTCGTGGGCTGCTGGGAGTTCATGGATGGGGGAAAAATGAGTTTTCTGATTAGCGGATTAGAGGCCAACAGTCTCTAACAGGGACTCGTCCTGGAGCTGGTTGGTTAGAGGGAGCTCTCAGATGAGAAGGCGAGGGAGAGGAAGTGGAAGCAACAAGAGAAAGAAATCAAACAGGGCCTTAAAATCATGAATGGAGGGAACGGTGAGAGGACATGCACGTGGACTTACCGCAACTTGTCTCAGGGATGAGATTATCTGTCTCCATCATCCTCTTGGAAGGATTCAAGATGTTAGGACATGTCGTTTTCAAGTACAAAAAGTCGACACGCAACCGGGATGCTTAAAGTTAGAGGGAACAGAAACAGAAACAAAAAAAAATCTGTATTAATGTTTGGTAAAAACCTGGATTATGAACATATAACTTCCACAGTGTAAGAGATCTCTGTGTGCAAAAAAAATATTTGTAATTATTCTTTGAATAATGATTGAATTGAAGATATTATTAAATAATGGAAATAGAAATGGAAATAGAACATGCATCATCTGTATCCTGGTAGATTAGAGGAGGCTTCGAGGTGCGTTAAGTGAGAGGTAACACACGTGTCACATAAAAAGCCATTTGAGTGACAGCGCTGTGTTTTCTGTCAGCGTGGAGCCTTTAGAAGATCAGAAAACACATCTTGCCAGGGACTGTAACCCCAGTCCCACCGGCTCTGTCAAAACAAAGGCCTGTTCATCCATCCGTCCTGTCATCTGAGTCCACATCTGAGGGACTCGGGCCTCGTCCTGGACAAAAGCCCCGTGGGATTTGGATGTCTGAGCGTGTTGTCACTGGTTTGTCTGCATGACGGAGGGGAGCGGCGCTGGTCTGACTCCAGCTTAGCATGACGTGGAAGATTAGGTGAAGGTCACGTCAGGAAAGACGTGGAACTTGGAGACACAGTTTTTCTCGCCCAGCTCCATTTTCAGACTCTTTACTATCCCGCTGAAGCCAAGCATGAAGAAGGCATGTCAGGTTTTGGTCAATTTCCTGAAGCACTGGCCGCAGAGCATGTCAAAATACCAGAGTGTTCAGCAGAAAGTGTATATCTGTATGCATCATGTATACTTTGTTCAACCAGGGTTCGTAAATCCAAATCCAATCCCTGATTTGAAAAACAATACTCATTGAAAATAATGGGCAATCTCTGCAACTGATGAATTAAATTTCGATTCATTTCCTAAATGGGCTAGGTAGAGATAGAAATGATCCCAACCAATAATATGCATACACATATTACCCTCTGAGGCTAACACACACACACACACACGGCTGCTCTCACACAAGCATATACACACAACCATCTTCCTCTCAGCATGGCCTGCGCGAAGCTTCCCAGACTAAATTACAAATGTTTCAGTGGATTGGAGTTGCAGGACATAATGAAGCAGTGCGGCACGCTGAGAGGTAATTACCCAGCAGCACTCCTGCCGTTCTGCAGCCCTGCGAGGTGAGAGAGAAGATGAATAGCCAAAGTACAAAACCACTGACCCCTCAAAAGTTTCATTTACCATCTCCCCCTTCTATCTCCCTCCCTCTGGTTTTGGGGAGCTTGGAAGAGGTAATCATCTAGGGACAGTTTTGGTAGGTTGATGAATGGTGTGTGTGGCTTTGGTGCTCGTACGCACACGCACACCTATTTATCTGCTCCGGCCTAAACCCAGCCGAGCAGGGCTAGAGATGTGGAGCATGCTGAGCCTTATTGAGTCACCAGGGCTAGTTGAGTGGAGAGACAGGCTAGGGGAGGAGGAGGGGGGGAGGAGGAGGAGGAGGAAGAGGAGGAGGGATGGAGCGATGGAAAGAGGACAGACTGCCTGGCTGGGAGACGTGGAGCCGATCAATTTTCCCCTCCAGCCTATCAGTCATGTCCTCTCACTCTGTCCGTTTCTGCTGATGACACACTTTCTCTGCCCATCGGCCCATTTCCAGGCCAAGAGCGAAAAAGAAAGTCTAGGTGTGTGTGTGTTTGTCTTGAATGTGCATGTTTGTGTGAGTGTCAGTGAGTGAGTGAGAGAGAGAGAGAGTGAGCACACACCTGGGGGGTGGGGGGGTCCGAGGGGATGGGTGTTGAAGACGGTGGGGGGGTGGGGTGGGTTGGCTTCTGTCAAAGTTCCCTCCTCTCCCAGGAGTGCGAGCGAGGACTGAGGAGCAGGGAAGGGGAAGCAGAGCGGAGGCCCCTCAGGTGAGCCCGGCTCAGGCTCCTCTCCCAGGCGTGCCAGTGAAGGTGGCAGGATCCAAAGCCTTGTCAATGCATAATGCATTAGAGGCCTCCTTCTACTGACAGCCCCCTCTGCCGCCTTCCACTCCAGCAGCCTGCCCGCTAATCAGAAACGACACATCCGAATGTCCAGACGTACACACACACACACACACACACACAAACACGGGCAGAAATTTACTAATCAAAAAGTGTATTTCCTAGAGGCTGACTCCCAAGAGAAATCCAGCTGGAAGAAATTGGAATAATTTATTAGCTTACAAGTTTTCGTTGACAGTTAGCCCGAGGCTATTTATCTCAGTAATAGAGAACGTCTCCAATGTGGCAAAATTGACCAAATCAAACAGCTTTGATCAGAAAATGAATCTGGCAAGGCTGTCTGTCTCTGGGTGTCCCGCGGGGCGAGCGGGAAACAAACAAACTGAGAGACAGAGAGTGAGACTGAGGGAGAAACAGAGAGAGAGAGAGAGATTATTTAACAAGTGACCACGGGAGAAAAGACAGAGTGAAGGATGGAAATCTCTCACTATAAATTATTATTAATTCAACAAAAGGGGGGGTGTGTTTTAAAACGGAGGATACTGCTGGATAAATAATGTGACATCGGCGGAACATCAAAGCAATTTGTAGAGTTTACAGTCTCTGTTCATCGAGTTTCAGATGGTAAAAATGCTCCTGCTTTTTCATATTACAGCAGCGGAATCACTAATTCACTTTGTCAGCTGCGAAAACAATGAAATGGAAAAAAAACAAAAAACAAAGACGACTGTCTGACAGAAAAAAGTCCCATCAACACCTTACGGTACAAACTGCTCCCCTGCCTCTGCAAAGCATTTGGAAATATTTCAATTCAGCTGCAGCACAACAATCTGAGCGCTCTCGACCACTGCAACACAATTCCCATCTGGAATCTCTGAACTCCTGAAGGGATCTGAGGACACCACAGTGTGTCTCTGTCACTCCGTCTCAGTGACAGAGACACTGAGGCGAGCTGTACAACATGCTTTTGACATGATCCCTGGGCATGTCTCTCACAGTGAGGGACACGTTCATTTGTTGGGGGTGGGGGGTGGGGGACTGACAGACAGTTCAAAGGGTCGTCGGGCTGACACCGAAAGGGGACAGTAAACACACCACAACCGTCTCAATTAGCAGCCGGGCCTTTGATTCACTGCAGAGATCCCGGAGATAGGTCTCATTATGTTAAATGCGTGTCAATCACACCCGCCTCAGGGCAACAACGAGACGGAGGCGGCGGCTGCAGTGAGCTGAGGTGGTGGTGGTGGATGGTGGTGGGTGTAGAAAACTAAAAAAACTACATATTTGCAGTGTTTGAAAAGATGAAATAAGTTCCACTCAGGCAGAATGGGAAACTCAGCTCGGGGTTTGTCTTCTGACCTCACGGCTGAATGGAGAAGTTTACAGAACAACAACCAATTCTTTCCATAAGTGGAAAGCCGCACGGTAAAGAAACAATGATTGGATCACGGTGGGAAATTTCTCCATAGACTGGCATTAGCATTGACCCCCATCCTCTCTCC
The DNA here is from genome assembly GCF_017976425.1 of Toxotes jaculatrix. Taxonomy (NCBI): domain Eukaryota; kingdom Metazoa; phylum Chordata; class Actinopteri; family Toxotidae; genus Toxotes; species Toxotes jaculatrix. The sequence continues at coordinate 22,989,049 of NC_054409.1, read as the reverse complement.
CACCCCCGCCCCCGCCCCAACGCCGCCCCCCCTCCTCCACCTGTTTCGCTCCACACCTCCTCCCTCTCCTCGTCCTCTCCAATCTATCAGCCTAATGAATTTTTACCTGGCACAGACTGTTTTAAACTCCATTTGGACTTGTGCCTACAATTACCTCCTCAGAGTCTCCAAAGTAACTGCGCACAGCCTAATTAGTATGCATTATCAATTAACAAACTTAATAGCTGGCAGATTGATTGGATCCTCTGTAGAAGGGGGCAGAGCTGAAGCGAAACACAAAATGAAAAATCATCTCCCTCCGCACTTCTCATTTCTCTTACACACAAATTCATGTATGTATGTTCGCATGTGTGCGTGGTTTATGATGGGAGCAGTGACATAATGTTGCACCTGTGAACGTGTGGACTTTATTCATCATATATGATAAACATGATGTATTTATATCAGAATTACAGCAGTGGAAGAAGTAGCCAGTTCCTTTACTTGAGCAGAAGAAGAATTACCACAATGTAAAGATTCTCCATTTAATGTAAACACTGCATTAACAAATTAAAGTAGCTGAAGAAGAAAAATGAAATTAAAGCATCAAAAGTAGAAGTGATCATTATGCTACCACTACTTGGGTAAATGTACTTCGTTACATCCCACCACTGCGTTTCCATCATCCGTTTAGTCACATCTGTCCTTTCACAGCACGAACACAAGGTTCTGCTCTGCACATACGAGATGAGACGGTAAAGAAGACTTCCAGTAATTCAGCATTAGGAGCTTTATGAAGACGAAAGGCGGACGATGGAAGCCGTGTTGGTGAAAAATGAAAAACAGAGTCTGCCTCGTAAGTGGCAGCCATGGAAGGCATGTTAAGGCAAAAGAAAGCAATTTGTCAGGGAGATGAAAATGATAATTAAAGCAAGCATTCATTTTCTGGACACTGACGTCGCCATTAAATCGTGCTGTCTGACATAAAAGTCGCTGAATGGGTAGGAACGTCTGCATTTTTCACTCTTCTCTCAATTAATGCCACCTGTTCCCACAAAACCTCTGCGAATCACCGAGAAGAAGAAAACCTGCTGCGTTTTCTGTTGTTACAAAGCCCGAGAGCTCAGCGCAGAGCCAACAAGACTATTCCGTTAAAAAGTCTTCGTTTTATCTTATTATGTTGATGCCACTTGGAGATATCTGCCTCTCTCTCAGTGCCAGTGTCCTTAACTTTAGGCCCCTTCAGCGTAGCTACTTAACAACGCTCTACCAGTCCAGACCATTTAGCTGCAGTTTGTGTTATAGGAGGGAAAATAATCCACCTTAATGCTGCTCTTTATCCACGGCGCTGTCTGAGTAACACTCATAAACGCATTACCAAAACATGTCTGACAGAGTCGTTTTAGATGCAAATTGGCCAACGCGTCCTCGCGCTGTCCACGGTACCGCTGCATCGATTCTCCGCGTGCGCGCTGCAGCCAATCCCGACGTTTTCACCTGGTTCAAACGCTGTGATTAAAGAAACCGGCTTATTTACATAAATATCAATAAGAAGACATTATGACAATTACCCGCCCTATTGGCCACAAACTTTATATGCTTGAAAATATACTTTATTTTCATTAGGAAGCATGAAATGCAGTCATTAGTGCATTAATTAAGGCCACTATAAACAATTATCTGGGTTAGTTTTTCAGTTATCCTGTAATGGGTCATTGTTGTGATAGAATCAACACTGCGCTGGGACTAATTTCTACACAATGCCACTTAGGACGGTACAAAGGCTGTGAATTCCTACAGCCAGAAAATGAACAAATAGAATAATGTTTGGTCTTTTACTGGGGGGAGGGAGGGAGGGGGCGGGGGGGCATTCTGTGGTAGAAATGGCTTCTCAGCACATCAGCAGTGGGGTCCAGAGGATAAAAAAAAAAACAAAAAACAATCCATTACCTGGTGGAAACACCGGTTGTCCAGATAGTTCATAGCGCGGTAATACAGCGGCAGAAATGTGCTGTAAATGCAGGGAAGCAGCGAAATTGAGGAGTCACATACAATGAGTGTCACCTCAGGGAGGTGGGGGTGGCAGTGGCCTGAGGGCTGAGGGTGGAGGTTGGGGGAAGTTGGGGGCACAGATTCAGCAACACTTCCTAAAACACTGCAGCAACTTGGAAGAAATAAGAGAAACTTATCTTCTTTCTAAACATAAAATGCCTCAGCAGTGTTGACACCTGCTGAAATAAAGTGAGGAAAAGGTGCGATGTGGGGCAAAGTTCACACACAGGAGGCAGAAAAACAGGAAACACTGATGGGAACGTGGATCTGAATGATAAATCTTCCTCCTGATTACATAAACTAAAACAAGATGAGTAATCAAATCACAGAAATCTGTCTTCAACTGTTTTTTTTATCATCGATTCATCGTTTTTTCAGGAAAGTGTTAATTATTCTGTGGTTCCACCTTCACAAACGGAAGGATTTGCTGCTTTTTGCTGAGGTATATGTTCAGAGACTGAATATTTTGGGGTTTTAGGCTGTTGGTCAGACAAAGAATGTGAACTGAGACCTCACCTCAGAGAACTGTGGCATCCATTTCTTCAGTACGCCTCATAAACCAAATGATTTAACAAGAAAAAGATGATCAGGTTAACTGATAATGAAAATAATCATTAGGTGCAGCCCTTTCTTTGATATCTAAACATCTACTATTAAACTGTCACATCTTCTCATGTTGTATTTAGGTGTGTTTGTTTGTTTGTTTTGCAGTTTCTACCTTTACAGCTGATAAAAAGCAGTTCTGGAAGAAATATCCAGAATGTAAAAATATTCAATTTGAAGTAAAAGTGCTGGATTCAAAATATTACTTAAGTCAAAGTCATTTTATTGTCTGTTAGATTGTTGGATTATGTGTAAGCAGCACCATATGTTGTGGTGGAGCTCATTTTAACTGGGAATGTAAATGTGGAAATGCATTTTATTTTAGACTCATCATAAGTTTTGTATATAAAACCTTTACCTGTAACTAAAACAGCTTGTAAACTGGCTGTAAAATCAATGTAATGCAGTGAAAAGTCCAACATTTCCCTCTGAGATGTGGAGCGGTGTTAGTATAAAGTAATATTAAGTGGAAATACTCAGGTAAAGTACAAGTACCTCAGAATTATTACTATCCTCTGGTTATTCTGTACATTAGTTACTTTCTACATCTGATCTTAAAGAAGCTGATTTATTTGAACTGAAAATTAAAAAATATGTGAAGTTGAACAAAACACCGAGCTCAGAGACGATGACAGCATCTTCCTCCAGTACCATCAATGCCAGGTCCCCACGGTGCGCATTGTGCATAGGCTACAGAAAGGGGTGTAAACCACAGACCAATCAAGGAGGAGGCCCACAGGTCCCTGTCCAGTTTAGCTTTTAAATTGTGTCTAATCGACTGAGAGCACGTTTAAACGGCGCGAATGAATGACTTATCACTGGTGCTGATTCGATTTGTGGAGCTAAATGAACATTTGAGGGTTTAAAATGGCTGAAAAGGCTCTTAGCGCAGAGCAGGTGCAGTTAGTTTGCTGCTGCTGCTGCTGCTACAAATGACCAAAATAAATACCGGACATCACAGAACCAGAATCAGGATTATTTTTATTTTACTGTGAACACCTGCAGGAAACATGAAGGTATCTGTCAGAGCCGGGGGAGGGGGGCAAAGGGGGGGCATGTGGCTCAGGCTTGTGTGTTAGCATGTGGCTGTAGGAGCCTCCTTCATCGTCACTTTTTGTTTTTTTTTCTTTTTTTTTTCCTTTTTTTTTTTTTTGGTTCCACTGATGTATATTTCGTTGTCCGCCGGCTTAATTTTGATTTATAGTCCGTCCATAAATTAGAAAAATATGTTTTAGAATTCCATCCCGCGGAAAAAGCGGCCCGTGATGTCAGGGGATTGGGTGATATTTAAGATGTCAGAAATACATATTGGATTAGTGCGCTTTGTTCCCCCGCAACAGCAGGTGTTTAATCATAGCTGATGGCTGGAGCGAAATGCGTTAGGACAGGCCAGGCACCAAAAAACTGGAGCTGCGTTCCCATCGCGATAAATCATACGGCCCAGTGTTGTTACATTCACACTCAGACGGCCCCCACCCTCTCTCTCTCTCTCTCTCTCTCTCTCACACACACACACAACGCGCGCGCACGCAGGTATGTTTACTACATCACGTGCTGGCCACGCGCTTCTCACACCTTTGCACCTGCGGGTTAAATCAGTTGATCAGCAGTGCAATTGAAGCAATAGTCTATTATCTGAGCCTGATGCGATGACAGTGAAACAATTACGCACTAATATTCGTTTAGACCTGATTCTTTGGCCTAATCAGGATTTACACAACAACACTCTGCTGTATAATTTGCTTTAAATACCCTTTTTTTCCCCTCCTTCTCCTTCTTATGCCACCGATAGGTGAGGTCTGGTGTTATTTCCTCACATTAGCACGGATGAGCAGCTGAGGACAAACCGAGCTACAGGCCTTTTTAAGCCGATATAAATCTAAATGACTTAAATGAATGCCATCCATCATGCTAAACTTTCAAGAAAAACATTAATTCATGCCTTTCTGGAAGTATAATTGATTTTTTTTGTTGATATTAGTGGGTGTTTTGCCTGTGATGATCATGTACCTACAGGAGGCCATTCCTCCACCTCTTCAGTACACCACCCATCACATCCCCATCTTTACGGTGATCACCGCGCCCAGCACCGGTTCTGTCTGTGGGCCGACTGGAGCCGCGTTTTTCCCGGGGATCAGCCGGAATGGATGAGAGGCGGGAGCCCGGAACGCTGCAGGGAGGGAGAGGGAGACGTTTAGGAGAGCAAACATTTTCAAGGTCACCCGGTGAACTGGAACCGGGGAGGGGAGATGCATGGAGAAAATAGTGCGTTTTGACACCAGCGCGCCGTTTGATTAAAAGGCAAAGTAATGGGTTTAAACACACGCACCGAGAATGCCGCCAGACTCTGTTGGCTTTTTTCTCCGCAAATTACTTAACGGTGCAGTGATGGAAATAAGGTTGTAATGTTTGGTAATGGAAAAGAAAGCCTATATATTCTCTTTTTTTCTGGTCTTCTTGTTTTCTGACATCAACAAAATAAATTGCCCGGGCTAATAACCATGGCGCATGAGATTTTTTTTTTTCTGTGTGGGAATTGGAGCGCGGTTCTCTCTTTTTTTTTGCCGTTTCATTTTACGTTCGTTACCATGAACAATAATGGTCAAAATGATGAAACATCAATCTTGTAATGTAGCATTAACAGTTGTGACTGGTGAGGGGAAAAAATATAGCTGCTGTGGACTTGAATGGGGAATTAAAGAACAGTAGAAGAAACAGAAGAGGCAGCGTGTGTTCCAAGGGGCCGTAAACGCCTCACGGTGGAGCCGGGGAACCTGCAGAGTGAAGGGACCTGCAGAGGGGAGACGACCGCTGGAAGATGATTTAATGCTGCTGCGTGGGGGGAAACAAGCTGAAGCACATTAGCTTCCAGAGAAAAGCGCTAATCATGCATGCTGGCCGGTGGGGATACCGCCTGCAAATCAAACCTTGATGACTCGCTAAATATAGGCTGTATTGAACATGGAAATTCAATAATCAAAGCACCTTGAAAGGCAGAGCAGAGATCCACGGAGGGCCGCGGAGGCCGCCGGATCTCTCCGCGTCTCTGTCCGTCCGTGATGGCTCTGCTCTGGGCATCCTGGAACCACCGAGTCTCTTAATTCCTCTCTAATTCCGCGTGTCAGGGCCGTGTATCCCCGCTGTCCCGCCCAATGGCCCTTTGTCGCCCCGTTTTCAACTCTCCCAGCATTACTCAGCTCAATGACACACGGCAAATTGCATTTAATAAATTAGCTTAATGGATTCGACGATCGGTTAGCGGGCACAGTGTTTCCTCTGGTTAAGCAAAACATTTATATCCCACAATCTCTCTCTCTCTCTCTCTCTCTCTCTCTCTCTCACACACACACACATCTCTGCAGGAACATGAACGTGCGCGTAATGAGGCCACAGAGCCACGCGCAGTAATGTCGTGATCCTGAAATCATGGGATGTCAGTCTCCTTTAACGTGCGCGTCATTTACACCTGTGCGTAAAGGTGATTCCAGTGCATTTCAGCCTTTACATCACCACGAGCAACACCCTCCTCTCCTGCAGCCAAACCGACCGCGCGCGTTTAAATGTCACGACCCCCCCCCCCCCCCCCCCTTCCCGCCACAACAATCCTTTATGGCCTCTGCATGTTTGGTTGCGCAAAACAATCTCATCGGACATTATTGATGTTACAGATGTTATAGTAATCAAATTATCGGCCTGTGAAGGGCCCCTCTGTCACCGCGCCGCGTGATGAATTATAGTAAAGGTCACAGCCCGCCGCTGCTTTATGGAGGGTTTGTACGGCAACGCTCAGGTGAGCGCCTCCAGGGCCGGCCGGCCGGGCGGGCGGTGCTTCTCATGCGCGCACACCCATGCACACACATATTCGTTCAGGTTAAGGGGTTCTTGCGCCTCTGGGGAGGAGGGGTGGTGATGGGGGTCACTTTTCTCATAACAAGACTTTACCTTTTGCATTCACAGGTAAAGGGAGATTAACTTCCCACGAGCCTTTGGGAAAAGTAGTCCAGTGGGTTGAACAGATCACGTGAGCTGATTGTTTTTTTTTTCTTCTCCTTATTGTCAACAATGGATCAGGAAAAGATCAGAACCATCAATAAACAGATACTAACACGCGGTGTTTGTCTGATATGTCTCATTCCTCTGAGACACAGAGCTTCACTGTCCACAAACTATTAAACACATCAGTGATCCACTCTGTCGCACAGGCGACACGTTCCTTCATTACCATCAACTCTGGCTCTGCAGTTCACTTTGAATGAATCCCACACACATGATGCTGGAGACACTCACCTGAGCACCAAACCTGGTTTGAGTAAAGTTTGCTAAAAACTAAACTTCTCAGCTGTTTTAGGAAATTACACAATCAGTGGTTCAGATTCTGAGACATGAGGCCCAGGTCACAGCTGCTTCACCTGCTCTGAGGTTTGATCCAGTGCAGAGGGCAGATGCAGCTGTGTCCAGAAAGAAAAATGGAAAAAATAAAAACTTTTTCAGTCAGTTCAATTAATCTTAAGCATTTTTAGTCTTTTATCCTGTGTCTCCTGGTTCCACAGTGAAAGGGCGGAAACAGCCTGATGTTCAGATCTGTTCAAAGATTATTGGAGTCAAATGGAGGGATACGAGTTTGTGACCAACAAAATCAATATCAAATATCTGATCACACCATAGCAGGTCAGGGCAGAGATATCTGTCCTCTCAGTATTTCACTTTATGTCTTTTATTTTTTTCAATATTTCTGGATGTGTATAATTTTAAATAAATGTTTTGGGGGCTCATCTATGATCGTGATCAGTTCTGGATGATTATATGACATTATAATAAACTAAATATGGTACATTTTCAGAGCCCTTCAGTTTGATGCTGTTATGTATTCATGCTCTACAGACTTGTATTATCCGGAAATACATGGGTGACATATGAGCTCCAGTTGGTGACCATCATGAGGCCAACAAGCCCAATGAAACAAACATTTTCAGAAATGATATTGATTATATTTACTCCCTAAACAGGCCCTAAAACATGTGATGATATGAACTGTAGCATCCTAAAAATGCGTCTGAGCCATCTGCTCAGTGATCTTAAATGAGGCAGACCTGCGCCAACATTACGCACGCAGATAAATCAAAGAAGTAATTCGCGCTTTATTTCCCTTAAAAGCTCATAAATCCAGCGGCAGAGTTTCGCTATAGGATTCATGGTCTTTGCAAAAGAGGCGAAGTGAGTGTGGCCGGTTTGGAGGGAAGCTTTGCTGTCAGTCCGGGCCACATTAATCCAGACGCAATTAGGTGTCAGAGCGCTGCTGTTCTCAGTTTGATGATAGCCTTGGGCTGAGCGCGGCGGAGAGAGAGCCCTAATCAGGAGAGTAAACTCCGCTATATTTCAATTTGGGAGGGCGCTCTTCCGCTCCGGGGGGCTGTGGCACCGGTGATAAATAAAACGCCCATTTACTCCCCCGTTCGCCTACCGCAGACATCCAAACTGCACTCGCCACCAGGCCCGTAATCATAGCCCGCATTTGGACGGTGAACATAAATCACACAATTGGAAGCGCCATGATTAGGGATGCCAAACTCAAAGCAAATGCAGCGTGTAACCTTGTCAGGCTGCGAGCTGATATGAAATCATCTTCAATGAGAAATGAAACAAAATGGAACAACTGACACTTATCCAAATATCCAATTCTTTATGAGCCGAACGCGGCTTCGCGAAACGGTGCGAGCCAAAACTCAAACAACCCCAAACAATCCGGAACAATCCACACAAACGCGCCCGGATCACAGTTGTAATCTTAACCTAACAAGATTACCGCCTCCTCTGGTGTAATCCCCCTGTATTATGACACATCTGTTATTAAGCACTGTGACAAAGGTGGCCGCACAAGTGGACCGGGCCTTGAATTCCTTTCAAATGTTAACCAGCATGTTCCCGAGGCCGCGTAAAGTGTTAATTGGCTGATTGAGTCCATTTATCTAATCCCTCAGTTTCACGGCTGCCCTCAAACCCTCCAAACCGCCAGTGGATTTGGGTGAAGTGCTGCACACGATCTCTATTCAAATATTTCCATATGACAACTGCTCGCAGACCACTCCAATTAAAGGCCAGTCACTTTCTATTTAAGCTGCCTCAGAAGATCGCCGCCGTGTGCGTGGAGCAAACAAAAGGATCTTTCCAAAGCGTTTAACTCCCCAAAAGTGACTCGGGCCGACCCGGGATCCGCCCCTTCAAAGGCCATCTCAGGGGATTAGATGCTGGATTTAGGAGGAGAATTGGGCTTGCAACATTGCCTCCCCTATTTCTTTTCTCTCCGCGCTAAAGAGGGGCTGCCTGTGCGTGTTCAGCACCGTGGAAATGAGATGCGCATTTAAAATCTGAGAGCAGGGTCCACCGCCTGTGGCCATGCGCTGCCAGGAAACCTGCCCGGCCGGCCGGGGGTTAATTAAGCGGCCTTCAGAGCTGTGGGAGAAAGAGAGGCCAGGTCTGATGCTCTCTACATCTGTGATTTCTACCAAATTCATCCAGCCCCCGTGGAAAAAGGGAGGATTTTTAATAGCAAATTAGCATTCAGATGAGAGCGCGGTGCGTTATGGCGCTGCGCCGCAGAGCGGGACACAGAGACATTTTAAAGTCCAGAGAAAGACACTGATGTTTCTGACACCGTCTGAACTCAGTGAGATAAAACACGAGTATCACTCCATTGACTGACTGGAACTCGCCGATATTCTTTTCCTGATAAATGACAAACGGTTAATCGATTATCAAAAGTGAATGACTATTAATTTCTTGCGTGTCTAACAACAGATCAATTAATCCACTGTTAAACGTTTTGTTGACAGCAGTGTTGTACTGAGGGTACATCAACACGTTCAACACAACAATCATCATCATCATCATCATCAACTGTTATTTTATCCAAAAAGAGTCTGATCTAATCTAATGATCCACCACAGACTCAACAAACTGCAGCTTCAAAAACCATGGCAGAGGTGAATCAACACGTTTGTGACTCTCTGTATAGAAACGATCATTAAAGGTTCACAAAAATAGACATTTCTGTATTTGTTGACATTGTATGAGACGTTCGTGTCATTGTGTCCGCCTCCAGGGTTTAAAGATGAAGAGATTTTTCTATAAAATGTCAGAAAATAATGTTTTTCTCATAAACAAAATTTCTCAGCCCAAAGCAAAGTTTTCAAATGTCTCGCTTTGTCTGAGCAACGGATCAAAACCCAAAGATTTTCAGTTTACTATCACATGAGATAAAGACGAGCAGCAAATCCTCACAACTGAAAAGCAGAAACCACAGAACATTTGGCATTTTTGCATAAAAAATGGCCGGAATGATTAATCACAAAATGTTTGCTTATTCATTTTCTGGCGATCAACTGATCGTTGCAGCTCGTTTTCATAAACAAAACTTTATCATTATTCTCAGGAAAACTTTGAGCCTTAAGACAGTAACAGAAATGCAGATTCCTCAAATTTAAATCTGCTTACAACAGGGTGCGTTTGATTTATGGTGTTTCAGATACACTCACCGGCACTTTACTGGGAACACCTGCTTATTGGTGCAGTTATCCAATCAGCCAATCACGTGGCAGCAGTGCAATGTGTATGAAATCGGTCCTGGGATTTTCACACACAACAGTCTGTAGAGTCCAGTGAAGCAGCAGTGGACAGAAACACCTGGCTGATGAGAGAGGTCAGAGGTCAGACGGGCTGGAGCTCACAGAAAGGCTACGGTGACTCTACAACTGTGAGCAAACAGGAAAACATCTCAGAATGAACAACGCCTCCAACCTTGAGGTGGATGAGCTACAACAGCAGAGGACCACGTCAGGTTCGAGTCCTGTGAGCCAAGACCAGAGATCCGAGGCTGCAGTGGACACAGGCTCATCAAGAGTGGACAGATGATTAGTGTAACCTGGTCTGATGGATCTGGGTTTAGGGTCCGAATTCAGCATCAACGGCGTGAATCCATGACCCCAACATGCCTTGACTCAACAGTCCAGGCTGGTGGTGGTGGTGCTGTGATGGGGCGGGGAATATTTTCTTAGCCCCGTTCAGGCCTTAATACCAATCAGTCACCGTCTGAGTATCAATGTCACAAAGCAAAAGTCGTCTCAAACTGGTTTCACGATCATGACAGTGAGTTCAGTGAACTTCAGGGGCCTCCCCAGTGTCCAGAGCCGGATTCCAACAGAAAACCTTTGGGATCTGGCAGAACAGGAGACTGACTTTCAGACAGAGAAGCAGCAAACGTTTGGCTTTTTTTTTTCTGTGACAACGATAAACGATTAAATGTTCATAAAAACAGTAGCCGACTGCTAATTTTCAGTCGAACCACGACTCACTGCAGCTCTAATTATTATGAATCATTCAGGACTATAATGAGCAACGTGTTATTAAAGGGCAGAAATGAATGCAAACATAATGTAAGACGTAACGAGATCAGGTCAACAGATACGACTGCTGCGAGTATGCAAATCACGGGAGGAGGCAGATTCAGTTTGTTCCATTTCTAAATGGAAGTAAATTCCTTGAATGAACACAACACTCACACACACACACACACACACACTCAGGCACAGAGGCACTCTGGCTTTTATAATCATTGAGAGGACGGAGGCTGATGGGGATGCAAAGTGTTTGCAGGCGGAGAGGCCTGGCACTCCGCTCACTGTGCTTTATTGTGCGCTCGCTGTCACATACAGGTCTTCATTAGGAGCGTGTAGAGACTTTGTGAGGGGGCTTTTGTGTGCGTGAATCACTGTGGTTTATGTGTCTTTTGCACCACTAATACGCCACTGTGTCAGACGGAGTCTGTTTTAGTGCAAGCCTTTATGGGGGCAAATTGGTGGCGAATGGGACAGCGGAGCACTTTAACAGCACTCACCTTCTCCTCACCCCTTTTAACTTATTAACTTATATTAACTCGCTTTAACCTGTCAACAGCCCCTGCATCTGTATCACAAATAAATCACAGCGGTGGGCGCAGGAGAGTGCGTGGCTGGGAGCAAAATGTGTTTACCTCTCTGTGTGGATCCACACACTCAAGCTTTTTACCTCCCAGTCACTATTAATGAAGCCAATCTCCATTTTTACCGTGCGATCACTTTTTAATGCACTTGAGTGGTTTTTAAAGTGCAATCAAATGCTAATTAAAGGCTGGTGGGGTTTTCTTCTGACTGACCATACATGCTCTTTCTCCGTGTTTTCTTTTGTGCATGCTCTCACTATAGGAGAAACATAAGCATGAGTCAATTGTTAAATGCACCTGCGAGACGGCCCTCAGAGGACTGCGCTTCTTTCAGGAGGACACAAAAATGGAAGGTAAACAGCGTAATGAAAGCGCAGCCTTTCAAAGAATTTGCCGTGATTAGTTTTTCCTTGCTCTTTGAGTGACAGCACAAACCAGCTCAGTGCATAAACCCACAGTGTGCTCTCACCTGTTTATTTAAAGAATATGATGAAAGGAAAGTTACATTTAAAGCTCTAATTTAAAAAAATGAATCTAAATATTGTTTTAATATTAATTCTGCAAAAATGTCACGTCTACTCTGAAGACTCATGATACTCTGGAAAACATGTATTGGATGTTTTGGTGCTTTAACCTAAATGAGTGAGAGTATAAAACGAAAGCGTGTTTCAGTGCGCGGCCACTAACCTGACGGAAGTCTCTCCCTCCTCGTCTCCTCTGGACTACAGATTGATAAATGTGGGACACCAAAAAGGAAAGAGAAAAATCAAATCAGCAGAGCTGAATGTGTCTGTCCCTCTAATGAGCCGCTGATTGAACATTTCTGTGGGGAAACATGTAGTCATTAGTCTCCATGCTCCAAAGAAGCATTTAAAAGAAACTTCAGTCGAGGAAAAAAAAAAAAAATCTAATTACAATACAGGAGACACAGGAATAGCTGTGAAGCATCAATTTAAGCATAATCACCACAATTACTGCTCCCATGGGTCTGCTGGAGTTACACGGTGATTGTTTTGGGGGAAGAAATTGTATTTGTGTGGATATGACACAGTTTTTTTTTCCCGCAGCATTTCCTCGGCGTCGCGCAGGTCTTGGTTGTAGGTAAGGTGCGTTTAGCACGTAAAGGGAACATTATTTCGTGTTGCTGGAGGATTAACTGTGTCAGCGACTTGTGAAATGGAAAGTTATAGAATCTGTGATCTGTTTCCGTGGACAGAAATGAGTCTCTGCGCAAGCGTAATGACAGATTACACGTTTCCTTTTCTTTTCAGCAAACAGTTTAAAGGGTCAGTTCATCCAAAATTACAATTAGATTTGTTTTTCTTTTCAATACATTAGACAATAATTTCCCTTTCTATCTCTTGAAATTGTCCTTTATTATTCTTATGTAATGTAAATTTCCTAACGTTGGAAAATACTTTGTGTTCCATAAATAAAACTAGCTATTATTGTTCTTACTATTACTGCAGCTGCTCTTTGTTGTTCCTTAGCTCAGAAAGCTTTGTAAAGACGACAACAGAAACCGGCAGATCAGCTCAACTGTTGAACTAATTTTTCTGTATTGGTTAGTTCAGTGTTTATGTTCTAATTACCCAAAAACTTGTATAAATCACGTGGTGTTTGGTTCCTCCTGCAGGTTCTGGAGCTTCTACAGGTGAGTAGAAGCCAGTTGTTTACCTACGATCATTTCTCAAAGTGTCTTTAGCGTCAATGCTTCTGGGGAAGAAAGTTCATAAGCCTCAGGATGCTTTTGGAAAATGAGGCCCAGACTCTTGAACACAGCTGGAGTGAAGGAAATCCTAACGTCCCCTCCAGTGTTTCTCCATCTAAAATCATTTTCTTTGGTCCTTTCTCTGAATGGGAGGTTGTGTGAGTCTGTAATATGATCAAACAGGTGTCATCCAATGTACATTTGACATTATTTTTATGACAGACAGTAAAGTTCTTACTAACAAAGGAGGAAATCCATAACTTAACAAAGTGGACTGACGTTGCTGTCTTTGCTTGTGTGTTGTGCCTGAGCCTGTGTCTCCCTGACAGATGAAGCAGGTCCTGATCAGAGACACACTGGCTAATGAGAAGCTGCTCTCAGTGGTAAGGTCAGACAGGCGTTTCCTCCCTCCCACCACCACCACCACCACCACTCTCCCTCCCCCGGCTTCCCCTCCATCCGCCACGTACTTTCTTCAAAGCAGAGCCTGTGATAAGACCAACTGAACGCGCCCATCATGTCGCTGCTGTGCTGCAGCCCAGAGAGGGAATGAAATCAAGCTGTCACTGCACAGCAATGTTGAGAGAGAGGTGAAGGGGAAGAGAGGCAGCCCCCTGCTCTCTCATTCCCTCCCCAGAGCCCATTATAGCAGGTGCCAACACCGGGAGATGGATCTCACACACTCACACACACTCACACACACACACACAGTTGTGAATCTATCAGTGTGAAGATGCCCGATGAAAAAAAATCTTTCCTAAAGCTTGTGTTCCTTTTAGCAACCCCTCAAGTTACAGTAACACAACTCTGTTTGTGTATCACGTGGAGACAACCAGTTGAAAACCAGAGCTTTCACACAGCGTCTCCCTCACGTCTTAACTTTTTTTTTTTTAATTTCACCGTGGAAGCACCAAGATTTCCGTCTGCGGTGCCGTGCTGTTCTTTCATGACTTATTTCAACATAAAAACAAACTGTAACTCAAAACAAACCAATCTAAAACCCATCCTAGTCTTTACCCAGAGCTCTCGACCTTTCAAGTTATGCGTTTGACCCCGTCCCTTAAAACATGATGTCCATAATACAACTTATTTACAGCTGAATCTGTTCTCCGGCACCTGGTCTAAATATTGGACAGGATGTGCTACCTTTCTGCTCTGGGGGGAAAACACACAGTAAACTACGACAGAAATCACGTCCACAAGCCAGTTTTTCAATCTTGTCAAACGCTGCTGGTTTGCTGAAGTTGCTGCAGTGATTGTGACTGCAGCTGGAAAAAGAGAATAAAAAAGGAAGCAGCTAAGCTTCTGGAAATCACGTTTACATTACGGCGACTGAAGTGAAACAAACGGCAGCTATTATCTATTCAAACGCAGGCGAGTTAATGTACATCTATTTGTCTCTAAGTTGTTAAATGAGTTGTTCCTGCAACTGGAAACGATACGAAAACGGAATTAATAAAAGAACAATGAAAAACTCATTCTGAAAGGGATTATTAAAACGTAACTAATCACTCTCTATCAGCAAACACCCGCGCTGTTTATTCAAACATGTCCACCACTCGCTGCTCTTTTTCCCTGTTTATGCTTTTAATTAATTAAAAATAATTAGTGTGTGGAACATTGTGCAGTGTTTTCAGATCCAGGGCGGCAGTAAAGCGAGTGGTGGGTGTTCAGCAGCTTCGTCCTCTGGTCTGTCTTATTTACTGATTCGTTAACAGTCGACCCGTGAAGATCCGATCAGAGTCCAGAACCTGTCTGCACGTTAGTGTTTCCTCTGTGAGGGAAAAAAAAAAGTCAGAATTAAAGCTTTAAAAACTGTGAGAGAATGTGTGATAATCCCACTGATTTCTGCCTGATGTCTGTGTGTTTCTTTTTGTGAAGTAAAATGCGTAAATATGTCTGGAAATCTTCTCTGTGGCTGTGGGTATGTATGAGGCTGAAAAAAGCAAGAGAAGTGTGTGTGTGTGTGTGTGTGTGTCTGGCAGGCCTGACACAGCTCTCGTGTGTGTGTGTGTGTGTGTGTGTGTGTGTGTGTGTAATGGGAACAGCTGGCTGAGGGAATGAGTACAGAGGGAGAGGTGATGGATGCGAGTGGAGCTCCTGTGACAGATGAGCTAACAGGTGTTCACCACAGCCCTCAGAGAGACGCTATTTATGAGCCAGAAAAGACAGCCAGACGCAAAGCACACCACGCCACCGGCCTGCTCGGTGCGATGCTAAAACACATCACGTACATCTGCACAACTTTACTCAACAATGAGCAGCACAGCAGATCTGCCTTTAGGCAGCGGAGAGGATTTAGTTTCGATAAAAGCGTCTTTACTCGTCGGTCGAGCTGAAGCCCTTTCATCGCTCTCCCTGCACAAAGTCCTCGCACATCCTGAATATTTACATAAAATGAATTTAATACAGCTACAATGCGCTTTACTCTGCTTTCACTTGGCTTCTACAGTTTGCAGCTCAGAAACCATCCTATCGCCGTGTCGTACTCTTCATACTGGTTCAGCAGCCACAGTGTTCAGCTCATGATAGAGTCTGTTCTAAACATTAATGCCATGAGGGTTACTGCAGGGGGCAGGTAAGTTAAAGAATGAGTCAGTGTTTGTGGGCAGCAAAGTTTGGATGATTTTTATTCACTGAGATTTACACGAGCCTCATTCTTCTTTTTAATGGAAAAATCACGTCACAGGTTTGTTGTTAACTTTGAAAACTTCAGCTTTCCTCACGGGGCCAAATATTTTTGCACGGGGGGACAGATTTGGACCACGAGCCATCGCTTGCCTACCGCTGCCTTATAGGCTACGACACAGCGGATGGAAACAAGGGAGAAGAGAGGGAAGAATGTATGTCAGCAGGTGGAGTGTCAGATTCATCACAATCATGATGTCTTGAGTACATGGTTTGTGCCTCAGCCTGCCAATTAGCAGAGCGCACCATTAACGATTTTGTGTTTCAGCCACGTTCAGCTAAATGACAGTGAAACGCAGCGCGGAGATGTTTGAGTGACAGTCACTAAATACGCCCAATTCGAACTGAAGAGCGTCACCAGCAGCAAGACAGAAAGGAAAAAATGGTTATTTTAATGAGTTCACTTTTTTTTTATTGTTCAGCAAAAGCGATACAGATAAAAAGAGGTTGTTGATTTGAGTCTAACGTGTGTGTTCGGTTTTCTAAGTAACATGGTTTTCATGTAGAAGGCACTTGAACAGATTTGTGATTCTGGGGCAGTTTTAAAGGTTGGAATGTGAAACTAAATCAGGCACAGAGACTAGTTTGATGTTACAAAAGCTTCTAAAGGTTTATAAACTTTATAAATCAATCTTAAATATTGAGATTGGTTGAAATAGCCTGGAGAGATCCTCCCTGTCTGCTCTTCTTGGCACTAAGGAGCAAAATGTCCAATGCGAACACAGGGTCTCTTGGCTCAGGCACAAATAAAGTCGGACATAAAGGTTTTATATTTCTCAGTGGAGTATCTGGATTTGTAAATACTCTGAACCAGGGCTGAAAATTTGGCCTGAGGCGCTGAGCACCGAGGCAGCCATGTTCTGTTTCTCCCAAATATTTATACATTATGATCCTCGGTCAAAACCGTATTAAATTTGAATTGTCACCACAGACATAAATGGTGGCGTCTTGGTGGTGGAGGAGTGTCGTGTTTAGGTGGAACTAAAAGAAGCAGCTGAGGGCAGTGTCACATTTTAAAATGTATTATCACTTCTATGAGGCCTTCTGTGTGTTTGAAAGGGGATCATCACTTCATTCCAGACTTCCACCAAAGTTATTCCCATGGTTCAGGACGAGTTCAGAGGCCAAGATCGTCCCAAACCACAAAAATAAAATGTATGAAGTATTTAATCAAGTGCTGTTCCCCTTTTACCTTTACTAAAAGAACCTGTAGGATCGGAGGGGGGTGCGGGGGGGTCTCTATGCTTGGGCGAGGGCTTGTTTGAGGTCTCGGAGCAACATGGACGCCATGACGCTCTTTTCTGTGTTGATGGTAAGCAGGGCAGAGGAGGACTCCTTCAGCATCAGCGACACCAGGACCAGGGCTCCGCTGCTGACCGTCCGCCCGGCAAACCTGCAGGTGAATACGAGCACACAGCTCAGCTTCAGCAAACTCCAGGAAAGAACTGACATCGAGTCTGGAAATGTTCTGTGGTTTATCTCGAGTAACAGCGAGGCTGTTTCTGAAAAGAGCGCTGAAAAGCATCGAATCATTAATCTCAGCGACAATTATCTTACAAAGTTTGGCCAAATAAACCTGAAATTATCCACGTGGTTAGATACCACTCAACATAAATTAGAAAAAATACATTTTATGTAATTTGGGGGAAGAAAAGGAGACAAGAAGAAAGTCAAAGACAAACAACAGCACACAACACACTGATCAGTTTCTAAACAACTGTTTCTGTCCACCTGTCAGACACACCTCAGGTGAACTTTTGAAAAACAGCTGCACTTCACCCTGAAACCAGCAAACAGATTTCATGAAAGATTATTTCAGCAAAATGAAAGTGACAGTGACAGATGTCTGACAATGAAAACAAATAAATGTACTTCACATTTCTCTACAGGAATGAGACTAATTTGTAATTTAGGCCAAACCAATGTCATTGTTTTTATTCTGTATTTATTATATTATGTTTATACAGAAAAAGACATGAGACAAAAGACTTTTCCACTTAAAAAATGCTAATGTATAACAAACATCAAGCAGCTTAAAAACAAGTGATAAATGTGCTGAGCAGCCGTAAACCTCTGCACTTAACTCACATTTCTCCCATAAATCCTCACATCAGAAAATCCTCTAACACCTCACACCTTGTAATTACCCTAAATTAGTGCGTGAGACAAAGAAGGGAAATGATGTGACAGGAAATATAGAGAGCAGAGCAACAGACAGTCTATTATCCCAACTGACTAAAGAGCCATTAGGGGTGAGACACGCCCTTCATGCCAGTCAATCAGAATTTAGCCTGTTTTTATGGACTGTGGATGTGTGGGAGCCTTGGGACCAGTATGGGGGATGCCCCGTCCCACCAGCTCCCTCTGGGCCTACGGGAGAATTCTCAGTCCCCCGTTTCCTTGGATACCGTCCCTCCAGACCAGGGGCAAATCTGGGCGCACATGGTCCCCATTGAGAGTGCTAACAAGAGGCACACAGGGGCTGTGACCCACTGTGACCCTCTTTGAGGGCAACAGAGCTGAGCTGGGCCTCCTTCTCCCACTCCCCTCTGGCCCTTTGCATCATGGAGCCTCACGTGGCTGACTCCCAGCCATCTGCCTCCATTTAGCACTACATCCCCGCAACAAAGACCCCCCGCGGCAGCCCGCTTAGGCCTGACAAACAGCCCACAAAGAGCCCCACTTAGGCCTGACTAAAGCGGCTGAAGAGCCCCCCTGCAGGACGGCCTGTGGACAGGCGCTGTCACGGAGCCCCGCAAGACTGTGCTGCACAGCGGGAGCGACTAGCACGTCCACCAATTAGCATGCACACGTTAAAGATGGGGGGGCACGGAGGGGACACACTAGGCTCACAAACCTAGTGTGTCTGGGTGTGTCTCTGGGGAGCTGCTAAATTACCATCAACAGAGGGGAGGGAGTTTATCAGGGAGCTCTCGGGGAGGAGAGAGAGAGTCCTCCTCAGGCTTAATTAAAATATTAGCCACTTCAGCAGGGAACACAAGCCATTCAAGAGGAGGATTAATTTCTCTCAAAAACACCAACTCTCTGCTCTGCTCTTTAAATAATTCAGGAGTTGTATGTTAATCCAAATTACTAACTGTGGAAATTCTCTGTTAAATCACAATAATCCTATTTAAACCAAAACAAAAAGGCATTTTTCTGACTCTGCTGTTTACATTTGCCATTCAACACGCCATCATGAACACATGTAAACATACATGCTTGTCTCTTGTCCAGTTCCCTCAGTCCGTCTCTTGCCCCCCCCCCACCGTCAGCAGCTTAAGGTGTCTGTGTGGTCCCTGTGGCTTTGCTAATGGATTTAGGATATAAATCTATCATTTACTCAGCCAGTTAACACTACCCCGAGGCTGCTTTCATTTCGTCTCAGGAGACGCTGCCGTGGGCCTTTGTTCATGCGAGGGAATAAGAGCGAGTGAAAGAAACAGCAGCGCGTTTTGATTGTGCTTGATTTGCGAGCGTATCTGCTTTGAATACTCGCACTCTGCTGCTGTCTGTGCTCGTGTGCGCGCTCAGGGCGCGAAGACCAGCTCCACATCACGCCCCAGATCTAACGCAGCATCAGTGCATTTTTAAGGACTAGAAGGGAAAGATTAAGGACAAGCGGGCCTTAAACGGGTCATTGGTATTCTCCTGCACTCTTCACACACTGGGCTAAACACTGGATTAATTGCAGTGTATGGAAAGAAAAGCAAAGCATAACCCCTGGACTTAGAGCAGGAGGATTGGCATCGATCGGCAGGGCTGCGGCTAAGCATCACTCTCCAATTATCTGTGATTCTCCTCAGTGCAGAGAGCCTGTGTGTGCCATCTGCCTCCCCTCCACCCTGCCACTGCAAACACAGAGCGGGCTTCACCTTTACATTCACCCTCACACAGAGAAGACACAGGCCGCCGAGGATTCGGCTCAGCAACCAAGAATACAGGACTTAACCCACAGCGAGGACACTGTCCCCTCCGCATCTGAAGTAAACATTCAGCCATGTTTCATTCTCTGGAAATGAGCTGGTCAGCTACAAAAAAATTTTTTTTACTAACCCATGTTTTCTCTCAAATAAAAGGCTCTGAAAAGCTGAGGCCAAGAGTGTGGCGGCTGCAGCTGGATGCTATTGTTCCATCCTGGTTCTTGGCCAGGTGGACAACTGGAAGAGTGTCCTTCAACTGATTGGTCAGTGAGGCCAGAGCAGAGCCGAACACAAGCACGCCGACTCAGACCAGGCAGATGGCCAGAGCTATTAGCCCCAATTAGAACCAGGAACCCTTCACACATCTCCAGAGCTCGGCCATACGGACACACCACAGCGCTGCACTCGAAGGGCAGGAGGACATGAAAGGTAAGAGAGGACACATGGACAACAGAGGCTGAAGAAGAAAAGGGACAAGATGAGAGGAGGAGACGGGAAATTAACTCAACGAGGGTTTAAGGAAACGCGTTAGCTGCAACTGAGATAAACATGTACATGTTCCATCTTCATCGCTGTCGGAAAATAACCCACATTACATCAGTTTTATGGTGCATTTCATATCATCTGAAGACAGATCATATGCCACAGCGTCTGCTAAGCAATCCATAATGGAGAGACCAGACATTTAATTAGTCAGGTTATAAATGATAGTCAATTAAATTTTAAATGGAAACAAGAATTCAACTTCACCAAAAAGCGGAAACTTCACAGTGTTTAAAGAAACGTAATTTAATTATATCAAAGTGTAAAGTAAAGAGAAAGCATAGCTTATAAATCAACGGGTTCAGTTTTTGTTTTTTGTTGTTTTTTTTGGGGGGGGGGGGGGGGGGGGGGATTAGGCTCTAACCAGAGGGATTGGCAATGCATGCAAAATTCGATCAAATTTGCTTTCAAACGGACTGAAAAATAGAGCACATTTATTCTATTCCGCCTGTTTAGACATAAACAAGAACAGCGTTGTCTACATTTGCTTTCCTGCTTGATTTATTGCCATCCTCCTTTCCAGCAATCAATTTCTGTGTTTCTGTGGCATCCCCCTCCGCTTGCCCTCAACGCCTGTTTGGGAAAAGCAGTGCTGCACCCTGCTGATAAACACGGGGAGTGCAGGGATGCAGAGGGGAGGGCTGTTGATTTTTTTTTTTTTTTTTTTTTTTTTTTTTAAACCAAACCTGTGTTAACTACAAGACCGCAGTCTATAACCCGAGGTCAATTTAAAGCAAACATTAAACGTGTCATGAGCTCACTGCTCTGGGGGCAGATACTTCATGTGATCTTACCCCGATCAGAGCCCTCACTCTGGGGCACTGGATGGAGGTCACCTGATCGGATACACCGGATGGGTGTATCCTACCGGAAAATGAATCAACAACAATTCCGATAACTGATTAATCATTTGATTGATCATCTCTGGCTCCAGCTTTTTCACTGTTTATTATAATAAAGTGAGTATATCTGGGTTTTGGACAGTTGGTCTGAAAAAAGAAAGATAAAAAAGAATATTATATTATACCAGCAAATGATCTGATCACATTAGATGAACTTATCCTGAGCCTGCACAGTCACTGGCACCAAATCAGAACCATAAATGGACAAAAGCATGCAACCCTGATGTCTCTGAATCCACTTCTGAAAGACAACGCCGTCAAACCCGCCGGGTAAGTTTGGGGAGACAAACACTGAGGATTTTGTCAGCAAGGAACTCGATCGTTTCCGATAAACGGGTGTCCTAAAGACAGCGAGGTGGAGTCGGTCATCATATGGACACCACCCAACAATATGGAAGAGAGTGTCTTTATTATTAAAAGACTAGAGGGTAACATGGGGACACTGTCTTCCTCTTTAGCCGTCACAGATGCAGGAAAGAGATTGATAGCAGGGAGTCATTTGAGTTATTGGTTATTCTGAATGAAGTATGGGCTTATTGGATGCAGGCCTCTCCCACTGGCTAACATTGATTTCCACTCACTCTTTCAGCTCTCTGTGCCCTTGTGCTGTGGTCTCCTTTGTATTTTTTCACTCTGACTTCCTCACCGTCCCCATATTTATCCAGTGTCTCCTACATTTTTCGTCCATTCCAGCCTAAATCTATAAAGAAATCATCACCGAAGACGGACAGAAAGAGACAAACGGAGGGGGAGGACAGAGCATGGCGCAGAGGGATGGAGTGAGAGACAAAGAGGAAGTGAAAGAGAGACAGCGGCGTGGAGGGAGAGACAGATGGGGGTGCAGAGATGAAGTGAAAGAGAGACAGAGCAGGAAACAGAGGGAGAGAGGGAGGTGTAATTATCTATCAGGTGTTCGGGTGTGCGTGACAGAGGAGGAAGCTCATTAGCACACTCTGTGTACACCAATTACACAGCCAGGCTTCTCAGGGCATTCCCCTGGCATGTCTGTGTGAGGCTGAGCAGGGACACACACACACACACACACACACACACACACACACACACACACACACACACACACACACACACACACACACACACACACACACACACACTTTCACTCTCTGATACCCGCATACACACTGTTTAACTAAACTCCACATGAAACACAATTATGGCAGGCACGTGTGTCCGGGAACATTCATCATATCACTCTGAGACAGAGGAAACAAATTTGTGTGTGACTCACAAAATAGTGTCAAAGTGTGATTTTCCTGATACGAAGAAGGCGAGTCAATAATTTTTGATGTTGCCGACACAAGTATCACATTTTGTGGGGCTGAATTTGTGTTTTTCGCATGTGATGAAATAAGTTTTTACTTATTATTTATTTAATTTGCATGTATGTGTTGTGCATATGTGCGTTTATATTGTTGTGCTAAACTATCTTGTGTTATTTCGCATGTAATCAAATTAAATAAAGGGATGAAACATTTAAGAATCACTTCTCGCACTGAATAATCCCAAACTGTCAGAGTCAACAATGTTTTCTTCAGAGACAACGTGAACAATGAATGTTACAGAACCTCAGGCCTGATGCTAATGTCACACACAAAACCAGTCTTAAACCTGAATTTAGCTGGAAGATAAGATGAACCTGAGCCTGCACTGACTGGGTGGATTCAGCACATTCAACAGTTACGACTGTTTATATGAGGGAAGTTTGTCAGTTCAGGAAACTGCTCGTTCGCTCTCTGGGGGAAAGTTACAGGAGAAGATCAATACCTCTCTCATATCTGTACATTAAATAAAACGCTACAACCAGGAAGTTACTGCTCCCAGTCAAGAAACTAAAAATCATCACCTGTAAAACGGCAGATTGTTGTTTTTACACTTTTGGATTTTGTTTCCTTTAGACAGAGCCAGATTAGTTGTTTACCCTTGTTTCCTGTCTTCATGCTAAGTTAAGCTAACAAGCTGCCGCCTGTAGCCTTAAATTTAACAAACAGATTTCAGAGCAGCGTTAATCTTCTCTTCTAACTCTCGGCCAAGTCTGGTTAAATCTCACAGAATAGCTGAGACAACAGAAACACAGTTTTGACATTAAAGCCTGGTAGGCAAAGAGCGTCAGGCTCCCAAAAATAAGAAAACATAACAAAGGAACTAGTGATAGACACTGCACCGTGTACTCACCTGTTCAGTTTATATACAACCGCTGGTCATTACCTGTTAAACCCTCTGCTGTTTCTTCTGTTTGGATTTTTTAGGCAGAAACCGAAACCAAAATCTGACAGTTTTAAAAATCCAGTAAGAATATATCTGCTTTAACACATAAGATAAACAAACATTTTTACTGACCAGTCAGAGAATTAAAACAGAAGCTCAAACTAACTAAAGGCGGCTTAAATGGGTTTGATATTCTTTTTAGGTTCCTCGTCCATTTTCATTAAATAACTGAACTCTGTCTATTAGAAACCTGCGAATTGTGTCATTTACTGTGAAATCATCTCTGCTTTCCTCGCTGCCTCGTGGGTGTTCATTTCCAATAGCTGACAGGAAACTAAACACCAGCTATTCAGTGTGAAAAGCTTTGTTTTTGTACTCAGGTCTCAAAGCATTTGACTGGTTTGGGATTAAATACATCGTCGATATCGAATCTCACACTCAACATCAAGTTGAATATCAGCTAAGTAAGAGTAAACCGGATAAACGTCGCTGTCAGATCATCCACGTGTTTTAGCGTACGTGCTCTTCACACGTTTATCACCTAAGCAGGTTTTAAAGTGGCTGGAGCTCCATGGTTTTCAATGAACGGTCACGTTATGAGATGAGGGTGCGGATTAACGCACTTCTGGACGTCTCACCTGTGGAAGTTGTTCTGGCTCGATGAAACCACTCCCACGTTGGCCACAGACAGGATCTGCTTGCTGACGGCCTGGCTGGAGGTGTTTGCTGTTGCCATGGTGATGGTTTCCGAGGTCTCATTCATGCCCAGGAGCTTACCTGAGAGGAGGAGAAACATTACAAAAAAATAAGCAGGGACAAGAAGAAACTAAATTCTGTTATTAAGTCCACAGTCAGGTGTTATGCATCCAAAATGTCCATTAACTTCATGTCTAAATAGTATTTTGGGACCTGGTTTCTGAACTGCTAAATCAAATTTTGCTGATTACTGAAAAGGGACAAGCTGAACAATAAAATGGTGCCTCCATCAATAATGCAAACAGAGCTGAGGGGGAAAAAAAAACACTCAATTGAAGGCAGGGAGCCAGTTCATGTGCTCCTGGTAACGAGGAAGGATTTGAAAGACAGGATGGAGATAAATATGCACATGTTAGGTAGAAATAAAAGAGGTCTTAAAGGCAAATATAATGAAAACCTGTTAAATGAAAGAATCAATTAACTTCACTCATTGGGTATAAAGCAGCGACTTGCGAGAGAGAAAAAGGTCGAGCAAAGCCAGTTGTTCTCTTCTGTTCAGTCCCTTTTTTTTTGTCTGAGTGCAGGTTGTATTCAGCAGAGCTCAAAACACAGCGAATGAAGATTAATTAAAGCAGAAGCAGCATTTAGCAGGCACTTAAGAGCACACTGATGGCTCAGATATGAGTACGCTCTCAGCTCTCAATGGCTGCCACAGTATGTAGCTCCACAGGTGTGTGTGTGTGTGTGTGTGTGTTGGTGCTTTGTATGTTAAGTGCTTCGTGAGAGGAAGCATTTTGCCCTAATGACAAAGGTGAGGAAATGTTTATTAGAGACAGGCCGGGATTTTACTCTATTTACACTGACTCTCTGATTTTAAGTGACTGAGATTCAAACATGTATTTTAGATTTATTATAATGTCTTTAAATAATACGTCCAGTGTTATATTTTTCTTATTAGCTCCCAGCTCCAATAAACAGTATCAAGACTGTTTATTTACATGTTTATTTACATGATTATTTACATGATTATTTACATATTTACATAAAAAATGACCACTGGCTAATATATAATTACCAAATTTTTAATATATCATTACTCATAAATATCTATTTCAGTATCATCAGGCTCTATTCACTACATTTGAGTCAGTCCCACCAAAATGCCCCCAAATTATTATTGTTAATATTATTATTAAATGAATACATGAAACAAACAAATGCCACATTTGCATCATGTTTTCTACACTGTCGCCATCTGAGGTTGAACTGAGAATCAGCGCCACCAAGTCGAAATTCAGTTAAAATCTGCAGCACATTTGGCTGAAAATCCGACGATTGTTGGATCGCTGAAAAATATCAGGATCAAAATATAGAATATGAGCAGGTTTATTCTTTAATCGTGATATTTTCAGCAGTTTGTGAAAAAGACTGAGGTCAACTGGACAAATACAAATATAATTCTTTTATCTGAGACTCAGTAAGTCTGAAGCATTTAAAGAAATTTTATTGACAAACAAAAGAAAAGCAGAGGAATTAGTTAACAACAACAAACAAGGAATGATTCAGAACAGGACCCGTGACTATGAATTAGCAGAACAACGATTCGAGTTTGTGTTTCGTGATAATGACAACGATCTTTAAACGTGAGGAATTTTTGATTTTGCAAACAACGATACAACTGTTGACTCACCTTGCTCTTTGCAGAAGTCCTGCTCTGTCATGCTACTGGGCATTAACAGCTCTCCTACGGCAGGCCGGATGGACACACTGAAGTGGTCCTCCTTGGTACTGAGGGAGAAAACACAAGCGCACAGGAACAGTAACTTATTTACAGGATATCTAACATAAAGAGTTAAGCAGGATTCTTGTAAAGTAGAACTCCTGTATTTCAAATTCACCTTAATCTGAATGAATGGAGAGCAACACCTGTGGTGTAGTGTGTGTGTGTTTTGTGTACTTGTGTGTATTTATGCTTTGTTTGCGTATTAAATGTTTCTCCTCTGATTGCCTTGCAAACCACGCTCTGTGAATGGCATTTTGGGCCGGATTGATTCCCCCATCCCGAACAGATTTTCTGATAAGGTTATTGATCGGCTGAGCAGCGGTGCCAATGGCATTCAGCAGGCTGATTTGGGCTGGGGCTGATTACTGCAGGAATAATTGTTATCCCAGTGAACCAGGATCAATTGTGACTGATGTCTCACCTGGGAGTGCTGGCACAGAGCGGGTCGGAAAAGGAGAATTAACAAAGAACAGACGAGAGGGAAGAAAAGGTAAGAGAGGACGCAAATGAGCTAAAGAGAAAGAGACAAATAAGGGAGGTGTGATGATGAATCTGGAGACAGAATGAGAGCAGTAGCAGAAAAAAAAGTAGTGAAGAAGATGTACAGCTGAAAACCTGAGAGGAAAAAAAAAAACAAAAAACACCTGACTTGATATGAGTGCATGTCAGGTTGTCTTACCACAACTGGAAGTTGGCTGCTTGTGTCGAATCGCTGAAGTCAATACCCATGGAAACCGTCACCGAGGCCTCTGGCTCCAGCCGCTCTGAGAATGGAAAAGAGGGGAGGAAAGACGAGAGGAGAAAAGGAAGAGTGAGTGACAAGGGCACAGTGTGCAGTGTGGGGTGGGATGGAGCAAAGGGAGAGAGGAGGAGGAGGAGGGAGGGAGGAGGAGGAGGGAGGGAGGGCAGCAGCAGAGTGGAACAGACAGGCATCCACACCACTTGTGTTTTCTACTTCACAAAGCAAGGCCACCGTGTGTGAGAAATCTATCCTTCAATCTCATTCCCCACACCTCTAGCCTCAGAAAAAAAAAAACACACACACACACACATATGAAGGACTAGCATATTTCCAAGACAACAGGCTTGTCAAAGAGAGTATCAGCATCAAGAGAGATGGGGTAAGGGAGACAGACAGAGTGGCTGAAACGTGAGCTAGAAAGAGAGAGTTAAGTAAAGCCAAAAATGCTGAAGAGAGAGTCTGGACAGCTGAATGCAGGAGGAGGAGGAGGAGGAGGAGGAGGAGGAGGAGGAAGGGGGAGGTTAAGGATGAGAAGAACACAGACAGACAGAAACATCCTCCACGCTTCCCCAGTCGGCCTGTGTTTCTCTCTCTGTGGAGCAGGGCTATTTTACTGTATAACTCTTTCCACAGTCAGAGCAGAGCAGAGCAGAGGCTCCAGAGGAAACTCTCTGAAAACAGAGCCATCATGGACTCACTTCCAATCCAGCCTTCACAGCTTCTCTTACAGACTCCTTCTGGTTTTACCTCTATGTTGTCTTTTTTTTTTTTTTAACTACAGTCTCTGTTTCCTTCTCTCTAGTATTCTGGGTCAGTATAAACTAAAAGACTATAATAAGGATTCAACAAAAGCAAAGATTTTTATTCAAAGAAACATTTGTCCTTGTTTTAATATTTGCTCTAAAATAATGAGCCAGGCTGTGAGTGGTGAGTTAGTATTAATGTCTGAACTAAAAGCCACGCTGTAACAAACCGGAATGCTCCTTTAAATCACATAAAAATCCTAATGGTGTTTTATTATTTTTCTGTTTTGGTGTTTGAAGTATTAAAGGCAAAGGACATGTTAGTAACTAGTTGTTACAAATGAGTTAATTTGTTAATTGATTTAGGGACAAAACACAAATACTGTTTGACCTTAAACTGTTAAATTACAGGTTTAAAAATCACTCACATGGAGATGAGCAGCAACGCAAAGTACCGCAGACGCATCTCGCGATATTTCTTATTAAACCCCGTCGTGTGTTATCTCTTACCTAACACACAACACAAAGCAACACAACATAAAGCTTTGTCTGTATTCATCCTCTGCAACTTCTCCGAACCAACTCCAGCCACCCGCTCACAGTAGCCGGGCTCGATCGATCCAAATTACCCACTGTTTGGCTGCTTGAGTTCCTTCAATGCCCAATCAATCCCCTGCAATTGACAGTTTTAACGTGCTCCACCGCACACCAGCCGTGTGTGTGTGTGTGTGTGTGTGTGTGTGTGTGTGTGTGTGCGCATGAAAAGGAAAATCTTGTGGGAGCACTGCTCTCAGTCCCATATTATACTGAGTGTAATGATCATACAACAGTGTGACAGGAGATATGGAGATAGTGTATATTTGTTGGTCCTGATCGATACTAACAAACGGGGATTAGCTGAAGTAATATCGGCTGTTTTCAGGTTGGGGGAATGGGATGGGGCTATTTGCCGAGCTGATGGCCATCGGGCTTATAGTTTTTTGATAACGTAATGATCAGTTAACATCTGTCTGAGAAAACAACCATAGCATAGGCAGAGTTTCAAAAAATAAAAACAACCCAAAAGCCATTGTGAAGGAAAAGGAGATAACAAAAACAGGGCAGCGTTACGCCTTAAATCCGCAAATACAAAACTGAGCTCACGCTGAAGTTTGACACACTCGTCACCCAACGTGTGTGAGGACCGGTTAGTAATCACAGGCCAGCATTTTATGTGATGAAGAGAGAAAATGAGATTAGGTGGAAGCTCTGCAGACAAGTACTGCACATTTTTTAATGATGTGTCTGAAACTGTCAGGCTGCTCTGAGGAACTGGAAAATGGAAGAAGAAAAAGAAAAAAAAATACACCTACACCACACAATTTAAACAGTTTTTAGTGTTAACACAGGAAATTAATGACACAGAGACTGAATGAATAATGAAAAAGATGTAATAAAACTTATACTATATAGTTTTTGTTTTGACAATAAGAAAAATATAGAATATTATTAAAGTTATCCTTCAAAATCTCATTTGCTGACAGTGCTACAAAACAATGACCACGATTCCTCTATTGGATTTTACTGCATCACAATATTTATAGATACGGAAACACTTAACACTTCTAGTGTGGATCACAAGAGTCGAAGATTCATTAAAGATGCACGGTGGCCATATTATTATTAACAACACAGTAAAACCTGTTGGATGAAAAGTTGGTGAGCACACAGCATAAAGTGGGCGGTGGAATAATTTACCTGTGGGGCACCTGTACTCACCGATGGTGTTAAAGCAGTGGATGTTCAGGCTCGCAGGGCTCCGGTCTCCTATGTGGACCTCCTCCACGCTGTGATCCGAGCTGTTGGTCAGCGTCACCTGCACCGCCACCATACTGGGCTGGTACAGACATGGCTGCCTGGGGAAATGGTATTTGGCCGAGAGGCCTTTTCCTGTCATGTGATGAAGCAGCTCGTAGGTTTTCACCGGGCCGAAAGATGGAGTGGTGACCTAGAAACACACGTGAAAGACGGGGAGTGTGATTTTGTACAGTAGCTGTGTGCTCTAAACGCAGTGTGAACTGGATTCATCTATAAATAACTAAACGCTTCAGACAACAACAGGCTGAGAGCAGAAGCAGAGAAGGAAGATAAGAAAAACAGTTCATGCAGAACATTGCTCAGGAGCTTAGAGCACTCCACATCAACACGACATCCAGGGACGCCTCGTGCATTACAGTGCAAATGCATCCACACAAGAGGACGGATTAATGCAAGAATCTCCGGTTTCTCCATCACACAAATTCACACAATTCACCGCGTCCAATCAGCAGCCAGAACGCAGCACTTCTGTGTGGAGTGGGACCGAGGGTTGGCTGATAAACCCCCCCTCCCCGCCTTCATTAACTCTGTAGGGTAAAGAGGAGCCCATTTAAGAAATGTCCTAAATCAGCCCAGTTAGATGGAAATGGGCTGGATGCTCGGTCAAACCGGGCTGAATAAAAACAACCTCTAATGAATAGAAACACAAGTGCCTGCATGGGCCAAACCTGCCATTCACAAACCTTTTTAAAGGAGCTTTTACCTTTTCAGAGGCAGGAAATTGCATTATCTTCGAGAGATGTGGAACAGAAAGGAGGTGGAGGTGTGTGTGTTTTTTTTTTCTCCTTAGAAAAAAATTAACATCTTGTCACTCAGATGAACCTTGTTCACACTTGATGGTGGCGTTCAGTTTTTCACTTGATGGTGGCACCTGTCAGTTCTTCTCAGAAACACTGTCAAATATGAGAATATCCACATAACGTGCATTAACAACAACAACAGATGCACTTCTGCCGAATCTTTATCAGAACACAGTAGATAACATTTATCACATAAGTATGACAAGTGTAAGGAGTTTCAAAGTCAGAGAGGTCCTTCTGTCTTGAGTGACAGCACTAAGTAGTTGGAAACATCAGGACGGATACAGCCTTTTCACACCCTCTGAAACACTTAGCACCTGAATATACTCATACATACTCAACACAGAGCCAACAACAGACAGATGTATATCATCCTGGTGCAAATGAGCGAGAGCTTAAAGAATGTAAAATCGCTTTTTACCACTTTAAAAAAAAAAAAAGAAATAAATCTAACTCTCAAAGAAAAGAAAAAAAGTCACACAAGTAAAAGACTTGTGAAGAAAAAAAAAAGAGTAAGAAATATCATGTAGCTTTATATGACAACCATTGGTAGAAAAACAGTGGTGGGAAAAAAACAACAGACTTAAATGATTAAGCGAGGTGTGTGAACTAATTAAGCTAATTGAATACGACTAAGAATATGACATGAAGAAGCACAGTGGAAACACGCAGGCACGGTGGCACAGCTCACAGTGTCAGTGCACATTGTTTTAGCGGAGCTGAGTGTACGGCCCGTGTGTTCTGACTCGGGCGAGAAATGCACGAGGCGCCCTCAGACTTGTCATGTGGCGTGTGTGAGGATGAAGAATCGGCGTGACATACAACGGGAGCTGCGGAGACGAGCTCCAGTGTGCTCACTTCAGAGATTGTTGAGCTGAAATCAAACACTCGCTGTCGCTGCACTGTGGCAGCGAGACATGGAAAAAAAAAAAAAAAATCAACAGGTCTGGCAGTTAAATTATCTAAAAGATTAGATATCTACAGCTGAAATAAGTCATTATCACAAAGCATGAAACTGCTTCACCCACACTGAGGCTATCAGAAAGCACTGGAAGCTCAGATCAGAGTCCTCTTCAATCTGGTTTCCTTATTATTAGATCAGATATTTACTGACCTGATCACGAAATCAGGGAACTTTGCTTATTTTAGTCAAGTAAACTGACCTTCATGTGTAAAACAGAGGAATACACCTTTAATATTAACCCATGGCTGAAAATAGCTCACAACAAATGAAGCGTTGCTGTGAACTACAGCGCCCAACTTTTTTCTTTTGTAAACGACT
Source organism: Toxotes jaculatrix (assembly GCF_017976425.1). Lineage (NCBI taxonomy): Eukaryota > Metazoa > Chordata > Actinopteri > Toxotidae > Toxotes > Toxotes jaculatrix. The sequence goes on along the minus strand of NC_054409.1, from coordinate 22,957,545 downwards.
TTGCCTTTTTCACAAAAGATTGATTATTGATTATTCAGTACATTGTAGTTTATTAGATACACCCAGCTAAAACTAATGAGGTCTCATACAACGGCGCGGCAATAAATCATCACTTTCAGAAGGTTGTAATGTTCAGTTTTAGCTGAAACTGTTCTAAGGAGGTGCTGATTCAACTCTGTGGTCATTTGACAATGAGAGGCTTTTCTATTATTTCTATTATTTTGTCTATTATTTTATCAATGAGGACAGGGTAAATAACAGAAATACCTCTGTGTATAATGCTGTACAGCTCCACAGTATCACAAACTACAATACCTCTCTCAAACAGTTTCAACAAAAATAACGTTCATGACGGAGGATTTCATTTTAGCCATTTTAGAGGATTTAAGTTTTGTACGTGATAAACTAAAGATGTAAGTGCAAATATGTAGGTCGGCACAGTTCAGGCATCATGTGGGCACCAGTATCAAAACTGTAAAAAATAAAATAAAATAAAATAAAAACATTCAGTCCAAGTCACATCAGATCCAGACTAAACTCTGTGATCAACAACATTATCTCCCCATCTCCTTGACAGACTCGCAGTGTCTCTTGTGCCCAGACCGCCCAAGTGCCTGTAAAGGAGGTCAAACAAACATTTGTTTCCGTGCTGTAACGCCACCGCGCCCTCACAGGCGCCCGTCACGCCGCCGGCGGCCCGCAAATTTATTGGGCCACTTTTGGATGTGTCAGAGCAGTCGGTGTCGATAAAGCTGGCCGTAATGTTTGCCACCCCATCACAACGGAGATTTACCTCCCTGACAGACACATCCTGCTTCAAGGTCCTGTCTGTCGCCTCGCCCCGAGCAGGCGGCGGCGACGGGAGGGAGGAACAGAGACAGGACAGGGCTTCAAACTGCTTATTATCACCAATTTGACACAGTGGACAGTTAAAGCCTGACACAAGTGCCCACACAAGCCCCTTCACCCTTCCATCCATTGTTGTCCTGTTACGCAGCACAAGCCCATAACACCTCAAGTGTAAATAAGAGAAGAAGAGGGATGTAACCTTGACTTCTCTGTCATTCTCCCTCTCTGTTTTTTTTCTCTTTTGGCTTTGGCTCCCATTCTCCACCCTGGACAGGAAGGAGGGAGGTGACAATGAGGGAGGAAGTTGATTGAGAGGCTCTATTATGCATCAACTTAAAGGAAGCTCCTGTGATGGATGACACAGACACCAGTCACCTTCAGAGCCCGGACGCCACGCTCCCAGCATCCTCTCTGGCAAATGACCTGAAAATCCCGCTGACATATTCAAAAGGGCTAACCGGAGCCGGGCAGCCTTGTGCCGTGTGCATACGAGGGCCAATTTAAAAGAAAGGGGTGTGGGGAGCACAGAGATGTATGGGCATATATTGAAAATCCATTTCTGTTTTTCAGACACCGCCTGCTTCCAACACCAGGGACAGGATTCCATTATGTTCAACAAGAGTTGTGAGGATTAAGGTAAGGAACATGTGTTTGACTTTAGGGCCTAATTGTTCCCTTCAGTCAGAAGATGACAATTAATTGAGGGGCGTCACAAAGACCTTGACAGCAAATTGAATTAAATAAATGTTGCTACAGCCATCTAAAACTAGTTTAATGTAACAAGAAGTCTCTCCAGCTCATACAGACAGAGGTTAGTTCATTTACGCTAATCTGTCTGTAAATTAGGTGTTTTAAAATGATTAATTTTGAAATTTTCCATTAAAGAACATTAGCAATAATAGAGGACTGTTATTCAGACACAGTCCAGTGTCCTTCGTCTTGCTCTGCAAGTATTGATAACAAACCGCCAGTTTCTTTGTATTAAACAGAATATGTGATACAGCTAAAGCTGCAACTAGTGATTATTTTCATTACCGATCAATCTGCTGATCATTTTCCCACAGTCCACAACCCAAAGATACTAAAGTTACTATCACAGAAGAAAATATGGAATGGAAAATATTTGTCCTTGAGAAACTGAAAGTTTTGAGATTTTTCTGGAATCATTTTTTTCTTGACTTTAAAGCAGCAATCTCTCATTTTGCCTAATTTCGAGAAAATGCCTGAACAAGTTGATTTCTACAGAAAACACTGAAATACATTGGATTATTATTTTTTTAGTTCATAAGTGAGAAATTCTTCAACAGCTCCATTTAAACACAAATATTTCCCAGACTACCCACGGGCTGCGAAGGCCACAGCACTGACTGGCTGTTTCCGTGTGGGCATTTATTCCTATTTAAGAGGCAATCTCTACAGTTTGAGTGGCAGCGGGAGGTTTGGAGGGCAGGGGCTGCTATATTCGTGGCGCTCTGGGTCCTTCTGCTGATTCATAATTAGACGTGAACCCAGAGCGCCCACTACGGGGAGGTCAGAGGGGTGAGGAGGGAGACGGAGGAGGAGGAGGGGGTGAGCTGGCGCCCGCCTGATGGACACCAAATGAACAAATTATGATGGCCCCCTCTGGGCGTGATGGGGTCAAACACCCTGCGCCCCGCCGCTGACAGTTCAATTTCCCCCCAACGCAGCCCCATTCGCTGACTGCTAATTATGAATGAAAAGTTATCAGCCTCGGCCACCCCGCCGCACACACGGACAGCGGTCGGAAGGGGTTTGGGGAGGGTGGGGGGATTTAAGAGGCATTTGTGAGAGATCCTAATGTCAAAATGTTATTAGAAAGAGCGGCAGCATGCAGAAACTGGGGAGAGGAGGAGGAGACAGAAGAGGAGGTGGGTCAAAGACAGTGACCAGGGTTAATCTAAATGCCTTTGATAACCATGCAGTAATTCTCTAAAAGGGCCAGAGCGCTCAGCTGAGACAGACTCGCTGCCTCTGTGGGCAGATTGCTGAGAAATAGAAATGACACCGAGGCCAGTGTGTGAGAGAAAGTGTGTGTGTGTGTGTGTGTGTGAGCTGATATGTAAGCGTGTGCGTGCACGGGGAGGGGCGTGTGCAAATAAAGGTGAGGTTATTTACCCTTGTCTATGAATCCCGATGCCCATCATGTATTTATGCATAGAATTGACTCTAAATCAGATGTTGATGCGCAAAAAGTTCCCTGTTCTAATCTGCATTTCTATTCTCTATTACTCCCTGGCCTTCACCTGAGGAGGAGAGAGTGACTAACAAGACTCGTGCTGCATAAACGCTGGCCTGAGAGCAGCTGTCAATCACGCTGACTGACAGGCGGGCAGGACTGACGGGCAGAATTTAGAGCAACTCACCGCCGGGCTGAGACCAACAGCAGAGCTGGGACAGAGCGCAGGCCGTTCACTACACGTTCATCCACACGTTCATCCACACGCAGGCAAACGAACTGTTTACCATGAAAAGTTAATAAAGACTTCACTTTTAATGTGAACTCTTAAGTTGTCTAACACCCACTAGTATTTACATTAATTTAAGCTGTAAATGAATCGAAAATAAGCAGTGCTGCTTAAAATGTACTTTTTTATCTGGTCTTTACTCCTTCATACTTTTACTCAATGCCTGAAACTCTTCAGCTGCTTATAGATGTGTTTTTTTTTCTTTACAGTTGGACAGAGCCGGGTTTTCTGTTCACCCTGCTGCTGTAGCCTCAGACACGAGACGCGGTATCAATCTTCTCATCTCACTCTCGCTGAGAAATTTCCCAAAATGTCAAACTACTGCTTTAATACTGTTACTCTGCTGCTGTTACTCCTGTCTGCTCCGTAGATATAGGACCTACTGCCACTCTGTGAGTCCTGGGAGAGGGATCCCTCCTCTGCTGCTGCTGCTGTGGTCATATGTTCTTCAGATTGTAAAAAACGCTCTTTGAGATGAATTTGTGATTTGTGTTTGTTGTTATAAAATTGTCTTGACTTATCTAAAAAGACAAATAAGAGGAAATGTACAACTGACAAATAAGAGGGACCTAAAACACAATCTCAGTCTCATAATGCAACCAAAATTTTGACTTAGGGCTCAAACTTAGTTGATAATCGGACGGTCGACAGTTTTGATGATCAGTGAATTCTGTGATTCGTTCACTGTAAATGGAAAATCTTTGCACGGTTTGTTTAGAGAAAACAAAAAATAATTTTAGGATAAAACTTTGCAGTCTAAGAACTTCTGAAGCCATTTTAACCAAGGTGCTACAGTGACATTTTAATCACAAACAATTAAAGGATTAAATTATTAATCAAAAAATAATAATCTAGAAACGAATCCTTAATGAAAATAATTTATATCTTAGAGGAATTTAGACAGCGAAACACTGAATTCAAGCAAATTCCAAAATAAAAGCACTTATCAAAGACCTGTGCGAATGCTGTGCAAACACCGTCAATTTTCTGATTAGGAATCTTAATCTGTTCTGATTTAAAATCTTCAAACAGCAGAGGAAGCGCAGACCGACTGCAAAACACAAAATAGATACAGCAACAGCAGAAAGAATGGTCTGGACATTTTCCTCCCGGGGGAAGACGAGACAAGATATAAAATACACTGAACGTGCAGAGCCGCTCACATACTGAGGAGAGAAAGGAGCCGTCACACTAGGAAAGGTCAACCATCAGATATACACAACACGGAGACACGAGGGACACAACATCTGACAGAGAGAGATGGAAGGTGACAGAGAGGAGGAGAGAGATAAGAGAGGGGGGGGAGAGAGAGAGAGGGGGAGAGAAGCAGAGTGGGTGGACTTATAGATGAGACACAGAAATAGAGTTCAAGGGTGTGGAAGAGCAAAAGACAGCCAGGGTGAGAAAGACAGACTATAAGAGATACAGGAAACAGGGAGAGCAGTTGTACCGTCCTGACTGGCTATAAATATAAGAAGGCAGAAAAGGTCAATAGTTGGCGTCTGAAGCAGAAATGTTCCACGAGGGAGAGAGGCTCATTTCACCATCTCATATACTGCTCTGCTGTTCTGTCAGTGTCAGGCAGGAACGAACAACTGACTCTCAACACACGCTGATAGAGGAAATGTCATCCTGTGTGTGTTTCTAATGCGGACACACACGAGTGTACTAACCTGCATGGCGGGGGAGACGTTGGAGAGAGACAGGCCCTCGAGGTCGGACAGCAGGCTCGAGGGGACGACTGCAGACTTTGGTGGGTTTGTAGGTGCAGGAGAAACTGAAGGAGCCGGAGAAAACAAAACTCAACACCAGCTCTTTTTTAAAAGTTATTATGGAGGACTGGCACACACTGTTAATGGGTGGAGCATTAGGCCTGAAAATGACAAACCTCTGCTGAGGTGGTTATTCTGATTAATGCTGGAAACTGAGTGATTCACAGTGTCAAAGTGCAGATAAACTCACAGTCATCTAGATCCAGCAGAGAGACTTCCTTCTTGGACTTCACTTCCACCTAAAAAAAAAACAAACAAACACAACAGCGTGATGATGAGCAAACAGGAGGAGAGGCTGAAAGATGACAACTCAAAACAAAAGCAGCGAAGTTGTGTGCTGCGCTATTCAGCGGATCAAACGTTTCAATTTCGCCGACAGCGTCTCTCAAGATCATGACACATTCATCCCAAAAAAAACAGGCTCTCTGCATTCATATGTAACATGTCGGAAATTTTCAACGGCCAGTCGTGCGCAGTGTCGTGTCACGGCCGATGCACGCCACCTCATGCGACTGAGCCGGGGGCTTGTCAGGTGTTGGCTTGTGGGAATTGCAACGCACGCCTGTATCTTGCACCACAGCAGGCCCAATAAAAACGCATTTAAACCTACGAGCGCTTTTATCACCCGTTCTCCACACCCTCCTAACCAACCAAGGCTCTATTCACGTGACATGGAGAACCATAAAAATTCCACTCTGCATAATCCAGGCTGAGCAGATGGGAAGAAAAAAAAAAACCAACAACAACAACAACAGGACAGATGAGGGAGTGAGGAATGAGAGTGAAAACAAACAATAAAGTTAGAGGCCGTATCTTATCATATCTTCTCTGATTGACGCTCGGTGGTGGTAATAGAGACGGAAACCTTGTTAGTAAATGGAGGTCTGAAAGAGCAAGGGAGGGAGAGAGAGAGGGGGGTGTATACAAAGACAGGGAGAGAAAGATGCATAATTCATAGGCCATGCCCAAATGACAAACTGTACGAAATGAGAATTTCATAGTGCAGAAAAGGAAAGGGAGGGCGAGAAACAATGTGATGAGCATAACAGGTAAGAAAAAGATGGTGGAGGCTGAAGCGGAGGTGAATGAAGGACTTGAAGAGGAAAAAATAAAGCTGGTAACATGGAAGCAAAATTATATCCCACAGTATAAATTGTGATTTGATGTGGACCTGGGGGACAGGAGCTCCCTGGGAGAACAGGAAAGAGTTTCTCCATTATCCTGTTTACAAATCATCACATCCTTCACTGGCTCGAACATGATATGCTGTAGATATTGCAGAATATCTTAGATCAGAGATGAACGTTTGGTTCCTATGTTTGATAATCGCTCCAAATCAACATCTTTTGTATTTAGTACACCGCATTCAGTGCGTTGCCACGGCTACAGAGATCTATATGAACTGTCAGTTGTCTATTTTTAAAGTCTAGTTTTGTTTTGCATACTTAAATTTATTAAATCTATTTGGATATTGTTGGACAACCACTTTAAAGCGTCCCTGCTTCCTATTCAAATTATAGAAATACTCTTACTTAATATGTTTAATATTTGTAATCATAGCGTGTTTTAGCATTAGCGTTCTCCACTCTAATCAAGCCAGCCACCAAAACAAACTAACAAAATATAACACGCACTAAAAGCCCACACAGTCCTCTAATGTTGTCAGTTTTATACAAATCAAAACACACACAGAGAGACAATCATGTGATGCATGCGCCAGATGTTTTTCATTTAGAGATGTGTAGGTGTTCATGAGTAAATAGTGAAAATGTTTAAAAAGCCCCAGTCTCAGCATGTTTATAAAAAAAATTGTTTACTGTATATATAAATACTTTATACGCCTTCTGTCGATCAGCGACACTTTGTGCCACAGCAAATCTATAAAGCTTCACTAATTGTGCTTGTTGTTTTCTTTATAGTGTATTTTTTAAAAGATGTTTGAAGTATTTAGTATCTATGATAATCTATAAGTCACTTGTCTAATCAACAGTATAGTGAATAAGGCCTGGTGTAAATCGTGTGCAGTGTGTTTTATTCCTGATAGATCTGCACTGCAGCACCTTGGTTTGCACAACTCTCATTTCTGCTGCTCAGTCAAATAAACCCACAGCCAACTGAATCATGGTGTCACCTTGGGTTTGGACTTCACATCACTCTTCTTCTGTGGTACCGCGGGGGCGTCAGAATCAGAGTCGTCCTCGGAGTCCGTCTCTGAGCCGGAGGAGCTTTCAGCTGATGAGCTGCTGGCGCGGGCTACAGGTCCGTTACCGTTTTCATCTGAGTCACTGAAACACACAGGAACAGCACACAACTGCCTCAGACGTGGGATCAATACAAGTAATAGAATACATGTATATAAAAAAATAACAGTACTGCTGATTCATTCTGCTCAGGTTTTGAAATACTGCTTTTAATCCATAAAACATGTACAGCCTCCATGTATATAATTTGTACAAATGTTCTAGAAACCACCAGGTGAAACAAACTTGGTGATTTGTTTTTTCTTTTCCGTCCAAAGTGAAAGCTTGAGCTCGGCGCGGTCACAACAACAAATATCAATCTGTTTTTGTTTTGCGAAGTTAATTTGATGTTGCTTTCACTCAAAAAGATTTTTCCCATCTTTCTCCTCTCTCTTTCACTTGCTCTGTCCCTCTTCAATTTGTCCCGATAATGAGTGTTTACTCCGCCTGCCTGGGATTTTCAGCCGTTAAATTAATGAGGGGAATTGTGACGGTAACTGGCTTTTTAACTTGGGGCGATGATGAAAAGCCAGTATTAATTTGGCCTACAGATTTCATTTGCTGGGAACAGGAAAAAGTGATATAAATCACTGTGGGCCTGATTAGGCCCTGCCTGAAATGACTGGGCCATAATGAGGGCATTATGCTGTGTTTGTTGTGGAAGCACTGGGGTGAGCTGCTCTAATTACTGTGTGTACGTGTGTGTGTGTGCATGTTTGTGTGTGTTTGAGCACTGGGGTGAGTTGCTCTAATTACACTCTCTAATGGAGAGAACAGGGTCAGCCGGCAGCCTGTCACACGGCAAAATCAGGTACACTGTGTGTGAGCTTGTGTGTCCATGAGCAAATGAAGTAGAGTGCATAAGAAACTAAATTTGCCAGTGTGTAAGAGAGTGTGCGTGAGCATATTCAGTAGTAATGACTTAAATCTCATTCATTGGTAACACCAGGCTGCTAAATGACCAATCAAAAGTCATTATCCATTAGCCATGTAAATGTGGGTTACGCTACTGGAGGAAAATTCCCCTTGATTAGCTTGTTAATGGAACTCACACTAACGATATTCTAGCAGCTCCGCCAGCCTGAGTGTGTGTGTGTGTGTGTGTGTGTGTGTGCGTGTGTGTGTGTGTGTGTGCGCGTGTGTGTGTGTGTGCGTGGATAGAGTAGGTGTATCTACAGTGCACTACAATAGGTGTGCACAGGCCATTGGCCATTTCCGATGGATCTAATGTTGTTGTGGTTAAGTTTTTAGTCTTAGCATCAAAAGCAAAACGTTGATGTGTTTGTCCACGCTGTGGCTGTTAATACAGAAAAATCCGCACGGGTTTGAACTGGATGCAGTGAAAATGTTTGTGGGTTTAGTGAAGAAAAGATCGAGCCGAACAGAAGGAGGTATCGTGCCAGCAGGTGGGTTGTCACATAGATAATAAAAATGGCTGAAGTTCTGAACAGATGGAGGTTGAGCTTATTGATGCAGAAAAGCGCTGATCACATTTGTGGCTGCCTACGACTCCGGTGCTCCTCGCAAACACACATCTGTCTAATTAGCTAAGCCAGAAAGAGAAAAAGAGGAAGAAACAGGTAACATCTGGACGCGCCGAACTCACAGGGAAGAAAAATGATGCTTTCAGAGCCTGGCAGACTGGAGGGAATTCACCGTACCTGTCGGCAGCAGTTGGCTTGCTTTTCTTCTGCGGCGCCTTCTTGGTTTTCTTCTTCTTTTTTTGTTTTGATTCAGATTCACTGGAGCTCCCCTCAGATCCACTTGATGAACTCTTTCCGGAGTCACTGGAGGTCCTTTCTGACTCTTCACTGCTTTCCTCCTCACTCTCACTGCCTGACTCTGCACAGACATTTATACACATTAAAACACTGATGAAATAAAGTTGTAATCTTCATATATTCATTATTATTATTGCTAATACAAACCAGACAATTCCTACTGCTGCTGCTTCACTCTAAAAGCATTCACTTAAAGAAACAAGAGAAGGCTTTTATTGTGAAGACGTCACAGAGAACCCACTGTGGGCAGCTCCATCAGCTGCTCCTCTGTTGTAATTTTGATAAAGCAGGTGTTCAGTTTAGGCCTTTAATACACTAACACGTTAGAAAAGCAGCATAGCACTGTCGTTCTCTAAAAAGCATACACCTCTAAACACACAGGGAGAAACAAACCTTCACTGCTGCTGCTGCTGCTGTCGTCCTCACTGCCGCTGCTATCAGATCCTTCCTCTTCTTTTTCATCTTCATCATCCGAGTAGAACTTGTCATCAGATTTGGGCTGCTTGGCCTTCCCAGCTGACAGCTCCCACGATTTCACCTGAGCAGATGTGGTGGGGGGAAGTGAGCCAAATTAATTTACAGCATCAGAGATCAACAATTTAGGCAGAAGTGAGGCTACAAATTTTAAAAATCTTCTTATATTTTATTCTGAGGAAGTATCAGACAGTCGTAGGAGCTCAATGTGAAGAAAACAAATTATCCAACAGCTGCCATGTCATCACAAACAAGCATATGGACCCAACTCAAAGTAAATAGTACAGCATTTGGCTATTAGCAGTGTTTGAAGAGCTGATATACTGGATATGCACATTGTATGGTTCTCAATCACGTTAGTAAGATTCTCTGGAATTAGTCAATTAACCAGAACCATAATTAAGCAGCTCTTGCTGGCAGTTATTTTGTCCAACACAGCTTTTCCAAGTTACCTGATTTATTTTCTGTTAAATCTGCATTATACTTAAAACTAGGAATAAAGTTTGTTGACACAACCGCTTGTGTCCTGCTTTATTGTTTTATCAGGATCCCCATTAGCTGCCGTAAAGTAACAGCAATAAAGCTTGAGCTGGATCTGGGAGAAACAAAAAAACAAAAAAAATAGGATCAATAGTATCACACTCTGAAAAACAAAACCCTTTAATTTTTTGTTCTTTAACTTATAACAGGGCACAACCAAGTTCTGGTCTTTGAGCTGAGTGGAACAGGCGTGCATGTTAATCTTTCCAAACCAAAAAACTGAGCACACAAAATAAAACATTTATGGGGGAGATCAGTGCAACTGGTGTCATCAGTAAAGTGCAGATGTTTCAGGCATCTCATTGGTCGAAGGTGCTCCTGAATGCTGAGGTTCTTTTAAATCAAGTTCTTTTAAATATTTAAGCTCATTTTTATCTTCTGATTTCTTGTATACATTGTCTTAATGGTGGCGTTCTTAAATAACTCATTAATATTTGGTTTCATTTTTACAAAAAGTGCTGTAATTTCCAGCCTGGTGCTGCAGTTTTTAGCTAATTTGTTGTTTACTATTTTGGGCTGTGTATAAATACAGGTAATCGATAATGAAAGAACATGTCAGCCACTTCAACAGTGCAGCTCACTGATGTGTTGTTACAATGGAGACATATCGAGCTTTGCTTACACACCATGTTCCTCTGAAGAAAATTATAAATTAGGTTTAATATGAAAACAGCCATCCTCTGAGCTTTTGGATGGCGGCTCTGTTGGACTCCCCCTGGATGATGTTAATGCCCTTTGGGAGGAAAGCTCGATAAAGAGCCCATGGAAATGTACCACTCATCACTGTTATGTCTGCACCCAGCTCATCCTGCCACTTCATTTGGTTAGTAATGCTGTACAAGTACTTCGGAGTCGTGACCCCTGTTGTTATGTTGATATACAATTATTAATGAGCATTTTGAAGTGTGATGCTCGTTACCAAACACGCCGTGTTCAGCTTCTAGCACTCTGCCCTTTACATTACACTGGCTAATCTGTCAGTAAACTTATTATCTGTGATGTAAACTGAAAAGAAATAGCATCGTAATGAGGGTGAGGGCCCCTCGGTGTGAACAACGCCATCAGCGTTCATGTTAATCTGATTCACAATGACTACTGGAACATTTCTGAGTCAGAATTAGGTACGTTCGAAGTGAAGCTGTGATGAGAAGTGTGTGAGGAAGGTTAGATTCCTTACTGGCTCAATGACCTCCACGTTCCTCACAGACTGGTCAGGAGCAACGGCCGGCCAGTCCGAGAGCTCCTGGTATCCACTGGCTTTGATATTGAGACTGTGGGACAGAGTGCCCAGTTGGAAACGGTCTCGATCTGAAAGTAGAGCAAAGGGAAATTAAAGGGAGATGAGAGAGGTGGTAATGTCAAAGTGAGGGTAAACAAATTAAAAGATGAGACCAAAATAAAGTTTAATGAACGGTGGAGAAACAGCAGTGACCTCCGTCTGTCCTTAATGAGAGAGCCAGTGACTAAATACCACGGTATACATTCAGAGAGCTTTAATATAAGATCCTTCCCTCCATTACACACATTTACTCTTCTCTGTCCATACTGGTCAACACAGGAAGATAATCAGTGTCTGTGGAGGTACGCTCTAAAAACTGTGCTTTGCTAAAAAAAAAAAAAAAAAAAGGAGAGAAAAAACGACTTCAGTCGTGAATATTAAGAATGACAAGGGTGGTTAACGCTTTCCATAAACATCCAGTAGGTGCACACTGCCTCTGAATTTTAATGTTGTCGACGGCTGTTTCTGTCCCTTTTGTCAAGGAGGGAGAGAGAGAGAGAGAGAGAGAGAGAGAGAGAGAGAGAGAGAGAGAGAGAGAGAGAGAGAGAGAGAGGAGACAGCTAAATGAGAGATTTTTTTTTCCCCCCTCTCAGCGTCTGAAAAAGGTTAGCATTAGCTCAATAATTTACCCATCTCATTAGTCCAAGGTAAAGGGGTCTGACCTAACTGCCCTTCAGAGAGACAGACACACCAGAATAATAAAACCACTGCCTGAATCAACTTTGCATACTACTGGAAATGGAGCCACTAGATGTGAAATAGAGTTAATGTGTATTCAGTGATTCGCTTAAATGAACTACAAAACTCACACAGGAGACGAAGGGTATTTAATATTAAAGTTTCAAGCTATTTAGACGCTTTAATGATTCAAAATAGGAATAAGAGGCTGTTATTATAAACATATAAACCACCTTTGAAGGCAGACTCGAGCACCGGAGCTGGTTTGGGGGCCAGTAAGATGCGTCGAGCATACTTGCTGAGGGCTCCACTCTTCTCGTTGGGGACTATCAGCTGTCGTATGAAGCGCGTTCGGTCTCTGATGTCATAGTTCTGGTCGTACTTGCCGAGGTTCAGGATGTACTGGGTCAGCAGCTTGGTCTGGGGGCAGAAAGGGGAAAGGGACAGAGACATTGAAAGAGAAAAGCAGGATGACATTTAAAGACAGGCAACAGGGATAGAAGCAAACATAAGCAAAGGTAAGATTAGTGTTTTCAAAAAATCTGTGCGCTGTAGAGGTGTTTGTAGGTGTATTTTCTAACTTTGGATAGAATCACAGCTGATAGCTGATTCCCCCTGTTTCAAGTCTTTATGCTAAGCTAAGCTAACTCCTTCCTGACTCCAGCTCTGTCCTTCACACACAGATATGAGTTGTATCGATCTTCTAATCTAAGTGTTGGCAGGAAAAAAAAACTGTGTGTACTTTCCAAAATACCTAAATATTAAAAATCAATAAAAAGTGGAATATAGCTGCAAACTCCAGGTACACTATTCAACTGTGCACTTCCATATTTTCTCTCTCTAATAATCTTGGTTCATAATTCAGTCTGAATAAGTAATAAACTCTTCCTCTGGCCTGACATAGGGAGGAAGAGCACTTGCTCTGGCATAAATTACTTGGGCAGGTATGAAAACCAAACGTATTGCTGCCATGAAGGCGGCATTATAACCCAAATCCTTTACAGCATCGACTTTGTGTCTGCTCCTCTCCTCCCTGCCACATTACAAGGAGCAAGAGGTTTAATGATGCGCTCGTTTGAGGAGCTGGCGTCTGGGCTCATAAACCCAGCTCAGAGGCCAAAATCGCCCCATCTGACTGAACGGGCCTGTAGACACCAGGCTGCGCTACGAGATGCACCATTACGTTAAAGCTGTCTCATTCACAGCTCTATATTTAAACCAGGCTTTTAGCTCTGGGTCGCACAAGTGTTCAATCACAGCAAGACAAAGGAATGATTCATGACCCAGGAAGGAAGATATCAGGAAGCTGATTTATCTCCCACTTACCAAGTACATCATTATTTTATAAATTAGTGGCATTAATCCAGCACAACATCTGCCTTATGATGAAGTCAATACAACAAACGTGGTGTTGGTATTTTATCCGTCACCTGTTTAGAGTTGGTCAGGTAGAGTTTGGCTGCTAGGTTCACGGTCTGCAGCTTGACAATGTCCTCCTCTGCCGTGAAAGTCTTCGCCATCTTTCGAAGAACATCAGGTGCAATCTTCGGCACCCTCTCACAGTACTCTCCCATCAGCCACAGGATGCTGGCTCGGGCCATGGGGACCTGTAAGTCCGGGTGGCAAAATAAAAAAAAGATCCTGTCTTAATCTTCACTTTTAACACATGCAAATGGGTCAGCAGTTCATATAATGCAATGAGGTTTCGTACAGTGATGTTGTCGAAGAGCTTGGCCATGTGTTTGATGATCTCGCTGTGCTGCGTGGGCTGAGTCTGAAGCAGCTTCTTGATCACCACAACGCTCTCAGCCACCACCGTCTCTGCAGAGACAAAACAAGGTCTCACAACACGAAAACACAAAACTGGACAGTTACAATGCCTCGCTGTGTGCTCACAGAGGACACTTTACCGTCTCTGTTGGAAAGCAGCAGCACCAGACCGTTGAGACAGGTGTCTGTCACCTCAGAGATGTTGGTGGCACACCTGCCGATGGCCTGAATGGTGGCTGCAGCAAACGCCTTGTCCTGACTCTTCACATAGGTCTGAAAAAAAGGTGAGATCAAGGACAAGCAAGAAGTTAAATGCCTAAAATCTCAAAGTAGAAACTAACCCGTGGCTGGTGATGTCTGTTGATTTACCAATACTCATCAGGAAACAAAACACAAACCTGAAACTCCCTGAGAATAGTGGAGATGTTGGCTTCATTGGCGAGGTTGGTCAGGATCTCCAGCTGCAAAAATCATGAGAAAGATCCACTCAGATTTACGTCTAACAAGCTGGTTGTCGTGTCAGCTCAAGTAAAGTTCAAAGGTCAATAAGCTTTTGAGCTTCTTAAGTTAGGTTCAGAATTTACTTTAAAGCCTGAGGTTGTACTTTAACCTTTGTAAACCTTTGACATGAGAAGTTCAAGTTTTTAAAATGTACGGAAAAGTTTTATAAAAATTATTTCTGAACATCATTATACAGCCTCATATTGTGTGACACTATGAACATAGTTACACAAAATAAACTGGTGGTTACCTTCAGTGTTTTGATATGTGTGGCATCTGTGGATCTGACGTAGAAACTCTTCATGAAGGGCTCAAACATCCCCTGTATGAAGATAATTCATGTTATTACGCCGCATGAATCGCTGAACGGCACCTTCATCGTTGCGCTGAACAAAGGCCGACTTACTTTTCTCTGAATGGACATCGTGGCGATGTTCTGAAGCACAATGTACTGCACCTCTCTTTGCAAAAGAAAAACAAAATGACATCGTCAGACATCCACAGCATGGACTCAGTGTCAGTGAAGGAACAGGGTACGTCATTCATCCCCGTCAAGTTACCTGTGGCTTCTGAGCAGTCGCACCAGAGACTTGGTCACAATGCTAACTTCGTGTTTGGGGGCCAGATGCCAGTAGAGCTGAGCGACAGCCATCACCACCTGGAAACACACGTGCGCAGTCAGAAATGAAAAAGGATTGTATTAAAACAAACTTTTGTAGAATTGCTTTTATATAATGTCTTTGATTTTTTTTCTCCTACTTTTTGTTCTTCGATATTTGTTTTAATTTTCAACCACTTTCAAGAACATGCGAACCCTCTAACTCTATATGTTACTCTAACTTGATTTTATGCTTTTTAACACTTCAAAAAGCACTTTCGAACTTCCGAGTGCTTTATTATTATTACACCACCTACAGTGTATTAACATCTGTCAACCCAAGCTAAAATAAAATACCTTCATTCACATGCATTTCTACAAAGGCACTCATAACATGACTCCATAAAGGTAATTTTTCAGCTGCGCTTTAAATAGCCGGCGGACGTGTGTCCATCGTTGCGGGCAGAATGAAAAGGGTTCAGGCGTCTATGAAGATGGAGGATGTCACCGTGTTGTCGCGAGTAAAGACACAGCGTGTCACATTTTAATCAACACTTTCATTTGGGAGCATTTTTCCTCCCGCTGCTACACAGCGACAGAGACCTTGAGGCTCCTGGGTGATGGAGATCTGCTCTCACTATGTTTTTTATTTATTTTTTTTTCCCCCCAAGTCTTTGGGGGGTGGTGGGTGGGGGGGTTACTATGGCAAGCGTGTGCATGTATTCCTATGTTCTATAGAGTTATGTCCAGGTGTGCACTGACAGTGGTGAGATATGAGCAGAAGCCACATTCAGAAACCTAACCACATACACTGACACACTTTAACAATGAATCTCCATCAGCTTCATCCCAGATATGTGCTCATTCTGTACTAAATGGCTTGTAGTGTTGAACTCACAGCAGTGTTCCTGCTCTGCAGCAGAGGTTTGGTGTTCCTGAGCAGCAGTCTATGATCCGGATCCATGACGTAAGGCTTGGCCTCCATCTGGTCCTTTTTCTCCTCGGAGTCAGAGTCGTAGAACGCCTTCTCATTGTTCTCATCAAACATGGCGCCCTGAAACACAAACGACACATCACATCACACTACTGAGTGAAACCAACTCCACCTGACTATGGAAGACATACCACAGAGTTTTTAAGCTGATTAATGTTCATTAAAAATGTACAAACTTCAGCTGTGCTGGCATTTTTTTAAGTTTTTACTTGAGTTTAAGGAAAACTGGCCCTTGTGGTTTGAGAAAATTGAGTGGTACAAGGCATTTTAAAATATTTCGCATTCCTAGTATTTCTACATTTCCCAAGAAACAAATTTTACACAGAAATCCAATACTGTGAAATGGTTCAACTGTAGAAAAGTAATTTAAAAACAGAGTGTATATTGAAGAACTTGAATTCTCTCTCAAATGTTAGAATCTAAATTCCTAAAGACAACAAAAGGACTTTTGTTGCTTTATTTCTCATTTCAATTCATACATTTCTGTTATCATATTTTTAAGATGAGGCTGGTGTTAATCTATAGTTTTCCTGTTGTGAACAAATCCACTGAAATAAAAACAAACAAAACCAACAATGCATTTGTGCTTTATATATATCAGGTTGTAGATACACTGACAATACTTTGGTTGGAACTGTTCGTTTGTTTTGTTCTTTTAATGGGATTTGCTGACAAAAAGAAAATTATGGGGCATCATCAGACTTATCCTTAAAGATCAGACAGATGTACTGATAATACCAGATTCATAGTGAGAGAACATATTTGTGACTCTGACCCAGAAGTAAGTGTTTTATTGTTAAGAGATCTTATTAATAGTCAGGACACTCAGTGCCAGGTACTTCTCTTCCTGTGGTGCACATGAGCACAGGACATAATGCATTTTACAATTCTAGGAAACTAACTGGGTAGTTAGCATGAGCAGGAGCTGCTGCCATGTCTGCACAGCCTGCTTTCTATCAAAGATGCTTACAAAGCTGAAAATAAATGAAAATGGTTTTGGTTCTTAGGGTCACGAGTGCCTCACCTCCTTCCAGGGACTGGTGAACTGAGTCCTGGCGTAGCGCGTGAGCATGGAGATGATGACCACCTGGCCCCACTCCTCCACGTCCACCAGCAGGTTACACAGCTTTCTGTAGTTCTTATGGATCAGGTCAATGCGATCTGGACACACTTCTTCGAAGGCCATCACCACGCTGCCGGCCACCAGCTACAGAAACGATCGCAGGGACAGAGAGGAACGGAGATGAAACGAGTCGTGAGGGAAATGCTGTTTATTTTTATTTATTTTCAGAATAAAAATATACATTAAAGGAAGTTGTAAGATTGTTTATCAGTTTACAAACTGAACAAATATTGTAACTCTTAAACAAGTCGTGATATACAGACTCCAGAGAAATAAAACACTGGTTAACAGATCTGAACCTGGTCAAGACAGTTACCACTATTTCACTTGGAAAAAAAAAAAACAAAATGCCAATTTATGACTCTGATTACAAGACACACAGTTCAGTGTCTAAGCAGTTAGATGATAATTGGAAGGAAAATGTCTGCGCTTAAAGTTTTAACTGACTTATTTTCTAAAATCCTGTGAAAAGAAATCCATCAATAAGCCTTTCTCACACCTTCCCCATAAATTATTTTTCTTTTTCTCAGGTACAAACCTCATTTTACGTCCAATTCTCGGGGAAAGGAGAACAAGGAGGAAGCCGCAGCTGAGAGAGCCAATAATCAACTACATTTCATTGGTAGGAGGAAAAAACCCATTTGGCTGTTGCATGGCCCCCCACCACCCAACTGCCAGCTGGCTCGCTGACTGACTGTGAGACTGAGTGAGTGACATGGCAGTGTATTAATATGCAAACAGCATTATCACGGGCAGGCGAGGGTGAAGAAGGAGAGAAAGGGAGCAGAATCTAGTCTTCCCAATTAAAGCCTTCTGGCCCCTGGTGGCCCTGTGGGAACCCAGTGCATTTACCCATCAGCTTTGTCATGAGCCTGCATTGATTGCGTGTGCATCTCCGTGTGCATGAATCGTGTACGTGCGTGGCTCCCGTATGTGGAGTCTCTGAGAAATCTGGATCTTGAGCCTGAACGATGATTAGCCTTCCTGACATTCGCATTACTAATCCTGATGAATGAACCGCTGCTGGATCACACAACCACATTTTATAGCATCACACTGATGTTTGAAGTTATATTTATGCGAGTGACCCGCACAGAAATTCTATGTACATTCAAGAAAGGCGGATCCAACGAGGGTAATTAGGCCATACAGCTAGCTTAATGCAAATATGCCCTTAGCTGTAAGTTTATTAGGTAAACGTAGCTAAGACTAACAGAGCTTAATACAACAGTCCTGCAATGAATCTTCCTTCCTGTGAGTTAGAGAAGCTGGTAATAGTTATTAATATCCTGAGAAATGACAGCATTCCTGTGACGTGTGACAGGTACAGGGTCTTCTGTTCTGCATCCCAGCTTAGCTGAACATACAAAACAGAACAGAGGCATCTTTGATTATATATTATTAGCTGTGTTTTTCCTGCTGTGACAAGTCAGAGAGGTTTACCGTGACCTTGCCGCTTGAATGGTTTTGGTTTTTTTAGACACCTGTCTCTGAGATTTCTGCTGCCACGCTAATACAAAGGCGGTGAACAGGATTTGGTTTGTTTTGCCATGTGAGAGTATCTTCAGAGCAGCTTAAAGCACAGCAGGGCTTTTCAGTTACTCCAAGTAGTACGTTTTTTGCATGATGGCGTCCTCCTCGCCCGGCGTTCTCCCCCCAGGCCTCTCCTGTCTCTGAGGCTATTACAGGCAGCCCTATTTCTGAGCATGTGGATCCTGCTGCAAGGCTTTGTGCATTCTCGACCAACTTCCCCCATTAGACACAGCTCCAAGGTAAACTACATGCACCATCAACAAAACTGACACCCCAATCTATGGAGTTCATACACCCCCCCCTGCCTCCTCCTCCACCCCTCGACCATATTATCTACCCTGCGTGACAAGCCGGTAATGGAAAAATCACACTAAGCAAATGGTTCTTCTAATAACAATAAATTTCCTATAAAATTATGAAGGGGCCAAACCGTTTCCTTGCATCTATTTTGCTATGAATTCTAATTAGGGTGCCAGAGAGGCAGAGAGTGCTGGGTCATCACGCCAGAGACAACGTGCGCCTTTTTGATTAATGGCCCGGTGTGGGGTCGGCCTATCCTCCCTGCGCTCGCTCCTCTCCTGCTCTCTTCCCTCTCCCTCCTTTTACTCTTAAATTAATGGGCGTCTCACCTAGCCCCTAATCATAGTACCCCCCCGCCCCCCTGTCCCTCCTTTCTGTTCTCATTTCAATTTTGCAGAGGGTGCAGAGGGGGGGAGCATGGGAGGGATCGATCATTTATCTTGTAATGGCTGGATAATAGATCCATCACGGTAAAACAGCTGCACAAACTCCTATGTTGTCTCTGTCATCAGGCCTTCCCATTTTCTCTTTAAACCATCCTGCCTATAAGCAGGCCCCCGTGTGTCACAGCCATTTAACCAAACAGGCACATCTGTAAAGGTAAATGTCAGGAGGCCCGGACAACGCCACAGCCTGGAACAATAACCAAATGTTTCCTTCTTTAACAGGCGCCGTAGTGACATTAGCCAGAAAGCATTTACCTAAATGAAATCACTGATTTGGACTTAAATTACAAATAGCAAACCGCACAGGAAACTTTAGGATATCTGAAGAGCATTTTAAAAGCAGATATTTTTATGTGCCATAACAGATCTAGCAAGGAGATGATTAATAACATGTGATGACTGTGTTCCCTGGACCAGTATTGTACATGATGGCTCACTGAGATACTTAATGGAAACGAGTCATCATCAAACATGTGCCATTGAAAAGGATCTACAAACATGGCTACCCATCACAGCAGCCTTATGAAAAAGAAGCCAGCCTTTTTGACTTGTCAGAGCATGAAAAGCACACGCGTGGGACACGCTCAATACAAAACAAATAGACAGATGTTCCTTTATACACACAAAAAAGAAAATTTTAAAATGGCAGAGGCTGAGATATCCTAACTTTTAGTTATTAGTATGGGTCTCGAGCCAAAAACAAGGCATCCTATGTTTCCCATGATGCAAATGGCCATTTCAAACCTCACACTCCACATGGCTTTCTGTTACAAATGTGTAATCTCTGAGCTCAGAACCTCACAGCACTGATTCAGTCCAACACATCCTCCCATAGCATCGCAGTCAACTGGCAAGAAGACTGTCCCATTGTTGTGGGACTTCTAAACGGTACATGGCACCATCCCCACATCATAAAAATGCATCGCTTGATAGCTATTAAGTGTCCACTATGTTTGGGTTTTTCACCATTCATCACCAGCTGATAGTGCCTGTGCGTCTGTGTGATGATAGTGCCCTCTCTCTCTGTCCCCCAGCCTCGCAATGTGGGCTCCAACGGGGGAGAAGTCATCTGTCTTCGTTAGCGTCTGGGGCTAAATATGCTATGCATCTGGTACTGGGCTTTCCATCCCCCCTTGGCCTAAGCTGCTGTGTTTTGTTTGTATAATGATAGGTATACGCCATGAATGCATAATTACAACAAACTGTGCATGACTTGCACAAACAAACGCAGCGCGCTCTGCATTCTGCGGCCAACGTCTACATATTTGAAATTGGCATTTAAACACCCTTAGTATTCACTGTGACCTCCTCGAATTAATGTGCTGCCTATGACTTCTAATGGGCTGCCTGCATCGTGCCTGTGACCGGCCGAAACACAGAATCTGAGAATCCAACTCATTTACGGTCTATTCTGGGGAAAAAAAGAGAAGAGGTTGGCCTTCGAGAAAATTAAGCTGACACTAGCATCAGTGCGAAAATTCCTTCCAAATGGACACTTAACAAGGAGCATCTGAAGATGTGTGGGTTTAAGTGGGTGTTAACAAACCATGGCATTGCCGAATGAGCTGTGGGATGGGAGAGCTATGAGGAGAATCTCTTGACTGGGGCGCCCTCCAGTGGTCTGCAATTCTCCAAACACGGGAAACTAACTGTATATCGCTCACTGCTCTTACTGTGTACTTACTGTGCTTTTATCTTTCAGCAGTTTCTCAATCACTTCAATCAGCTGCTCCTTCTGGTCCGGATCCAGGCTGGAGGAAAAAAAAAGAGAGAGCGAGAGAGCTTTGAAATAAATATGTGTCAGCTGAGGAATGGCAATTATTCACATAACATGAAAACTTGATGGGACTTACAAATTAAATCATGACCCCAGTGTGTGCTCAGAATACAGATGTGTTCGGGTGCTTACAGCAGATTAGATTAACTATCTATGAGCATGTTTTATTTCCTGATTGAGGCTGTGAATGTGGCAGACACTAATATTAATACTTACTCTGTAGTGACAAATAATTTTTTTTCAAATTTCAGTGATTCGCTGCTTTACAAGCTGAATATTTTTATGTTTGAGACTGTTGGTTGAACAAGTCGAGCAATTTCAATGTAACATCTCGGGCTCTGGGAAATTTTAGCACCTTTCACTGTTTTATAGACAAAACAATGGATCAGTTAATCTATAAAACAATCTTTTTTTGCATTTTGTTCCATTATGGGGATTTTTCAGTGCATCGTATAGAACAGTCGAATAAAATGGTAGACAGTAAATATTGAGACACAACATGGGAAACGGGGTGATTTTAGACCCAGTGCCGTACGTTAGCCGTTGAATAAAATATGCAACTGATCTGTTCAGGTTCAGTTTTATCACCTTGGTTACATTTCAAGGACTTGTTCATTCTTTGATCCATGCCTGTGTTAGAAAGACTCAGCTGATAAAAGAAAGATAGCAGGAAGGCAAAACCCTTTATGTCAACATTACCCAACATTCACTGCGTTAACTGCTCAGTTCACTGCGCAGGAATGAAGTGGCACAGGGAGCCTCTGGTACTGGCTTTGCCAAGTGATGTCTGCAGCTCGTGTTACAGAAACTGTACCTGTAGAGCTTTTGGATAGCATGGGCAGACGTCTTCCTGACATATGGGGACAGGTCAGCTGCAGCCTCCTTGATGGCCAGCATCATGATGGGGACAATTATGGGGACACGGATACTGGACAAAACCCTCAGTGCACTGGCCCGGATGAACTGGTTCGGGTCCTGCCACAAAGAGATGAAACCGCTGTGTGTCAGTGAACATGGTTGACTTTTCATCAAACGGATGCAATGTCGGAAATTTACATAAGAAGATGCTCAGACAATAAAAAACATATGAAACATTTTCTAAATAATGTCAGTAATTCTTCCATTGCAAGTTTCTTGGTGACTCCACGGGTCATAATGAGCACATGTGCCCATACTGAATATTACAGCTTCTTTACCAGTATTAGTTTAGAGAAAGACAGAGACAGGAAGTGGACATGTTACCTTCAGGGCCCGCTGGAAGGTGCTGATGGATAGTAAGGCCAGGTCCTGCTGCTCCTCTGCATACCTCACCAGGTAGACATATACAAGCTTCTTAAGCTGCAAAGGACAATTAAATCAAACAGCTATAAACTGAACCAGCTATAAATGGTGAATTAATGCAGCATTTGGGGAAAAGCAATCAGCTGTTTTTTAAAACGTAAGCGATGTTCTGCATGTTTTTACATCCAATAAAAGATAAAAGACTCGGGCTATAAAAAGGATCAAATAAATAACCATGCATCAAACAAAGAAAACCTTCTTTTAAAAAGTTTATTATTGCAAGAGCTGGAAAGAAAAGTTGATATAGAAAGTTTTCCTGTCTGGATATCACTGGCTCAGTCCAGTGTTGTTTCAGGCAGAGAATGAGGTTATGTATTTCTGTCCCTTTCTGAAATTGCCATTGAGTTATTTCATGTTTTGGCTTCCACACTTCTTCTCACAGGAAAGCCTGAGATAATATTTGTCCTGCTTTCTGACAACTTCAAGAAGAGACCAAAGGCTGCTCCTCTCAGAGAATAAACATCTATAAGGCTGTGGAGTTATAGATGATGCAGCGGGAAGAAAAGTGGTTATTAAAAATTCTGATTTACTCGAGGAAGTGTTTATAATTTAATTTAAGCACTGATTTAAGGTTGAGGTCAGGGGTAAGGTTACATCTTAGGTGCAATCACAGAGAGCTATATGCAGTAATCTGCACCGTGCTTTCTAAAACAGCGAGTATTGACCTGCAGCAGTGCTCCACAGCTCTCAATCATCGTTCTGGTCATTACGGCTGGAATTAACGGCATTACTCACTATAAAAGGAGACACAACCCATCTGCCCTCAAGGATCTGGTTTCTATGACCACAAAGTACTCGACTGATTTCATTTTGAATCATTAAGCAGACGATTAAAGGTTCTGCAAATGAAACTTGCTCAGCATCAAATGAGATTTTCATAATTTATCTTCTTGTAACTTGAATATGAACTTTAAAAACATCACGTGTCACAAAACATGCAAACAAAAATTCATGTAAGATACGTGGCGTCAAAATGAAGCGCAGCAGTGATTAAAGAAAATAAAGTGCACTGCTATTAAATCACGCAGCACTGTCGATAACCTGCATGCTCTTGTGCCGTTTTCTGTTTAGTGGGGATCAATGGCAGCTCACAGCGACGAGGAGAAACGGAGGACGAGGGTGGGAACGAGGGAACAGGCCATTTTTAGCGAGACATACTGTAGGTGAGTGGAGCACGGAAGAGCAAGGAAAAGAAACCGAGAGAGAGAGAAAACACAGTCCAAGACCTCACACTACCTTAGCAGCTGGTGTGTATGAGGTGGGAGAGAGGAGACGTGACTGTGGGCTCTCTTCTGCCAATTACATCCACCCACCTGCTCCCCTACCCTGCCACGAGCTGCTTCGGCTGCATGCCTCGCGCACGGCGCCCGGTTTCAGGCCCCCCACTCGCATGCTGCACCTCACGCCACCTGATTATTTCTCTGCTGCTAATCAATATTCACAGCCTCTGGGCATGGGAACCCCTCTTGAGCTGTTGCTTAGTGTTTTGGTCATTCGCTTGTCAAGACTCACTGAAATATTACTCGAGTTAGTGTTAGTATTAACACAGGCCCTCTGTAACTTACAGTGTCTTTATGCTGCTGCTGCACTAACGTATGATTTGCAATAATAGAACTAGTCTCACAACTAGAGCTGCTGCTCACAAAAGGGATAAAAGCAGAAGTCTCTGCTCATTCACAACAGGTAAACAAACTCAACTGCACGTATGGTGTTTGGATGTTAGAGCAAAAAAAAAAAATCACAAATAACCTAAGAAGGACGGCAAAGAAGGAAAAGGAAGGAAGAGCTTCGAATGACGTCAGCCCACATGAGCCTTCTGTTGTTCTGTATAAAGAAGTTCCCACTGTTACGTCACAGAACCAACGTGCTGTGTTGCACAAGAGTTAAATAAATCCTAACTGTGGTGACAGGACTGATTTTTTTTTTTTTTTCTGTGATATATTTCTTTATGGTGGAAGGTCTTACCTCGATGTTCTTGCTCGCGACGTTCTTCACAACAGCAGGAAACAGCTCAGATGAATTCTTCCCTTTGGCAATCAGCTGAAAATAAATGAAACCATAAAAATATTTTATCCACCCATATTAAGCTCATCGGCCGAGATGGTTTTGCGATCTGTCCAGCATTTGGATTCCCATGATGCACTCACCCCAACGATCCTTTTCATGGCCTCCAGTTTCAGCGACTCCTTGTTGCTCTCTAGCATCTCTTTAAGGTCTTCATTCCTGAGGACAGAAAATACTGTTGTCGTCAATATGTAACAGAGAGGGTGAGGGCTGCTGAGGTGACTTGACTAATCGGTTTCAGACGTCAGAGCTTGACCAAAGGTACTGTGAAAGCTCCATGTCGACCACATCTGTGTCAGCTTCGCAGATTACAGGGGACACATGCCAGGGTCACACACCGGCTCCTGTGGCTCTGCGGGAGTCAAGTAGGTACGCTGACGAAGCGAGGAGCGTGATCTCTACCAACACAACGGCTGCTTCACAACTATTTCTGCTAAAATTACTCCATGCACACATGATGACAATGCTCATTCCTCGGCTAATGCTAATGCTGACACACAATGTCGTGTTGTAGAGCTACACAGCAGGTTGTTTGTTACACACACACACACACACACAGCTAATGTTCATATGATCAACAAAATGAGTTGATTGGTCCAGACTAAAATATCTCAGCAGATATTGTATAGATCGCTGTGAAATGTGGTTCAGACATTCATGGTCCCCTCAGGATTAACTGCAATAGCTTTGGTGATTAGCTCTGATAGCGATGTGTACATAATACAGATAAACAGTCTTGATATAGACAACTTAGACGCAGAATACTAACCATTTTAATGTATCTACATTTTAAACAGCCGTCACATGGTTTTCCCTTTTTCCAGATGTTTTCTTTTATCAAAGACAAACTTCAGTATTCAGCCGGAAAATACTATGAGGAAACCAACGAAGGTCAAAGACGTTAAAAACAAACAAACAGAGTTTTGCGTGATCTCACTACAGTACCCGGCTTTGTGTGTCTCTTTGGGGCTGCTGCTGTTGGTGTGTGTGAGGGCCTGTTCCTCCTGACTCAGCTCAGTCTTCAGAGTGAGCTGTAAGTTCTCAGCAGACACCATCGCCGTCCTCATAGCCCCCGCCGCCTCCGAGCGCAAACAGAAACCAACATCCATGCCGGCTTTCCTCCACAGCAAAACCAAAAACACTTTCAACAACCTAGCACTCCGTCTGTGTGTGTGTGTCTAAGCACACACACACACAAAAAAAACAAAAAGAGTCCACAAACAGAACTGACTGTACTTCCAGCAACTCAAGAGTGAAACGGAGCTGTGGTAATTACTTTCCCCTCAGGCTGTATGCCCTGCTCTCTTGACTTTATTTACAGTTGTCTTCTCGTCTCGTTGCTGTTCATAACTGTCAAAGCTGGGAACGGTGGAAAAACAGCACAGGCTCCGCTGGCTTCGTGCCTGTCATTCATCACTCCCTTCCTCTTCTCTTGGGCAAAAAGAGTCACAAGATGCCCCGCCAGCTCGCTAATGGCAAGTCATCCTTACACTTGAGGGTAGTGTCTTCTCACTCTGTGAAGACCTCCCTCACTTCTGCTGAGGTCCATATTCCTTCTGAAACCATCTGCCAAGTCAGCTGTAGTCCAGTCATATTAACCTGTTACTCCTCTCTTCTTGTACATGTACATTTCTCTCTGGAAAGAAGCCTATCTCACCTGCCTCCTGCCTGTGTATGTGACTCTGCCTGTGTGCGGCTGTGGTCACTTCCCTCCAGGGGAAAAAGGAGGGCCTTATCTACACTGGTGGGTAAACACTGAGCTACTTTTCATCACCTCCACTGTACAACAATCCGCTCGAGCCTGACACCTCTGCGAGCACACGCACGGCCAAGTCTGGCCGACAGAGGCCAACAGGACAGGCCTACATCAAAGATAACAGCACCGAGCTGAATGCCAGGAAATACGCCCGAACGCCGAAGAATAGAAAAGCTTGATTGTTCTCATAATTTATTCCCGTGTGTGCAGCCTAAGGACAATATAGATCATTCAATAATGTTAAGCACAGAAATCTTTGCAACTTTACACAAAGTTTGATGCTAAAACCTGAGCTGAATCAGACCCCATCTAACACCTGAACATCTGCATCTCGCCTGGCTGATTCTTAGCTTTGTCAATCTCACTGCATTTCACTGCAAACAAGTCAGATCTTACCCTTATTACCACACTTTGTTTATGCTCCCAAATCTGTCCATTAACACACACAGTTGGGTTTGATGGCAATCATGCTCAACTCTTAAATTCAAGTGTGGTATGAAGGACAGATGGGCTGCAGAGATTAGTGCCTCCATGTGGCTGTGAGCTATATTAGCCAACAGTTACTTTGGATCTCATCATAGTGCTGTATTTTGTTACTGACTGCCAACACACAGCCAGAGGCAGGAGACGGATTTTAGAGCTGGATCTTATTAGGTTGGTAAACAAGGTTCCTCTCCAGAACTGCATTACTTTTGACTTTAGTGAAACACAAATTCCATATTTACTCATTTTGTCTTGACCAAAATGCTGCACCTATCTTCCAGTAAATCTGACACTGGTATTAATTTTTAAATCATTGCCAAGAAACAAAACCGTCAAAGTGCCAAAGGGAAGAGGGAGCGGTTCATGTAGTTTAAAAAAAAAAAAACATATGCCTGAGTGAAAATAACTAATTCAAAGCCTGCTGTTCAAAACATTTAATAGCTTGAAGAATAACAGATAAACCAGAATAACTCGATGAAACCCTGGTTAATATGGTTGACTAAAATTCTGTCGTGACATTTTATATGTTGAGATGTTTTAGCAGCGTGAGGTTTGCTTCTCTTACGCTGCGAGGCCACAGAAAACCGATGTGGTCTGAACGCCGGACTGCATTCCTCCTCTCATTCAGCAAAGAATGAATGAATAGATGCAGTCACATTTTTTCCTAAATTAATTTAAAGAAAAATCAGAGCTGAGTGATGCATTTTAAACCAGTGTATCGTACTGAAATGAAACTAAATGCTCCCTATCAATTTGCTTGCCTTTCCAAAGTTACTATCTCTCTGTACCTGACAAAATAATTTCAAAGCAAGGTCTATTTAGAGGCTTTAAGTCGAATCACATGACCTTCCTCAGCAGTTAAGAGTTTGTCCAGTTGCCATGCCCAAGCAAACCAAACTTTTATAGGGTGTAATAAGCAAATACAAACTGTATGGTTGTTAATGTCAGAAAATGAGAAACTCACAGTGCGATAATAAATTATCTTAAATAACGGGGGAATAATAAATGCAGCCTGTCCAGCCAGGAAGTCTGGGAACATACACAAGCTCTTGTTAAAATGTTTAAATCCACCTCTCTGACCGTTTGCCAAAGGGGAGCTTTGAGACGGCACAAAAAGTGGCAGAGTCTTGAGTCTTGAGTAGTGCTGAGCTGTCAGAAAAACCAAAAGATGCTAACTTTTTCCTTTTCATCTGAGACCCTGAGATTAGCTTCACCTCCTCCTCACTCCTTGCAATGTAACTGCTTTCTACATCGAAAATGTAGGAGTTTCTAAGCCAATACATTAGTACATCAACACCCACCTTTCTACAAATAAAAGCTAAGGATCAAAATCCTATCTTTACTGCAGCTCAGGTAAATATGCTCACACAGTAAATCCATGCAACCAAACCTCGTCAGGCACAGTGAAATATCTCTGTGGTCACAGATAATAAATTAGTCACATGTTTCCGTGCCCTGGCATAAAGCTCTCAGTCAATGAGTGGAGGCCTTTAAGACTACAGAACAGTACAGGAACGTTGCTGTGCCTTTAACATGTGACAAACATTCAGCTAGTTCACATAACAAAAACAGAAGTTGATTTAATTTTGAGCAGAGAGCAGACTCTCAATGAAACAAGCTGGGGCTAATCTTAATTAACAAATCTGCAGGGTCCATAAATGCTGAGGACACTAACATCAGATACAGATACTCGTGCTGGCACAGCTGGATGCACAGGCACAGACACATGTGAACAGAAGCATCATTCATGCCCCTTGCATTTTCTTTGTGGTCCTCCAGCTTGGCCTAGAGGAAGCCAAACATATGACCCGGCCTCGTCTAACTGTGTCGATGGTCATGTGAGACAGCTTAAAGGTTCACTTTAGCATGCAAGGAAAAGTTTAACACTCTGACAAATGAAAGTCATCAGTATAACAAAACTCCATCTTAGATTTCAATGGGGAGAAAAGCTTGCTGATAAGAAAATGAGAAGCTGCGGAATAACACAACACAAACGTCTGCCAGATTTCAGGAAATTCAGTAACACAAACCCTACACTGAGTGATTAAAACTGACTGAGCAGCTTACTGAAGGTCTGGTGTGGTGTGCAGCTTCTCATCCACTGAGAGAGCATCAAACCAAAGCAGCTAAGATGAACAATCACTGATTTTACAAGAAACTGCAAAATGCAAAGAATGTTTACAGTGATGATGGGCTGCCCTCTAGTGTCAGGTTTCTGAAATGAAACTCAAGACACATGACCAAAACATGCTGACAATCCAGTTTGAGATTTACAACACTGAAATGTGATTAAAAATGATGAAGACAAGATGATGCAGAAGATACTTAATCTCTACAAATGGACCCTGGACACCCACATGGTAATATCAGAAACTAAAACTGTGTGTTCGGTCCAAAAGTCTTGACAAATTCTAGTAGCTCAAACTCTGAATATGTAAATGTAAGTACAGATAATTCCTTTCTTATCTATCCACACACAGGCATTATGATACTAAGGCTTGGCTGAGCATTTAAAACATTTTGACTTCAATGCAGAGCTGAATTAGACTGACAGAAAAATAACCAGAAAACTATTTTGTTTATTGTTTAATCCTTTTTCAGTCATTTCTCATGCAAAAAGTACAAACTACATGATGTTTTCAGCCCCTCAAACATGAAGAATACCTGCTTCTCTCTGTTTCATACGATAATAAATATTTTGGGATTTTTACTGTAAGTAAGACAAAACAAGAAATCTGAGGATGTCACCTTGGACCCTGAGAAACTGAGATGGACATTTTTCATTTTGTGGTTTTTGATGGACTAAAAAATTAACTGATTAATCAACAAAATAACTGGCAGTTTAATCGATAATGAAAATAATCATTAGTCGCAGCTTTAACTTAAAGCCTTACTGCTTTTCTGTTATACAGCTCTTTAAAGGGGATGAGATTTTACAACTGAATAATTATCTGTGAATGACTTAATCGCCAGTTTTGTCACAGACTGTTAGAGAAGCCCCGAGGAATCAGAATAAATCTATAAATGTAATTTAATGATGTAATACTAATACGCCTAATAATATGCTGACCATACGCAAAACCCGGTGTGTGTCGTCATACTGAACACAAATGAAGTAATCAATATTTTACCACTGATACCAGACTATTGGCTACAAATGAGGTAGTGGTCAGATCCACATTAGTATTCTGCACATACCTCTGACAAACAGGATTACATCACTTGAGTATAGTGGTAATATTACACTGAAGATGAAACGTGGGAGGGAGCTCATTTACTGAAGTTACCTGCTTAAAAGATGCACTTGTTTAGAAGGTAAGCTCATCAGAAGTTGTGTATTAAATAAGCACAAAAGGAGTAAAAATGGTGTAAAAGCAACATAACGACACCTCGGTTTGAAACTGTCCACTGAAAACATCTCACTTTGAGGCATTTGACTACAACACGATAAGGCATGTGAGGGCTGGTCTAATCCACCTGCAGGCAGAGATGTAAATGATTCCTCTGGTTTGGTTCCAACGTGCATACGAGGGCTAACTGCATGATATGCACACTTAGCTACTTATTAAAACTATAAAGGAAAGTGGAGGGGATGCAGCCTGAGGCCGAAGTGTCGGTTCTGCTGACTCTGAAGAAAACCGTTACTGTTCCCTTTTCACGAAGCATTCTTCTCATTGATTAGAGACTCACTGAACAAATAAGACTTGTTGACTGAAGCTCATCTGGAAAACGAATCAGTTTCTGTTTTGAGACAAAGCTGACAAACAAAGGGAGCAAACTTACACACACTAATATTAAAAAAAAACGATTCTTGTTTTTGATTTTCTGGATGCTAGACTATTTCGGGTTTGTGAAAGTTACATTTGTGGGCATAACTAGAGGGCACATGGAACTGACTTCTTCAGAAAATAAAACTGTATCACTAACCCAACTTTCAATAAGTTTCAATAACTTTGAAAGTTATTGAAATAACTTTCAAAAATGGGGCCTAGCCCTAGCTCATTTCATGCTGATTATTATTTTTCCATCATCAACTGTAACTGTTCTTTGATAATCAGTTGACTGTTCATTGCATAAAATGACAAAATGTAGTGAAAAAAGCCCATGGTTATTCTCTGAAGCCCAAATGTGGACATTCAAATGCTATTCAAAACCCAACCATGAGTTTATTATCATAGGAAACAAGGTGGAAATCAATGCTGGTAACAATAAAGTTTTGACACTAATCACTTAAAACTATGGGTGCCAGTTAATTACCTTGCTTGAGTACTGGCTGGTTTCTGGATGAAATGTGAATTAATGAAAGCGCCGTGTAATTAATAAGGGGGTTAATCCGGGGGTTAATCCAGACCTGCTCTCCTTTGTGAATAGTGGATTTGTCTCGACAGGTAAACACTCAAACACAGGGGTTAATTAGAAAAACGCAGCAGGTTGGTGATACACCTCCCCTACAAAAAACAAGGTCGTCGAAACATGGGCATTTTATGATAGTTTGATATTTGGCGGTACGATGGCAAACAGCTAACCGACACTCGCTATCGCTGCCTGGCTTGTTGATGCTGCGGGATCTGGGTCTTGCTAGCCCCCGGTTTAGCCCAATGCGCCGCACTTGGAGTTAGCCCCACAAAGTTGACCGTAACCGGCTAACTTTACCACATATTAACCGTGCAGACAGTGGACGGATCACACGTTTAACTGTCTTACTTTTTGAAGTCAGCGCTGAAAAGTCCAAAGGCGGCTCCGGAGCTGGAGGAGGTCGGGGTGGTCTCCTGCCCCGCTTCCACCGCAGCCTCCGCTCCTCCCTGGTCATTGTACAAGGCGCCCGTCGACATCCTCGATAAACAAACGTATTCTGTTCCTCCTCCGAGCTACAAACTGTTCATAAACGTGAGAATGTGTCGGTAGCGTACCAACTTCTTGCAAAGCCAAACTTCTCCGAGATTTCACCCAACTTTTTTCTTACACGCAGTAGCGGAAGTGTGAGCTGGACAAGTTGGTGTCACGTGGTCACATGACAGGGCTTCAGCGGCACAAGGGTCATAGATCTACGGCAACTAGAAAAGTCTGCTAAGTGATTCCTGCTGAAAGTGCTGGTCTAGAATTTCTAGATCTATGTTCAAAACGCCCCTAGCCGTTGTGTTGCCAAGGGAACAACGTTACTACTGTTCCTATCACCAAGAGGAAGCAAGTGAGCAGATACTTGCACAGGCTACTCATTCAACGTATTTTACGTATTATTTTTTAATTCTACGTATTATTTTAGTGTGGCTCGTTTACGGTGCTATGAGATTAAATTGAGGGCTAAATTAACCCTTACATGCATGATACATACGCGGGCCATTTTAACCCTGTGAGCCCGTACGTATCATATATGATACCCACATTTCTGGGACTCATTGCATCACCATCAAGCATAAACTTTGCATTTAACCCTTTTAGATGAACTCTTATGCTCGTATACTGACTCCTGGTAGACACTCCTCACTTTTCTAAATGTTTTGACATGTGTGATACAAACAAAAAATATACTTAGAATTTTTTTTTTTTAATTTTTTTTTTTACATTTTGTCAAAGGGACAAATAAAGAGTTCATATTTGAAAAATTAGAATTTTCTGACCATTCTTTCATAGTTCAGGTCTCACAGGGTTAAATTATTTTTTTATTAATAGTTTTGTGACTCACATATTTCATCGTGTCATATTCCTGGTGTGTAAACATATTGTATACACCCAAAATTGTTTTATTTACCCCTTAGCTGCATGTAGTATTTGTACTAAGTGGGTCACAATGACACGCATGCATTCCCTACAAATTCTTGGAAACCTCTTGGCAACCTAACCTCTTATTTATTTCATGCAGATATTAACTTAATTTAAATTTGGTAAACAAATTACCCGAAATGTGCTCAGCCCTGAGGACAAGATGAGTAGGTGTTGCTTCACATTTTTCTCAAATAAAAGTACAAAACAAAGAGAGCCCAGTGGAAGTAAAAGTAGGCTTCAAGAGCTGTCGATATGTGGAAATTTAGCCACGATTTAGAAGGACAGGCCTGGTGTAAAGGGTTAAAGTAGGTTTATTTTTGCCAGAGATTGTTCACTGCGTGGTTTTGTTTTGAAATGTAGGACGTGACGTTTCTTTACTTCCGCCTGGTTGTGTCACTTTTGATCTGCTGCCGGTGACCAATCCACCGCCGCGGTAGCATCTCTGGACGCAGTCCACAGTTGACTTCACCTCCGAACATAGACTATAAAACCGTGTCATCGCCTCAGAGGGAGACGGGTTTTTTTTTTTTCTTAGCAGCTAGCCTAAACTTTGTTTCTGAACCTTAGCTCTGAGGCACATTTAACGGGAAGAACTCAGCTGAGGAGAATGTCGGATTTCGACAGCAACCCGTTCGCGGATCCGGAGTTCAGCAACCCTTTTCAGGTAACGTTAGCTAGCTGCGGTAGCCACGTTAGCGTTAGCCACTGCGTTATTACACGTTAACGACAGCTTACTCGGTCAAGCAAGTGTGACACCGGATAGTCCGGTTTAAACTGCCGTGATAAAGCTGCTTTTGGACAGAAACGTTAAATCACTTGTTTGTCAGGCTTTACTGAGGCTGTCACTTAATGTTGGTCCACTTCGGCTGACTGAGTGACATAACATGCAAAGGTAACAGGCAGTGTCGTGTTAGCCTTTCAGGTGTAACCTCTGCAGGTAGGCTGTGTTTACGGTGCTTTAATTAAACCCTCTTTGTATCTATCATTCATATCAACATATGAAATAATTCCAGTGTAATCCTCATCCCCTCCCCTGCTCTCCAACATATGCCACACATCCACAAATAATCAAAACCGTACAGACATACAACGACCTCATTTAGAGGTAAACAAAAAAGAAAAGTACATTTAAAACAAGGGGTTTCACTCATCTTTGTCTTCTTTTCATAGCAGGTAAGAAAAGGCCTCCAGTGTAAGTTTGAATTTATTTATTTCAGGTAAAACATCATCTCTCACATAAAACAAGATATTTTTACTCCAGATTTTTTATTTACATTTTGCTGATAATACTTGTGCCTAATTAGGATTTAAATACAGAACTTACACTTGTAATGGAGTTTTTTTTACATTGTTGTATTGAGTGAAAGATATAAATACTTCTTCCACCACTGGTCTTAAAGTTCCACCTATCAGACATTATTCTCTTTGCAGATCTGTAAAGTGAGTTTTTAGGTAGATAAACTGCTGTTCAGATGTTGTTCCTGTTTTTGTTTTTGTTTTTGTTCCTGTTTCAGTTCTGTGCTGTAATAGACTGGTCATCAAATAGATGATAGTTAGTATAACCCTAAAATAAGATCAAAGCCCCACTTTTTCATACCAAACCAGAGGTGGTAATACTGAGGGAATTAATCCTGAATATAAACTTTTAGTCATTTGAGTGACTCTTACAAACCGCGCCTCTGAAACAGAGAAGTAGATTTGAGCAGAGCGTGCTGTGGTTGTGAGGTTTTTTCACTGTGATGTGCCTATTATGCCGTTTGGTTGCTGCTGTTGACGGTCTTGCCTTGATAGTGTCTTGTCATGCTGAAAGTATGCATGTGATCATGTGCTCTTCAGCCCTCATCAGTGCCTGCCAACCTCAGCAGGCCTGAGACGCTCCCTCCCTTGCTACCTCATCACATTAAGTGAACTAAACCTGGACGCAAAAGGCAGCAGCTAATTAGCATTTTCCTTAGAGCACTTTATGAAGATATACAAAGAAAGTTCATTTGTAAAGTCACTATATTGTACAGCTATTCCTTTGTATATGAGCATAATAACTGATCTCTCTCATTTGTTGCATAAATAAAATCCTTCCACCATCTTTCTCTCTCAGTGTGAGTTGGCGAAAGATGCTGACGGCACAGTTTGACTGTACCGATGCACAGACAACTGACTTATTCATGAATTATTCATGTAGCCCCCATTAACATACTGACATGACTGGTGAACCCCTGCTGTGCTGCCATTTTTCTGTCGTTTGCTGGCACACGCTTTTTGGCCCCGAGCAGAGATGGAGCTTTATTACCTACTCTGAGCTATCTTCAATAGTTCATGAAATCATATGGTGCCATCATGGTGACATGTGGTGCTGGGATCCTCGCTGGCGCCTTTCCTGCTAAATTTCATCATTCTCTCAGTCATGCATCGGTTTCTGTTTTGGCCTATTTCTCTGAATGTGGGTTAATGACAGAAATGTTGCAGAGACTGTATAATCAATATAACGGTACGGTAGGACAAGCGATGAAGGTGCCGCCTGCTCATGCAGAACGACATCAGGATCATGGTGGCTACACGTTCACTGTCAGGTGACAGGAAATCCAAAACCATGAAATTAGTTTTCACACGGGCAGACGTGCAACAGGGGGGACCGCGCATGTGGTGACGATGAGCTATAGATTTAAAGATGAAAACTCTTTCACTTGGTGAATATGCATGTGTTTGTTTGGCTGTCCAATAGGGCAACATTAAACTTTAAACACAACATACCCTGAAATATTGATGACCGCGGTCTGGTGACAAGTTGCAGCCTCCGTGTGTGTGTGTGTGTGTGTGTGTGTGGGAGCGGAAAAGATGCTCACAGAAATTTAAGAGTCAGAGAGACGGCGAGAGGACTACACTGAGCCTGGATAAGGATAGCACTTCAGGAATACGCAGACTGGATGTTAATCTTGAGCTGTAATTTGAATGAAACTAGCGCCTGACTGACAACAGCTGATGGTAAGATCATTGTTAAAAGGAAGGCATGAAAATGTAGCTCAACCGATACCTGCAGGAGCAGAGGATAGGAAACTTTGTGTTTTTAAAGTTTGACCTGTTGCACAGTAGGAAACAGATTGTAGCTGTACTCCAGTAATATAATGTTTTTTTTTTTTTTTTTTTTTTACAGCAGTAAATTTTTAATACTTTGCTAAAAATGTGTTTGTCTTGCAAATCAGGAACGTGGTTCAAAGTTTTTCGTGCATCGCGCGGCACAATTTTCCCTTTTTATTTCTGTCTTCAGCAGCCAGAGGCTTTCACCATCACCGCCTCCATCACCCCACCGCCCCTTCTGAAACTCACGGACTTGGCTATTTATAGACGTCTTCTCGTGAAAATTATTGGAATCATCCCGTCCTTGCCAGTATTGAATTATAGGCCTGTTGCATTTGGAATAAAGAGGGCTGTTTGTCTTTGATCTGGCAGAGTAATGGAGGGTTTTTACACTTTGATGAGCCATTTTTCTTTTAAGCGCAGAGATTTCCACCGGTGTCCTTGGTAAAAACAAAACGACAGACGTATCGGGATCGTGGTATTCTCGTGCCAGACGGATTCATTGAACATTCAGTCTGAATGTTCTCATGTGAGACCTTTTTAAATTCTGTTTTCCCAGGATCCATCAGTGACCCAAGTGAGACAGGCGGCTCCTCCTGGGTTGGAGGAGTACAATCCCTTCACAGATGCCAAACCAGTGAGTGTTTTTACAGATTATCAGCTCAGCTCCTGTATCAGATGGTTCTGAACAACGTTCACAGGAATCATTTAGTTCCAAAGTGATCCTTGTTATTTCTGACTTTCACATGACGCAACAGTGATGGGAATAAAACGGTCACCGTTTAATAAAAAATTGTGCTAAATGGGAAAGAAGATGAATCCCTGAGCGTGGTGTATAAATCCCCGGTGCTCATCAGTCCTACATATTCTGCCACCAGGGAGCTGGAAACTGTAATTTGTAATTTTACTGCACAGATCACCCAGAAATGAGGAACTGGTGATAATTCAGTTAGTCAGTCCTGATTTATTGTTTCGCTCTTGTTCTCTCTATTTAAAAAATTTTGATTAACTAGATTAGTGCATGGATGATCGATCTAGACCTTTGGGAGCACTAGACTTAGATTATTTTGTTATACAGATTTTTTCAAATATTTTGTTTTAACATATATTACAAAGCCTGTTCTCTCTGGAGCTTTTAATGTTTGAATAACAGGTCATATCACAGTTTTATTTAGCTTCCACTCAGAGTTCAGCAGTGCAGATTCTGACTGGAGAAACATGGGGCTTATGTTTTTTGTCAGTTACTGTTTAACGGGCAGTAACTTTAAGAGACACTCTCCATTTTGAAAAAAGTAACTTCCTCATGTCTGAATTTTTTGCAGTGTCACAGCATCGTCGGACTCTCTTCAGCTGTAATGGGAACGTGGTTTGACGATATGTGTGTTTCCTCCACAGACACCTGCGGGCGCGGCACCCAAGGCTGCGGCACCCGCCATCAACACACAACCCGCCATCATGAAACCCACAGAGGAGCCTCCGGCCTACTCGCAGCCTCAGGCGCAGGTATTACCGACCACAGCTGGACCTTACAGCAGCCTTCTGCTCTGTGGTTCACTGACACACGGCAGGTTTGACGGACACGTCTTTACATTCACGTCACCACGCTGGCATTTCTGTGTGTAGGTGTATATATAAGCGAGCAGACTGTGGCACGTCGAAGGGTTTAGTCCAGCATCAGCAGAAATTGCATTAACACGACAGCTGGTTTCATGCTGAGTTTGTGGACAGAAAAGCAGCTCAGCAGGAAGCGGCCTCCGCCTGTGACTGGGCTCTCTAACTCCAGGCCGACAGAGGAAATAAGTTGTGATGCTGCATCTCGTTTGTAGGGAAGACTCCTGGGAACATGCTGCCGCTGCTGCTGCTGTTGTTGTTGTTGTGATGTCTCTCCTCCTGCTGGTGCTGCCCCTGTAGAGAATTGGATTTATTCCTAAAGTAGAAACAGGAAATTTCTAGAGAGCTGAGAAAACAAAATAGTCTGACAATACACACTCCTGTACATTTACCAGTTCATTGATGTGCTTTCTATGTGTGTGTGTGTGTGTGTAGGAGCAGACGCAAGCAGCTGCTGAGCTCTTGAGGCGACAGGAGGAGCTGGAGAGGAAGGCCGCGGAGCTGGACCGCCGGGAGAGAGAGATGCAGTCGCTCAGTGCTTCAGGAGGTCAGAGTCAGGCCCCGGCTTTTCCTGTCGCTGGGAACCAGAACATGATTGAGTTAAATCGCCTCTTTTCTGCTGGAAGCTGGAGGCAGTTAGCTTAGCAGCTTCCACAAGTCACAGTAATTAGTCAGATTTAAAGGTTTAACTTTGCACAGAACCCGGTTAGCCGTCTCCCCCTCGTTACAGGGCTCTTTGCTAAACTAAGCTAATTCCATCCTGGCTTCAGTTTCATACTGAGCGTACAAACATGGAGTGCATTTCAATGCAATGGTGCAATGGTGAACTATTCCTTTAAATGCCCAGAGCTTCTCTGCAGAGAAGGCGGCTCATTGGTTTCTGTTCTGAACCACATTATCCACAATATATACACCAATCTCAGAGCCGACCAAAGACTAAAAAAATAAAACATGAACTCATACAAAGATTTACAGTTACTCATTATTGTATTTTCCCGTTTCAGGCAGGAAGAACAACTGGCCTCCCCTGCCAGAGAAGTTCCCCGTGGGCCCCTGCTTCTACCACGACATTACTGTGGACATTCCTGTAGAGTTTCAGAAGACAGTCAAGATCATGTACTACCTCTGGATGTGTGAGTAGTGGTTTGGTTCCAAACCTAATTTTCCACCTTTGTCTTTATAACTCGCTGAAGATTTACAGCTCGGCCCTAATGGTGTTTAAAAGTCACAGTCTGCATCTGTGATTCAGGGAGTGAACGGATTCCAGTGGAATTCAGTCGCCACATGACGAGGACACGTGGTGCAGTCATGTGGCCTGATGAAGTGACTTGGTCAGATGATTGCTTAAAGGCTGGTTTAGACCTCAGAGAGCAGTGGATAGTTAAAAAGCACAGGGATCCTTCCTGACTTCTTACTTCTTTGACAGATTAATGTCTGATTGATCTTTTCCGAGCTGAAGCAGAGACAGATCTTTAGCTTTAGTGTCTCTCCCTGCCAACCTGCTCAGTTCTGTGTGTGTGTGTGTGTGTCTGTGTGTGTGTTATCTAACAGGCTAATGTCATATTTCACACTGTGGTGTAAAATCCACTCAGCTTCACAGACTCTTGCAGCTGTGCGTGTACAGTACACCTCTCACCGCACAGACCCCAAGAACAAATGGTAAAGATGAATTATTAAATGCGTGTGTGAGCGTGTGTGTGTGTTCTCAGTCCTGCACAGCGTTACACGTTGAAATATTAAGCATCAGTGTTTCCTCCACGTCCACCGTGAACCTGACTTGGCAGGACACTGGACACTGGACGCTCCTGCCTGCAAACAGCCGTCCTCTGACAGACATTATACAGAAACACACCTGGGCTGCCGCACTGTCCCACTTTCTCCATCTGGATATTCACAGTGTTTGTCTTTCTCGTTCTGCACATACCTCAGTTCATACCGGGACTCTGCTCGCTAACATGGTCGGCTGCTTGGCCTGGTTCTGCGTGGACGCATTGCGTGGGGTGGACTTTGGCTTGTCCATCCTCTGGTTCATGCTCTTCACCCCCTGCTCTTTCGTCTGTTGGTACAGGCCACTTTACGGAGCGTTCAGGTAAACAGCGCGACTGTTTTTTAGGCAGAACAAGGGAAGGAGTGACATTAAAAGCATTTTTAAAAGCAGAAATATATCAGACAATACTCTATAAATAAACAATATTGCAACAAACAATAAAATAACCAGCAAACATCGAGAGCACAGCTGTGATAGTGAATTTAAAAATCCAGTGGATTCAGTGGTCGTGTTTACTGTGTTGTTCATATCCTGTTTTTTTTTTTTTTCTTCCTTCTGCAGGAGCGACAGCTCATTCCGATTTTTCATTTTCTTCTTCGTGTACATCTGCCAGTTTGGCGTCTACGTGCTCCAGTGTATTGGCATCACTGGTTGGGGCGCCAGGTAAGAAAACAGGGCATGAAGACACACGGAAAACAGACAGTTCATGAAATATCTTTCTGACTGTTCGTTGGACAAAACAAGACATCATGTTGATTCATCATCATAATGACATGATGAGAATTTTTACTGTTTAAAGTACCAGATAATTAATCAAGAAAATAACTGACAGATTAAAATGACTGCATACACTTTGCAGGACATTTAAACTAATGGTGATTCTCCCCCGTGTTTTACATCGGTATGTTTTGGGATTTGTTGACGATAAATAAAATACAGAATTTCACCAAACTCCTGCTTTAATTACTTTCTTGTCTCAGTGGGTGGATCTCCGCTCTGACTGGCCTGAATAAAAGCATCCCAGTGGGCATTATAATGATCCTCATCGCTGCTCTCTTCACCTCGCTGGCTGCCATGTCCCTCATCATGTTCAAAAAGGTGCCGTAGACACACGACAAGCCCAGAAAATATTCACACAGACTCTCGTACCACCTTAAATCACCTCTTTCTTCCCCTCTTCTCCCCCTTTCTTCCTCACCAGGTCCACGCGTTGTACCGTACCACCGGTGCCAGCTTCGAGAAAGCCCAGCAGGAGTTTGCCACCGGCGTCATGTCCAACAAGACGGTCCAGACGGCCGCCGCTAATGCCGCCTCCAGGGCTGCACAAGGAGCCTTCAAGGAGCAGGCCTGATTGTCCTAGAGAGCGAGTTCATCTCTCCGTCCAACCCTCCTCCCTCCCTCCCTCCTTCCCTTCCTCCACCCCGTCCTCTTTTTCTGCTCACAAGTGCAGCAACCCAGCTTCCACCGAGCCAAGTGCCCTGTTTGCCCCCCCCCAGCCTTCTGACAATATCAAAGTGGTTTATGTAAGTGCACTACAGTCTGCACCCTGTGATCCGTGAGTCTGAGTCTGAGGGAGAAAACCACTACTGGGATCATTCAGACAGGGTTCTGGCTCTCTCCCTCTGTCCTACGCTACCTGGCCCAGCATCGCTGTTCACTGTCATCTCTGACTCTGGGAACCCCTCATCAACGCTGCACTCCCACCGCTCAACCAGTGTGCTCAACTTTATCTTTTTTCCTGTGTGAGTTTGTGTGTGTGTGGCCAACTACATGAATGTTTGTGTGCCTGTTTAAGTGTCGGTGCCGCCTCGAGGCCCGTACGTCCCGTGTAGAAAGATCGTAATGAAGCCGAACCAAGTCCGAATTTTGTGAAGCTACCTGGGCGTCTCCCACCTTCAGCCGTCTTAGAAGTTTTGTGCCCTCTGAGTGTTCGAGCCTTTCTTTCATTTATCAGCCTAATCACTACTTCCTGTTTTTTAAAAATGTATTTATTATTGGACAAATGGAAGACATCTAGTTCTCTCTAGTTGTCAGCGAATGCACATGCGGCAGAATCCTGAGATTTATTTTGCCGTTTTCCATGAGTACATAACTTAACACTGCTGCCCCCCGGTGGAGGGACTTTGTATTGTTGAAGATGAATGCTGTGCATTCCAGTTCACTGCCTTGCCTTCTACTTTTTGCTTTCCTCTGAATCGGGTTTTAGAGAGTGTGTAGTCTTTAATCCTTAATAGTGATGCTTCACCCAAAATCTCATCTGCTAAGTATCAAACCCTCAGCCCCTGCAGGTCACAAGTTCACCAGAGCCCAAGGGAATATATTCAAAGAGTTTGCTTTGTCCAGAACCCAAAGACATTCAGTTTACAGTGATGCAAGACAGAGAAAAGAGCAATTACTCACATTTAAGAGTCGGTTTTCTCCCACGAAGCTCTGCCAGGTTTCAGCCATATTGGATGGACGGACCAAGGAGGAGAGGCCTGTGCTGTAAAAGCGATATGAGAAGTTTTTTTTATTTTTTCCACTTTGAAAAATTAAAACACAGTAACCGACTTAATTCAAGCTGATCAGAGCTGTTGTTCTCTCCAAACTAAAAACACTACAGGTTTTTAAACAGCTACCTCTCCCGCCTTCAAACAGTGTTTGATGCTCAAAAGATATTTTTTTTTTATTTTTGGGTGGAATATCACTTTAAAGTTTTTGCTCTCAAGTATCTCATTTTTTTTTTTTTTGCTTGAAATCTTTTGCCTATAATGATGATCTACATATCCATTGTGAAATCACACCAAGTTGCACTTTAAATCTGGTCGTTAGATTCTTCGCGGCACTGCGTTCGGTGCGAATGGAAGGATATTTGTAATAATGGCCTCACACCTTCCTGCTCATTAGTGTAATTCATACCTGTAACATGCACCAGCTGAGTTCAGCCCAGCTTTTACTGTCGTTTTCCTCCGAGAGAAACCAACGAACGACACTGTTAACACACACGAAGAGAATATCTTCACTGCTCTGTACATACAGCTGCATGTTCATACGGTTTTGAAGAGGAAAGTCAAACTCGTCTCCAGCTTCTCTTGCGTCCTGGAGATTTACCTCAGTTGTACTCAGGATGTACTCTTCACTTGCATGACGAGGTTAAAAAGAAACCAGATTGTACAAAAATCAGACACAGACTGGCCCCTGGATTTAAATGTGTGCTGTAAATTAATATATTGCAATAAAATCGATTAAAAAGACGACAAAGTGGCCAGTGATGTTGATGTAATGTTCTGATAATCGCTTGTTTATTCATAATTTGAGAGTTGTGGGTTGACTTATCACCGAACTCCAGCAAAACCACAATCAGATGCATCAGATCCGAGGACAGGGTCGCTCCTGTTAGTCTCTTTAATTTCCAGTATTCGGTGATGAAAACAGTTCAAATGCATTTTACCTGCTAAAGCGTCTCTGAATGTGTCTTTTTCTAAACACCGTACGAGTTTGTGTTGCGTCAGTGGGAGCTGCAAAGCGAGTTTTCGCTGCCTGAATGTGTCTGATTTCTCTGTCATGTTGAAGCCAGTTAAGCCTTTGTGAGTATGTGATGTGTAGGTGGTGTAAATAAAGGGGAATATGGGCCTTTTAAGTCTCAGTCTGTGTGCAGGGCAGAGCCTGGGATGCTTCTTCACTTCCTGGAGAGGAGACTTTTCTATTTTTCAGTCTGTTGAGGCTTCCTGCAACATGCCTTGTTTTGCTCTGTTCTTTTTTTTTTTTTTTTTTTTTCAGTTTCAAACTGGCTTAATTTGGAGCCGTACATGTGTATGTACAAAGCAACATGAGATTATTCCTTAAAAAAGGTTTCTGTTCTGTTATTTTTGACTTAAAAAAAAAAACAAAAACATGATAAATGTGAGAAAGGCGTTAGACTGCAATGCAATGTGAACTGTGTGATGTACTGTAGATGGACTGTGGCTTTAAGCTGTGCTTTATAATTAACATGGCATGTGGTAGAAACAATGAGACTGAAAATAACTTTTCATGAGCATCTCTAACAATTAAATTTTAAGGAAATTATTCAGAAAAAAAAAACTAAGAAATGTTTGTATATTTTGTATGATTTACAGGTGGCCGGCGGTTTGCTCTAAATTTCGGTGTAATTTTAAAATGCACTCTGGTTTCACCTTCCG
Organism: Toxotes jaculatrix; assembly: GCF_017976425.1. NCBI lineage: Eukaryota > Metazoa > Chordata > Actinopteri > Toxotidae > Toxotes > Toxotes jaculatrix. The sequence goes on along the minus strand of NC_054409.1, from coordinate 22,914,386 downwards.
TCGCATGTTGAGTAGTTTGAGTTTTGTAAATTTATTGCATTAACACTGAATAAAATTCTTCTTCTGTATGTGTTTGGTTGTTTCCCTTATGTTTTTCTTGTTTGTGGTGTAAACATCCGGACGAGACAAAGCTTTGCGTTCTCTGTGGCTTAAAATGCAGAGAATATTTAAGACGGCCTGTACCAGCAGCTGAAAACCAGATGAGGGCAGTAGTTGTCAAAGAACACGAAGGTCTCTTCACTTTAAATGTGTTGCATGTGTCTAATCTGCTTATTTTAGGTGAATAGTGCGTCCTCATATTTAGAATAACTGCCAATCAACAACAGAATCGTTCATGAAGTTGCAAATATTTAAATCAAATTTGCAGTTATCGAATGAAAAAGTCACCAAACACAGTTTCACAAAACTTAAGTTAATGATCACAACTTAACATGACTGTGCTTTTACTGGGGAACCGCTCGTAGAATCTGTGTCAGTAAAACATCTTTACATGTCACGTCATGGAAACCAGCCACTGAACCGTGAAGTCACTACGAGCACACACACCAACCCAAAGCCATAAAAACACTGATAAGATCGGCTCGCCTCGGCCGTCGCCTCGCTTACCTGCACAGGTAGGGTTAGAGTTAGAAGCTCCGTCTTCCTTTCAAATGTTGTCATTGCTTTCATCTTTGCAAACAAGTCCGAGCAATTTTCTTTTAATTATTTATGCACAGGCGTCAACTCAATGCATCAGCGTCGCTCACTGCTCTTTGATGTGAACATTAACTAAACCTCCTGACCTGCATCCGCCCTGTGCTGCTGCCACCTGATTGGCTGACTGGATAATTACTTGAACAAACAGGTGGACAGGTGTTCCTAATTATGCGCTGGGTGAGAGCTCAGTGCGTCCCAATCACTTATTAAGTGTTTCCTGGACTTGTCTTCTGTGTCCTCTCTGTTTAATGGATCATGTTTAATAAAGTTCAGCAGGCGGGGGGCTTTTACCACCCCGGCAGATCCACTTTTTCTTTGCAGTACTGTTCATAGCAGCAGTGGCAATAAGAGACCTGTGTAAATAAACAGCACACACTCTCAATTTCAGGACCAGGTGCCGAGGGCTTCAGTCCTGTGTGAAATAAAGCAGAACAAGACTCTCACAAAAGAGGAAGCTGGTCTCAGAGCCAGCTCACTGCCAGCAGGAAGGGGCACAGAGGAGGAATAACAGTCTCTCACGGACTCAGTGGCTTCTCCTCTTTAGGGGTGTGTGTGTGAAAACAGCGACAGTCTTCGGCCTGCTGCTCGCCGTCGGTCCAGGCTGAGACATGCTCTTCCTCTGGCTGTCGGCGGCTCTGCTCGCTGCTGTCTCTGGATGGATTCAGCTGAGACACTGATCAGCATTTGGTAGATGTGAGCTTAGAGTAAATGGACGGAGGGAAACTTGCTCAAACATGATGACATGACAAGATTTTCTGAGGACAGGAAATATGATTAATCAAAGGAGGAGAGAGACCTCATCCCTGAGGCCTTTTCTCTCATGTAAATTAAACCGGAAATACAGTAAAACCTGTATAAAACATGTAAAACCCACATCAGTCACAGACTCACAATCTCTCCTGTCAGACTGCTGAAGCCTCAGAATCATGTTCAGTCTCTCTGAGCTCATCATCTGTTGCAGCCCTAGCTCTTGGCCGTTGGACAGACTTTCTCCCCGGTTCTGAGACGCTATCAGGAGACGCTAAGAATTTATTTTCTCTCATCTTGAAATTATTTCCTCCCTGGCAGCAGAGCGTGTTACACCAGGCTTCAGAAACTTCTGCAGGTTGAACCGGGCTGCTCGTCTGTGAAAGACTCGCGGAAAACTCCTGTAAACATCCGATAATTCAACGCTCTGCTGCTCGCAAAAAGAATATCTGATGCTGTGAACACATCACTGATTCATCCTTTCACATAAACCATCTCACAGCCTCTAAGATTGACCTGGTGACCCTTTGGAGAGGCCTGACCTTGAGGTTACAAACCACTGGATTAAACCATTTAACTTCACCTGCAGATTTAGTCTTTTTACTTATGATCCTTTAAGGACATTTGGCTGATAATCCTTCTGTAAGTCTGTATTTTTACATAGTTGTATTTGTACTTTTATTTAAATAAAGGCTCTGACTGTTTCTTTCACCACTGCTCAAATTTTCAAATCAACAACCGAACATTTCCCACATCTAACCTCTGTGTGCTGTCTTTTCCCCAGCTACCAAACGCTCACACTTGTGCACCACCTGTGTGTGTGTCTATGTGTGAGTGTATTTGTGTGTGTGTTATTACAAAACGATGACTCCCTCCCCAGATGTTCCTCCCTGCATGTGGACTACAGAGAAGCCTCTGGCACAACCCTGTGGCTGCCTTCCTCCACCAGTGCACTCAAACTAAACACAGAGCTTGATGACTTCCAGATTAGGCACATGACAAATCGTGCAATCTGAAATTCAGGCCTGTTTCACTGCCAGAGGCTTTTAAGTTTTGCCTCTCAGTTTGTGTTTTTTTTTTTGCAGAGAGAATCAGAGAGGATGAGAACAGGGGGAGACAGCTGCCTCCTCACTTTCACTGGACAGTTTGAATATGAGCATGTCAGGAGTCAACTGCCACCACTGCATGTTGATTAGTACACAGGTCAGTTTGTCTGCTGGTTTACTGCAGAGAAGAGAATAATATGAACCATAACTAAGGTGGATTCAGGAGAACAAACAAAAAGACTGTTCATCAAGTGAAGAAGAACAACATCTAAAGATTTAGTTGAACTTATAACCTGATCAGTTATGTTTAAAGCCAAAAACAGGTTACTGCCGGAAAATTTGCAGAGAAGGTTTGTGTTTGGAATCACTGAAGGAAATGTGATTTTAAAACTCAGTTTGCACAAACTCCTTTTAAAATGTCGCTGAAAGAGACACAAAATGACGGTAAAG